>NW_027556098.1:130501041-130854937 GCF_003287225.1 Phascolarctos cinereus
ATCCACCAAATTTACTCTCCACTCTTCAGCCAGTAATTTTCCCAAATGAGACGGGTCTCTTAGCCTTCTGGGAGTTCTTTACAGGGTCACCAAGTTCTTAGAAAGCAGGTAGACAATAGCATTTGAGTTTGATACAGTTTAAAAAAAAGGTGCTGTTATAGATTCTTGAGCAGGGTAAGAGAAATGGTGTGATGACAGCTGTGTTTTTAGAAGATTAGCCTGGCAGCAGTGTGCAGGATGAATTGGAAGGTAGAGAGAATGGAGACAGGGAGGCCAGGTGGGGCTGTTATCATAACTCGGGTATGATGTGATGAGACCTAGAGACTTAAGAGTCCAGGGTGGTGACAGAAAAGCAATAGACATGTGGGTGGTTTGGATGAGGCAAGATCTGTGGAAAGGCAAAAGCATTAACTTTCACTCTGTAATTTCAACAAGAATTTCTGAAGAAGAGCTGATTAAAGTAATCCCTGAGGTAATCGTAAAGCAAGCAAGGGACTTACTTTAATGGACCCATGATCTCATCCATTCCAATCACCTCCAACCCATACCTTCTCATCCTATGTGATGATTCTTGTTCAAGTCTTCCTGTAAATCTCTCATAGAGGATCACTGCCCAAGGCACTGGAGCCAGCCTCCAGTGTAGTACTCAAGCTGTCTTTCTGTTATCTCTCAGCTTCAAAACATTGCGAGCCCACACGTCCGTTTCTGGTTCCATGTGTCCTAGGTAATGTTGTATTTAAGAAGAAACTTTGGCATGACCTAATCTTTATTTCACAGAAAAAGAAAGTGAGGCCCAGTTAGTGGCAGAATGGGACCTTGAACCTATCTCTCTCTCTCAACTCCTATTCCAGGAGTACTAGTTAAAAATGGGGTGTGCTTGGGCCCCTCCAAAATGTGTATAAAATCTAGCCATGGATTGTCACACATATTCAAAAATTGTCTCTGATTGGGCTTTAGCACCTTGTCAACTACCAGTACTGTTGACTTTACCAAGAATATAGTGTAATGATTATTTTAAAAATAATATTTTAGGGGGCAGCTAGGTGGCGCAGTGGATAGAGCACCGGCCCTGGATTCAGGAGGACCCGAGCTCAAATCCGGCCTCAGACACATAACACTTACTAGCTGTGTGACCCTGGGCAAGTCACTTAACCCCAATTGCCTAAAAACAAAAAATAATAATAATAATATTTTATTTTTTCCCCAATTACATGTAAAAACAATTTTTAACATTTTTTTTTAAAGTTTTGAATTCCAAATTCTATCCCTCCCTCTATCTTCTGTCCCTCCCTGAGATGGTGAGCAATCTGAGATAGGTACACATGTGCAGTCATGTAAAACATTTCCGTATTAGTTATTTTGTGCAAGAAGACTTGAACAAAAAAGAAAGAAAGTGGAAGATAATATACTTCAGTCTGCATTCAGAGGACAATTAGTTCTTTCTCTGGAGGAGGATAGCATTTTCCATCATGAATCCTTTGGGATTGTCTTGGGTCATTGTGTTGCTGAGATTAACGAAGTCACAGTTCTTCATCTTACAATATTGCTATTACTATATGCAGCGTTCTCCTGTTCTGCTCACTTTACTCTGTATCAGTTCATGTAAGTTTTTCTAGGTTTTTCTGAAATCCTCCTGTTTGTCATTTCTTATATCACAGTATTATTCCATTACAATCATATACCACAGCTTGTTCAGCCATTCCCCAATTGATGGGTACCCTCTCAATTTCCAATGCTTAGCCACCACAAAAAGAGCTGCTATAAATAGTATAATGACTCTTAAAAGACACCATGCCGAGCTGGCACCCTTAAGGAGTTGTATTTCATTAATCTCCACTTCAGAATCCAGAAATTCTGATAATTACAAAAGAAGCAACACTAAGGATAATACTTATAAAGCAAAATGAATTATAACTAAAATTGCATGTTTGAATGGCTTGAGAACAGACTTTCCCAGCATTTTTCCTTAGCAGTGTTTGAGCTACACATAAACCAATGGACAGATGAATCTTCTCTTCCTTAAAACTGTTCTTGGCATTAACTTGAGTTGTTACATGTGCTAGAAAATAATAACTATTTATGAAACTTCCAGTTTACTCTGTAATACCAAATTTTATCAAAAATGTTATCAAATCTTCAAAGTGATCTGCTTTCTTGGGATGCAATTCAGCTAAGAAAGAATGGACCATGCCTAGATTTCACACTAACACTTCATTATATTAGATAAGATGGCCTTCTATAAATAGAGATGCACTATCAGTCTCCAGGGATAGCCTGTTGGGGAAGACAGACTTGCTTGTTTTGCTGACAGTCAAAGCAAATGCCGTACTGCCATGTGTCCAAGGAATTATCCATAGCACAGCATATGGTGTCTTTCGATCTTTCCTGATCTTCCCAGCACTGTTCATCACAGGCACATGATTGAAATATGGAGCAGCAGGAGGGAAATAGCTTTCTCGGGAGAGAGAAGTTATTCCTTGACTTTGGCTTAATTTCAAGAAAACAGTGCTTTAAGTTAATCTTAGGAGCCAACTGCCTAATCACAGATTTCCCCCATCAATATTTTATTTCAGAATGGATTTTTGGGGGGGTGTTTAGTTTTGCTGTGGATTCTTATTAGCTGAGCTAATTACAACTTCTTCCTCATAACTATGGCACTTTAAGCGACATGTTTTGTGTTCATATCCTTCCTAGAGTTTGGGGATTAGTTTGTTAAGCTCTTAAAATGCTAGTCTAAATGGACTGTCTTCATTTATGGAAACCTCAGAGAAAGCTTCAGGAGCTGTGGCACTCACTTTTCCTTTTTGTGCCTAACATTGTGCTATGTGTAAAGAGGCATTAAGATAGATAAAGTGCTGGCTCCCAGACAAAAAGGCTTAGGTTCAAATCCCAGTCCTGACACTTATTAGTCACATAACCTTAGGTGAGTCACTTAATCCCGAATGCCTCCAGCAGTTTCACAGGACTTACCTGTTAGGGAATTAGCATGGTACAATGGGAAAATTGCCAGATTTAGCATCAGGGGACCTGGGTTCAAATGCCGTCTTTGTTACTTACTACCTGTGTGACCTTGGGCAAGTCATACCTCACTTCTGGGAGTCTTAGTTGCCTCACCTATAAAAATAAAGTGTTTGGATTGATGGCTTCTAAGGTCCCTTTTAGCCCTAAATCTATAAGTCTGTGTTCCAGAAATTCAGACATGCTATGATTTGCCTCAGTGGAGCGAGATCCCCACCCTAATGAGATCATAGATTCTTCATTATTCCCCTATTGTGTCAGGCACAAGTCAAGTATAGTTCCAGCCCTTGAGGAATTTATACTTGGATTAACTTCTTTCTTTTCTGTATATTTCTTGTATATACCTCTACTAGAATATAAGCTCCTTGAGGACAGAAATTATTTTTACCTGTTTTTGTATGCCCTGGTGCTCAGTAAATATTTGTTGATTCATTGATCAAAGACATAAAACTAACCAGTTTAAGAATTAGCTTAGAGGACAACATGAGACAGATAACATACAATAAAGTGCTAAATTAAGTACAATCAGAAGTCAAAATGTAGGTAAGGAAGGACCCAGATGACTTTGGGTTAGAGTTTGACACAGTTTACCAACCCCTCATCATTGATACTCTTTCTTCCTTCAGCTCTCATTACGCTGCTCTATCCTGGGTCTTCTCTTGTCTGCTTGACTACACTTTTTTCCATCTCTAACACTGGTTCCTCCTTTTTCCTCCTAAGTGTGAGCATTCCCCGAGTCTCCATTCCTGGCCATCTTCTGTTCTGTCTTGCCTCTTTCCCTCTTTGTGACTCCCATGGCTTTAGTTATCACTTCCATGTAAATGACTCTCAAATCTATATATAATAATCTCAAATTTATATAGCATTTTAAACTTTGTAAAGCACCTCCTCACAACCATTATAGTTGGTGATGCAACTCTTAGTTATCCTCATTTTACAGATGAGGAAACTGAGATGATGAGATGTTAAGTGATTTGCCCATGATCACATAGCTAATAAATATTTGAGGTAGGATTTGAACACAGGTCTTCTGACATCATGTCCAGTTCTTTATCCAGCTCTAGTCTCTCTCCTGGGCTTCAGTCTTATACTTTGAGTTACTTGCGTCTAAAATTAAACATGTTCAAAATTGAATTTGGTTTTTCTCCCCACTACCCCTAAACTTGTCCCTTCTCCCAACTTCTGTATTTATATTAATGGTGCCACTATCTTTTTAATCACTAAGGTTTGAATTCTTAGAATTATCTTGTAATTTTTCCTTCCTAAGCCCCTCCCATCCAACCAGTCTCCAAATCCTATCCACTCAACTTCTATTTCTCTATCTTCATCTAATCCCTCTTCTCTAATCATACTGCCATCACCATTTCTTGCTGGACCATTATAATAGGCTTCTGTCTCTCTGCCTCCAGTGACTCCCCTATCCAGTCCATCTTTTATTTATTTACTTTTTCCAATCCATCTTTTATATAACTGGTAAATTAGTTTGCCCAGTGCACAGATCAGACCAATTCACTCTCCTATGCCAAGTTGTTCCCCTATGCAAAAACCATCAATGACTCCCTATTTCTATAAAATAAAATGCAAACTTAATGAGGCCCTTCATAGTCTAGCTCCAACCTAGAGTACTGTCCTTCATACTCTTCTCCTTTACAAACTCTCTAGTACTATTAGCTATTCTTTAATTTCATCCTATGTTTTCTTGCCTCTGAATTTGCATAGCCTCTCAGTCCAACAGCTACCCTCTGCCTGAAATTCATTCCTGCTCCATCTGTGTCTATTAAAAATATTTTCTTCTTTTGAAGACCAGGTCAGGTGCCACATCTTCCATGGAGCTTTCCCGGATACGCCAGCTAACAGTTATCTCTTCTGCCTCAACTCTCCTTATAGGAGGATCTAGATCTCTTCTTTGCCTCTATTATAATCTTGAATCATGTTTATTTGTGTACTTATCCCCCTACACAGGCTAAATTGTAAGATCCTTGAGGTCAAAGACTGTACTGTTTTGTATCCTTATTACTTTGTGTATCTTCAGTGCTTCAAGGATCTGTAATGTCACAGGTGTGATTATTCTCTCCACTGACACAGATCATGCCTCTCTGTAACTTATAGGAGATGCGTTTCGTAAGTGATGCTTTTCATGTTGGCAAAATATCATCACCCTGGAGCCAAAGTGGTGGCGTGAATTTTCGACTTAGCAAGGCTGGCCCTTGGATAACAGATGCATTGTCTGCTCCCAGGGGCAGTCTTTGCATTAAGAAGAACCTGTCAGAGCTTGTATTTTGCGGCACATCCGTGGAAAGCCCATGACACTATGAGCCATTAAATTAACGTTTTAGTTGAACCCTTAAACACAAATGTTATTTGAATTGAATTGTGAGAGAAAGGATTCCTGGTATAGTTGAAATGTGAGATCAGCCTTGAAGGTTAAGTGAAATTTGGATAAATGGAGAGGAGGGGGAAGTAGTTGGTGAGGAACAGCACTTTTTATGACATAGTATAGGAATATTTTTCTCTAAAAGCACAGAATTTCAAGTTAGAAAACAACCCCCTCCCTACCCCCAACTTACAGATGAGAAAAAGCAAAGGCCCAGGGCAGTGAGGTGGCTTGAATTAGGTCACATAGCATAATTGAGACTTGAACCCAAGACTTCTTTTTACTCATAGTCATGTATATACTGCCTTACGTAACTTTTTTACTAGAGCTTTTTCTCTACTTAAATCATGCCTGTCATGATGTACCAATCAGTCAATAAACGGGCATCTATTGTATACCAAGCTATGTGCCAGACCCTGTGGGAATACAAGAAAAACACAAGACATGGTCCTTGGGCTCAAGTAGCTCTCAGTGTAATTGAGGAAACAAGACAAACATACAACACAACAACATAATTAAATGAAAGCTGTGCTAAGAATCTAAATGCTATAGAAATCAAGGGCCACTGTGTTCTTTATTAGTTGGAGAAGGCTTCTTAGAAGGGATGCTATTAGGAAGAACATTGAAAAGTTGAAGACTGTCCAGTGGAATACGCCCAGGTTGTTGAAGGGCTTTGAGGCCATGCCATAGGAAGAATGATTGAAGGAATGTCAAGAAAAGATGCCTTAGTGGGTACATAACTGTCTTCAAGTATTTGAAGGCTTGATATGTAGAAGCAAACAACAGCGATGGATGGAAGTTGTTCACAGGTACATTTAGGCTTGAAGTAAGGAAAAACTAAGTAGTAAACTAACTGGAGCTGTACAAATGTGAAATGAGCTGCCGTGGGGGACGTAGTAGGTTCCCCTTCATTGAAGATCTTCAAGTAGAAAGTGGATGAATGCTTGCTGGAGATGTTGTAGCAGGAATTCTTGTTTGGGTATGGATCAGGCTGTGTATTCTCTTAGGTCTCTTTCAAGTCTGAGGTTCTATGATTCTGTGGTTCTGTGGCCTGGATCTAAATGACTACTGATGTCATCAGAATGTTAAAGTACTTGGAAAAAAGTGAAAAATAGAGACAGCTGGATATTTGGCATAATTTTTCACTTACCTCCTAATTTCTAAATCACATTCCACAATTGGCCTTTACTGAAATGTTTAAATAAGTAATTTCTATAACACTGCATACCAGTTTTGCAAATAAGGGCCATAATTGTGGCCCTTATATGGGAGAGAGACACAGAGACAGAGATAGACAGACAGACAGACAGAGACACAGAGTTAATCATCCCAACTGAATGTAACAGAAAGCATTGAACTTGGAATCAGAAGACCTGGTAATAGGCCTGGCACTTTAACTTCAAGCTTTATGGCCTTGGCCAGGTCACTTCTCTTATCTAAGACTTTTTTCTGCTAGTTAGAATTAGCAGGAGGGTAGGGATGAGGGGGTTGTAGATGATCTCTACTGTTACTTGCAATCCTAATATTCAATCAGTCTTTAAGCATATTTCCCAGAACTCTGTGCCCTATCAGCAGGTATTGACCCCATTTTACAGTTGAAGAAACTGAGGTTGCAGAAATAGAAAGTGACTTGCCCAAATTCATACAGCTAGTAAGTAGTTGGTCCAGGAAGATCTGATCCCTGCCAATATGGAGTTCATAGCCTTCTATTGCTTAGTTGGAGACTTAACCTCTTAAACAGCTAAATAACAACACAAGGTATTCCATGATTTAATGACAAAATAACTGGTACAAATAATAAATGCCACATTGCAATCAAAATGAAGCAACCTGTTACAGTGGGAAAAGTACTGAGCTCAAAGTGACCAGCTTGGAGTCAAGGGAACCTAAGTTTGTATCTTGGCTTTGCTATCTATGTGACCTTGAGAACTTCTAGGCTTCATCTATAAGATGAAGGGGATGGGACCAGATGGCCTCCAGTATCCCTTTCAGTTCTCTGTCTGTGATTCTATGAATTACTATGTTTTTGTTTGATGGGTTTCAAACATCTTTACTTAGCTGAATTAAATCATTTCGAAAAATACAACCAGAATATCGGCTTTACCTGAAAAAGTTTCTGCAGGCACAAAAGATATTTTTTTAAAATTAATTTTTTTTGTTTTTAGTTTTCAGCATTCACCTCCATAAGATTTTGAGTTCCAAATTTTCTCTCCCCTCCCCCTCCCCCAAGATGGTATGCAATTTGATATAGGCTCTACATATACATTCATATTGAACCTATTTTCACATTAGTTGTGTTGTAAAGAAGAATTAGAACTAATGGGAGAAACCACGAGAGAGAAGAAGCAAACAAAAAAAGAAAGAGAGAACAAATAATATGCTTTGATCTGCATTTAGACTCTGTAGTTCTTTTTCTGGATATGGACAACAGCACTTTCTTTTTAAAAAAAAAATTTTTTTTTGGGCTAGGCAGTGGGGTTAAGTGACTTGCCCAGGGTCACACAGTAAGTGTTATGTGTCTGAGGCTGGATTGGAACTCAGGTTCTCCTGAATTCAGGGCCAGTGCTCTATCCACTGCGCCACCTAGCTACCCCAGACAACAGCATTTTCCATCATAAGTCCTTTGGAGTTGTCTTGTATCCTTGCATTGCTAAGAAGAGATGAGTCTATCAAAGTTAGTCATCGCACACTGTGGCTGTTACTGTGTACAGTGTTCTGTTGGCTCTGCTCTGCTTCACTTAGCATCAGTTCATTCAAGTCTTTCCAGGTTTTTCTGAAGTCTGCCTGCTCATCATTTCTTATAGCACAATAGTATTCCATTACATTCATATGCCACAACTTGTTCAGCCATTCCCCAACTGATGGGCATCCCTTTATTTTCTTTGCCACCACAAAAAGAACTGATCTAAATATTTTTATACATGTGGGTCCTTTTCCCATTTTTATGATCTTTGGGATACAATATCTAGTGGTATTGCTGAGTCAAGGGGTATGTACATTTTTATAGCCCTTTGTGCATAATTCCAAATTGCTCTCCAGAATGGTTGGATCAGTTCACAACTCTACCAACAATACATTAGTGTTCTAATTTTCCTACATCATCTTCAGTATTTATAATTTTCCTGTTTTGTCATGTTAGCCAATCTGATAGGTGTTGATGTGGTACCTCAGAGTTGTTTTGATTTGCATTTCTCTAATCAGTAGTGATTTAGAGCACTTCACAAAAGATCTTTTTACAAAATCTTTTATAAACATCTCTAATTTCTAACCAGATGTACCTAGAGATGAGTATTCTCCAGAGGGGTGACTGTATTGGCCATTTCATGTTGCTGTAGGTGTCCTAGTTATGGAGAGAAATTTGGAGGAAATTCAAGTCTTAACTATGCTGGAAGTTTTCTGGTTTTGCATTGACAAATCTATTCCTTCCAGTCATTCAGACTCTAGTCATTAAACCTTTAAAGAAAAGAGAGAGAGAGAGAGAGAAAAATAGCTATTAAAAAATACTTAAAAGTCTTTTTTTCTGCCAGGCTGTTGACTCCTAGTTATGAATGTGGCTGTGTCCCTAGACATTGATGGGAACTTAAATGGCGCTCAGCTTTTCTACCTTGGCAGCACCAAGACAATTATGTTTATTCTTCACATTCCAAATCAGTCTGTGCTATGCAAAGCTCAGGGGTGACATTACTGACTTGCTTTGATTAAAGAATGTTTTACTATTAGATGGTGTGTCAGACAAAAGTGGATATAACTAGACTTTTGTGTGTTGTTTCATAATCGTCCCTCTTCCTTTTGACATGTTTGTTATTGAGTTGTTTCAGTCGTGTCCAACTTAAGCATTTCTCTTTTTGAGTAATTTTGAAAAAGTGATTCTAAAAATAAAATTCTCTTCCCCCCATCCTTCTCCGAACAGTTAACAACATTTAGAGGTATCGATGCCAGATCATCCTGGCTTATTTTGGAAAAGTACTTGATTCTAAAAGACATATGGTCAATTTGCTGAGTTCAGTTTGCCCTTTTCATGCATCTGTAAAATTGCATCGCACAGGGTGGGAATCTACGTGTAGTCTGAGGGAGTACTCTCTATTCCCCATTCCTGCTCCATCTGAACTTCTCCTTTTCTCTGTCTATCCAGTCCTCTTTGATCTCTCCCTTCATCTCTCTTTCCCTAGAGCCCACCAGAATAGCAAAGCATCCAGGACAACCAGCCTTGTTACCAGCCCATCCCCTTTAGCCATTTTCCAGGGAATCAACTTCCATAGAAATGTGGCTTGGCTTCGCAGGTGCAGCAGTCCATGCCTCCTCAGGAGCCCACAGCCTGTAGAGACCTCAAAGAAAATTCTTGCCCTCAAAGTCACTGGCTTTTTCAAATGGTTCAATATTAGAAATAGATATTTCATCAATGAAAATGACTTTAAAGTTGATGATTTCTGTCTTTGCTGCTGAACCCTAAGGATCCCTGGGTCTTTCCATCAGACTCAGAGCTGAAACTTCCTATATATGTTGTCTCCCTTTATTAGAATGTGTTCTTTTTGACCAAAGGGACTGTCTTGATTTTCTGTTTGTGCTAATTTCAGTGCTTTGCATAGGTAAAATGCTTAATAAATGCTTTTTTTATTCTTTCATCCCCCTCCCCCAATTCTTGAAGTCAACAGACTTGGGTTTCATGGACAAGTCACTAAACTTCTCTAGTACTCAGTTTCCTCATCTGTAAAAGGGGTTCTTAATACCAATAGTACTTACATCACTGTAATATTATGACAATCAAGTGAGATAATATGTAACTCTTTCCTTCTCCTCTTCCTTCTGATGATACAAATACAAGAAAAATCTAGGATTACTTTAGAATGGGGGAATCTCCAATAGGAGAACTTTGTATTTGTTTGCAAAATATAAGCATTCCATACCAGTAGTAGAATGTAAGTTTTCTGAGAGTAGGGACTATTTTCTTTTTGTTTTTCTATCACCAGAACCTAGCTTGGTGCCTTAGTAGACATAAATGCTTATGGTGTTGAATTGTTTTTTTTTTTTAATGAAGCCATCTTGCCCTTGTTCGTTTTTATTCTAAATGTTCAATAAATTGTTAAGTCAACATTGCCTGTCTTAAATGATCACTGAATTAATTGGTACTAAATTGATAGTCTCTTGCCATGTTCATAACAGAACAAACCCGCAGGCATTTTTAAAGTGTTTCCTAGAAATATTGGACCAGCTCAGTTTGGGTCAAACAGTGAATGAATCCCAAAAACTATTAAAGAAGAATAATTATAGTGCCTATTCAATCTCAAACTTCCCTTTACTGATGACTTTGTCATATAATCTCAAAATTGGAAGAGATTTTAGAGATTATCTAGTCTAGTCCCTTCTATCACATCCCCCCAGGTAGGCATCTAGCCTATGCTAGAGCATTCCAGAGATAGGGAGCTTACTACTTTCTGAGGAAGCCCATTTCACTTTTAGAACCTCTTTATATTGAAGGAAAATTTGAATCCCTGTAACTTCTACCCATTGGTTTTATTCTACTCTTTGGAGCTAAAAAGAATGAGGCTAGTTTCCTCTTCTACGTGATAGCTCTTCAAATATCCAAACATAATTTTTATATCCTTAAATATTTACTTCTCTAAGCTTTTATATCCCCCATGATACCTAGTGTAGAGCTGGGTCCACTACTGGACCTAAGTGCATGTTTATTGATTGATGGATTCTTTCCCTCTCTCAAATAAGGCCCATTGCCTTAGAAGCCAAATGCCATTGGATTTAGAGGCAAAGGGGACCTTAGAGGACATCTAGTCCAAACCCCTCATTTTATATAAGGAAATTGAAGTCTGGAGAAGAGAATTGATTTGCCTCAGGTCATACAAGTCACTAATGTGCTGAGACAGAGACAAACTCGGGTCTCTTGACTTCTTTCCATAACTCCATGGGGCATCCTGGCCCCCTTTGTTTTGGGATGATTGTTGCCATTAGCTTGGCTCTCTTGTGTGGGTCGTACAAGAATCATGAAGATCGACGTGCACACTCTTTAACATTTTACGCAGAACGTTAGTATCAGCATATTAGGGATATTAATTGGGTTTCTCTTCATATATCATTAACCAAATAAGGCTCAATTGGTTTGAAAGGCCATTAGCTTTGCTTTCAACATGACGAATGAGCAGTGGTGCATGGACGCTGCTGATTTTAAATTTATCTCCACTCCAGATTTCACGTGTTACTCCACTCTGGCTGTCAGAACTGATTACCAAGATTCTTTTTCTTTTCAGAGGTAGGGAAAGATGATAAAGAGTGCACAGATCTTTTTTTTAAAGCCATAATTTGAAAGATTTCCTCTGATTGTTGGAATTATTTGAATACAACTTAAATGGATCACTATTTCTATTTCTTTTAAAAGGACCCCATTTGCTAACGTGCTAATTGGTTGTATCAGGAAACTCCCTAATTAATTAAAACCTGGGTGCTGTGCAGAGGAATTACTGGTGAGAAATGTCAGTGGGTGTCTCCTCATGGTGTTGGGGGCACTTGTAGTAATTACATGCTGTCTTATGTTATTCACTTATGTTTTCATGTACATGTACATTAATCACAGGCCACCAACTATATTTCACTTCTCTTATCTCTAAAAAGGACCTACTATAGAACCTCAAAAATACTCAGGAAGCGCTCAATTAGGAGTCAAGAGACTTGGGCTTTCTAGTTTCTCGTCTGCCATTCTTACGAGGGACATTATGGTAGGTATATTTTAGTGAACAGTGAACATATTTGTTAGAGAATTTGAGTTTGAATCCCAGCCCTCTTCTCTTTAATATCTGTGTGGCCTTGGGGAAATCTTTCAACTTCCTTGCACCTCTATTTTCTCAGGTGTAAAATGAGGGAGTTAAGTTAGGTCTTTTTTAGGTCCTTTCCAGCATTAAGTTCTTATGACCTTTGGTCAGGAGTTTTCAAGAGTTTTTATAATTTTGGTATGTACATTATCTTACTTGAGTTTCATAATAACCCTGTGAGATAGGTGCTGTTACTATCCTTATTTTATTGAGGAGGAAGCCAAGGCCCACAGAAGGAAAGGATCAAGAAATCAGAAGAACAGCTAGGATTCAAATTCAAGTCTCTGACATCAAATATAATGCTTTTTTTCCCAGTGCACTAAATATATGAAAAGACTTTGAAAACTGTCAAACCCTGTACAGATTTCAAAGTGATTTTGTTATACAAGTGTCAAGTGTCTGAAAAGACCAGCTAGGAAAAAGAGACATTTTAGATATTTTAAGTATGTAGTTTTGAGCAATCCCTGAGAAGTCTTACACTGTCCCTTCAGATTGTGGAACCAGATTAAATCACCACCAGCAGTATTAAAAAGATATTTGCTTTCTGCAGACTCTGCAATCCTAGGCCTCATTTGTGTCAAGACATATGGGATGGGGGGAGGGCATGTCCCTCAGAGCTGACCTAGCCTCAGTGTAAACCCCCCTTTATTTTGACCCAAGGAAGCTCATTGCCATCAGCACATTTGTTGAGCAAGTACAGATGTTTAGGAACACTGTCTCAACACATATCATTGGTCTGGTTTATTCAGAATTCTTCACATTCCAGCTGGATGTGGTAAACAAGAAAATATACTGGCCTGGATTTTTTATTGATTTCACACTTAACCTGCAGGTTAGGGGGGTGTTTAAGCAGAGTGGGCTGCTCTATGACAGAGAACATTTCTTTGAACAAGTAGTTCATGCCTATAGTCCAAGAGTATCTACTTTTGAAAACCACTGGGCAGTGGTTGACTTTGTGTTTTCAGTTGACTTAATGCTAGATCCAGGTCAATGGCATTGCCAATATGATTGATTGGCCTACCACCATGTATTTAATTGATGAGTAGCCTGTGAATAGCTCACCATGGGAATAAGAAAGGTGTTTGTACATCTGATTCTTTGAATGAGAAATAAAATTTGCCATCTACTTTAAAAATGGCTCAAATGAAAGGTTATTTCTATGCATCTGATTCTTTGAATGGGAAATAAAACAAGTGAGAAATAAAATTTACCACCTACTTTAAGACTGGCTCAGATGAAAGGTTATTTCTGTAATGTATTGATTTTTGCTGATCTCATTAAAATTTGTAGCCATTCTTCAGGGACCAGCTAAAAGTCTCACCTACTCCAAGAAATTTTCCTCAGTTACTCAAGATGTCATTCACTAATTTGTTCATTTAACAAGTCTTTCCTGAGCAGCTATCACATATTTAAGAGACCAATGAAGTGCATCATTTCTGCCCTTAAGGGGTCAGGCAAGAAATATACACACAAAACAGAACAATATCAAAGCAGTAATAAGTGTTAATTGAATGACATAGATAATCGGTGTTTAACTGTTTAGAGGTCAGAGAAGGCTTTATGGAGGAGGTAGCATTTGATGTAGACCTTGAAATATGGATAGAAATTGCAGATAGATGGATGGATAGATAGGTAGGTGGGTAGGTAGGTAGGTAGGTACCTATGTACATGTAGAGCATTTATTAAGTGCTTGCACTGTCCTAAGCCCTAGAAGTACAAATAAAAACAAGCAAGATAGTCCTCACTCTGGAGGAAGTTACATTCTGATGAAAAAAGATCGTACATAAAGGAGAGCTGGAAAGAGAGAAGTGGCTTGGCTAGAATTGTTACAGAGGTCTGGAACTGAGCAAGATAAGGCCAAAGCTAGTCTTTCAAAGCCCAGGATGAGTCCAAGGGTAGAGTTGAATTTTCTGATGAAGATTGAGTGGCAATGTTGGCTTAAGTGGAGTTAATTGGAGTTCATATGGTTGGAGATGCCCAGGAAGTACTAAGGCAATTCAAGTGAACGAGATCTAGAAATACAAATGTACAGTGTGTTACAGGAACAGTATGGATATCAATCTGGAGGAAACAGAGGGTTCAGTTTAATTCAACAAACTTAATAAACACTTCTTATATGCCAGGTATTAGTCCCTAGAAGAAATAACATGTACCCAGGTAAGTCCAAAATACGTTTGCAGTAAATACAAAGTATTTTCAGGGTGGGATTGATAAGATGCACTATCAGAAACTAGGGGGATTAGGAAAAGCTTCCCATAGGAAATAACACATGAAAAGCAGCCTTGAATGGAGTTGGGGTTTCTAAGAGGTGAAAGTGAGGAAGAAAGTTCTCCATATCTGTTGGAAAAGTAAAATAATAAAGTTAGGTTGTAGAATGGGGGGCTTCTTGTCCAAATGTCTGTGGACTCTTTTTTTTTTTAAACAAGTTATGGCCCGGTTTATTAAAGAATACTTTTGTGCAGTTTACTTTTCACTGGTCTGTTCTGGTATGCTTCTAATGATGTCAGAATCACCTGGATCAATGATAGCCAGTGTACATACTCTGTAGTACTTCCCACATGCTGTACCCAATTCAGTGTTATTGCCACTGTAGTGATGTATGCCAGTTTTGGCCAACATAGCGTAATATTCAATCTCTGATCTCCTCAAGGCTGGGCAGTTGTTGGCTAAGATGACCAATTTGGCTTTGACTTGTCTGATCATTTTCAGGGTCTGTTTGTAGCCTAGCACGTATTTGCCGCTTTTCATGACCAGCTGGAGCCTCGAGTTGATGGACTCCAGCGACTTTTCGGTCTTCTTTGCGGCTACCATCTTCCTGCCTGCTGTGCGGGGGGACCCTCAGCCAGAGACCTGCCGCCAGGATGGCCCGGAAGCGAGAAAGCTGGACTCTTATTTTTTATAACTATATTTCAGTATAATTGGTTTCCTTGGTAATCCTGTGTTTTTTATTTTATGCATTTAAAAAATATCCTAAGAAGGGATCCAAGACACACACAAAAAGGTTAAGAACCCCCATGAGAGTCTTTTCTGAATTCCTATAGCATTTATCATTTCTAGAATTCATTTTGTTACTTATTCACCATCCTTATATTTTGACTTTTTTAACTGTATGTGCTGTATATAGACTGTAAACATCTTGAGGGGAAGGGCTATACTTTCTTGTGTTCTTGTATTGTCCCCTTAGCACAAAACTGGGCACTAAAGAATTTAAAGGGAAAAATTGTGGTCTTCAGCGAATCTGTAGAGGTCAAATGAGTCTGTCCACTTCTGTTTTATGACTGGCTCAGAGGCATTTCCCCAGCACGTATTTGTACTGTGAAAGTTGTTTAAAGCTCTCAATTGTTTTCAGCACATGGTGAATGTTTGGAAACTTCTGCTATCTGGTTTTCATTTGCTGAAATATTGGCTGCCCTGAGGGAGAACCCTGTGCTGGTCCCATTGATCACATAGTACTGTTGACCTTTTGGCCTTTGCTTGTATAAACAAATCAAGGGTAAAGGTTGGAGATCAGAGAGAAAACTTTCCAATATCTTGCTAAAAGGTTCAGTTTGCCAGGAAATAGACAGGGTGTCTGGTTTCCTACAAGGTCTCCAAGATTCTTAAGTATGGATTTCCATCTGAATTTCTAGCAGATAAAGCACGTTTCTAGTTGGCTTAATATTGATCGTATGTTATAAACTAGTTAATAGAAAGGTTAATTATTTTGGTCTGCTTTCAGTTTTTCATAAAGTCTCCTAGTGATAGAGATTTTGAACCAATTAGTGTTCTGGTGTTTAGAATTTAAAGAACTCTATCTTGGAATGCATTTCCAAATAAAACTGAGTATAAACATGATCACTTGGTATATCCTCCATAATAATCCTAAAATCCAGTCCTTCCATGTGGCCTCCATGCTAATGTGTCTGTATTAATGATTAGATTCTCTGGTTTTATCCTCTGACTCTATTTTTCAACATTGCCCAGCAGTAAATCAAAATGCCTCAATAATTATCATCCCCTTCTCTGAAAATATATCTTCCCTTTTCTCACACCTACGTTTTATACTTTCCTTAATAAAATTTGGGTACTAGTTTCCTGATTATGACCCAAACTAGTTGTAGGACCTAAGTTACTCCCCTTCCCTCTTGGCCTCAGTGATCTTATCTGTAAAATGAGGGGGTTGGATTAGAGCTGGGATTCTTAACTTTTTTTGTGCTATGGAACCCTTTGGCTTTCTGGTGAAACCAACTCAGAATCATGTTTTTAAAATACATAAAATAAAATACGAAGGATTACAAAGGAAACCAATTATATTAACATATATTTTCAAAGTTTTTTTTTAAAAAGTTCATAGAACCTAGGTTACAGACTTCTTTACCAAGATGGTCTCCATCTAGGCATAGGGGAGGAGAACCTGTGGCCTGGAGGCCATGAGAGCCATATATGGTCCTCTAGATCCTCAAACTTCATAGAACCCAAGTTTGGATTCAATCAAAGAGCCACACTTGAGGACCTAGAGGGCCACATGTGCCTCAAGGCCACAGGTTCCCCGCCCCTGATAGGGTCTGTTCCATGGTTGTCTAAGTCCCTTTAGGTAGTGAATTCAGGGCCTCCCTCCATCAATCAGGTATCTATTAAGTGCCAGTACTTGATGTTAGAAAATGGTCTCCTTGTCTTCAACAAACTCTACACAATTTCTGCCTTTAGACTTTTGACCAGGCTGTTATTCCCCTTGCCTACACTCCTTCATTCTTCTTCTTTGTCATTCCAAATCTTATTATACTCTTCAAGATGGTTTGAGAACTAGCTCTTCCATGAAGGTTCCCCTGATTCTTTTTTTTTTTTTTTTGGTGAGGCAGTCAGGGTTAAGTGACTTACCCAGGGTCACACAGCTAGTAAGTGTCAAGTGTCTGAGGTTATGTTTGAACACAGGTCTTCCTGAATCCACTGCGCCACCTAGTTGCCCCTAGCTTCCCCTGGTTCTTGCAGCTCACATCAATTTCCCTTCTCTGAACTTCATCAGGTTGAAAGATCATCTTTCCCTCTAAATTAAGGTTCACCTTCTTGAGTTCAAATTCAGCCTCAGATGCTTACTAGCTACGTGACCCTGGGTAAGTCACTTAACCCTGTTTGCTTCAGTTTCCTCATCTGCAATATGAGCAGAAGAAAATGGCAAACCACTCCAGTATCTTTGCCAGGAAAACACCAAAAAGGGCTCACAAACATGACAGAAATTAACAACAACCACAAATTTTTTGTGGCATTTGATCAAGTTTTTCTCTATCTTGACCTTTCCTTGAACTCTTGTAATATGCCTGAATTAATCAGTTTTGTTCATTATTATATACTACCTTGTAAGGTATTATCTAATTCTCTGGTGTATTAGTTTTCCCTTTTCAACCACTGTATATACACACTGAGGATTGTGATTGTATCTTTATGGTCTACCATAGCACCTAGAAAAAGCATAGTTAAACAATCAGTATATTTTTTATCTATTTTTTTTCTCTCTGGACTCTTTGAACCAAACTGACATTGTTGTTGCTTGCCCTTCATTCTGGAAGAGGACCAATGACATCATGAGGGTGATGTCTTGACTTGCATGGGAATTGGAATTAAGTGAGGAAGAGCTGTGCAAAGTCATCAGCCTCACTCTGTCCTTTAGAGTCATAGCTTCACAGATAAATGGCAGTGACAGGAAGGAAAGTCTCCGTGGTTTCTCATCGCTTGAGTATCTGAAGCCATCTCTCTTTTCTTCATTAAGGGTATCCCGCCTCTGTACATCTCTCTCCTTTCCCATGACCCAATCTGCAAGCATCTCTGCTTACTCGTACTTTCTTGGACCTAAACCATCCATCCAGGTACTAAACTCTAGTGCAACATCCAGCCTCACCTGAGATGTGAGTTTAATTTTAATTTAACTACCCTATTAGCCACTTCTCCCATGTAGCTTACAGGGCACAACATCAGAGGATACTATAGGAGAAACACTCTATAAAAGGAAAAGTGTCAGAATCCAATTTAATAGAAAAAACATTAAGCACTTTCCATATGCAAGGCAGAGAGGCGTATGGATAGACTTTAGAAAAAGACAGACCTACCTGAGTTCAAGTCTCACTCCTGACATATCCTGGCTGTGTGATCAACTAGTTGCGTAATTTCTCAGGGCCCCAAGGCATTTAAGACTAAAAGTTGCAGAACTGGTACTATTAATCTGCATTGGTAGAGTTTCCTTTCTGGGAGCTCTTTGCATCATGAAGTCACATGTTTAAACAAAACAAAACAAAAACAGTACAAGGCACTGCTATATAGACTAGGGATATAAAGACAAAAAACCCAAAATAAATGAAAAAAGACTTATAGCCTTACTGGGCCCAATTGGACAGTCCACAGAGGAATTTCCTACGGCCAGCCCTCTCTGCCATTAGGCACGCTCTAGGAAATTTCTTTAAACTGTAAAAAGAACAGTTATTTTCAAGAAGAAGTCGGTAGCAGAATGCCCACATTATATACTCCCTGGTATACAACATGCCAATACACATACTGTCTGTTCCACAAAGTTATTGCTGACAACTCCACCCCACAGTGCTCTTTGAATGCCTGTAACATTTATTATTTATACAGCTCATCTGGATGCTTATCACATGTTGACTTAGAATGTTGTTTCATGTGTATATATCTTGACTCTTCAACCAGACTGTATGTAAGTTCTATGAACCATTGGAATTGTTTCTTGTCTTATATCTCCCATAGCCTAGGGGTAGTGTGGTTATAGCCCCTAAAGTACCTCACTTGGGAGTCAGGAAGACCTGATCTCTTTTCCCACATCAGTTGCTTTGTGACCATAGGTAAGTCATTTAATAACCTCTCTCAAACTCAGTTTTATCATCTATAAGTCAAGAAAAAAGAATTCTTTTAGCATTTAATATTATCAGCATTATTCAATATTATTAGTATTATAGGGTTCTTGTGTGGTTCAGATGAGATGATATATATCAAAGTATGTGAAAAACTTTAACAGGCTTTATAAATGCCAGTTACTGTACAGCTGTAATGCCAAACTGAAATACAAATAGATCCTTGCCTGCTGCATATTGATTTAGAAAACCACAAATTAACGTTATCTATGTTATATTGTATTTTTTTTTTTGTTAAACATTTTCCAGTTATATTTTAATCTGGCTTTAGAGTTTGATACCTCTGTTATACAGTATACTGAGCACAAATACCAGGCCTAGGAAATACTTACTGACTTAAGGAAGTACTGTATATATCAAGCAGGGACCAAGAGAGAACAAAGGGTTAGGATACTTTTGGCAAACTTTCCAGGGACAGTTCCAAGGCTCCCTGTTCAGACCTCTCTCTCTCTCTCTCTCTCTCTCTCTCTCTCTCTCTCTCTCTCTCTCTCTCACTAGTGAGTTCCATTGATAGAAGGCCCCCACAATGCTTCTTAATTGCCCTGATTTGTGCCACATATGAACCAAGCTAGGGAGAATGTTGGGTTCTGTGGTCAAGAGTTGTTTTTTTCTTTTAATTATGGTTCTGATTTCATTTCTGAATGATATTAAGTCCATGGGGAGAAGACATTCATTAGACAAGGTTGCAGACTGAAAAGTGGTTAGTGTTTTTAAAATGTTGACCATGAGATCAAGAAGGAAATGAAACATAGCTAAAATATTTGCAGCTTAATTGTCTATTAGTGGGATGTTTTCAAGAATGTAAAATGGTATGAGTTTGAAATGTGTTCTGCCACTTTATCATAATAATTATCGCTGAAATGTTTTCTCATTTGGCTTCCCATTTTTTCAAGCAGTTCCAGCTGACATCTTTCCTTCTTAGTCAACTCCCTCTGCTCTTTTAAGGACTCTCACAATTTTACCTCCTGGCATTCCATATCTTCCAAGATTCTTGCTAGGACCAGTGGCAAGATGCCACCTGTATCCTGATCTCTGTGCCTTGTCCTTAGGAATAACTGTGGCCATTTGTTCTAGCCCCAAGGGATCATGCATGAACCCCACTTTGCCCTGAGGATGGGTCAGGATAAATGCCTTAGAGAAGTGGAGATAATTCAGCCTACTCTGGGCCTCATCGGGCTTTTGGTGTTGGGTGAGAAATAGGGATAAACAAGAGGAGCGCTTCTTTCAAGGAGTTCATCAGCCAATGTTTAATGTTTCCAGTCCAGTCCTGACAAGTCTGCATGACAAGTTCTAGGAAACAAAGAAGCAGAAAGAAGATTTAGTGAATAGAAAATGTCAGAATCAGGGATCAGATTCATGTGGTTGACCATGACAGAACCATAAGGACAAATTAAGGACCCAGAGAAGAAAAGGCCTGGTTCAGGGATTGGGGAGTGGTAGGGTTGGTTGGTGAGACATGGTCATTGACATCAAAGAACTTTAAATCTGGTTAGGCCAATAGCTTACACACAAAACCATTAGAAAACAATATGAGGCTACCCTAAGACTTATAATTAAGTCCTAAAACACAACACTTCTTAGCACTCCTTTACATAAAACTTTGAAAGCTTCCCTAGCACCTACAGAGGAAGTTCAAATTCATTAGTTTAGTATTCAAGATCCTAAACTACCTTGCCCTACATTCCTTTCTAAACTGATTCTGGTTTCTTTACTATAGCATAATCCCTATGTACCAACCAAACTGGTCTATTCACTGTCTCCAGAACACATTTGGCATATTTGTCTTTCTACACCTTTACTCACATCATGTTTCCTATCTACAATTCCACACTTAACTCCTCTTCCTCTTCTGAATCTACATATTCAAAGTGTAGCCTGAGTCTCTCATTTTCCAGGGGACAGAAGAAAGTCACTAAAGATTTTTGAACAAAGAAATCCATTTAGAAGAAAAATCATTCTGTTAGCAGTATGAAGCCTAGATTTCAAAGGGTAGAGTAGAGGCCAGAAGACTTCTCAGGCTAGGACAGTGGTTCTGAAAGCATGGTGCACAGACCTCAGGGAATCCTCAAGAAGACCCTTTCAGGGGGTCAAAACTATTTTGATAATAATACCAGAATATTATTATAATATCTCAGTTTCCTCGTCTGTCAAATGAGCTGGAGAAGGAAATGGCAAACCACTCCAGTATCTTTGCCAAGAAAACCCCAAATGGAGTCACAAAGAGTCAGATGAGACTGAAACAGCTAAACAACAATTAAGATGTTATTTCCCTGTTAAAACACTCCTTCCTTTCCCAAGTACATATCAGTGTGAAGCCAGATTTTCTTCTACTTCAGCCAAAGCAACATCACAACAGATTGAATGTAGAAGCAGATATGAAAACCCAGTTGTCTGTCTTCTGTTAAGCCAGATTTGCAGAAATATGTAAAACAATGCCACTCTTCTCACTCTTTTTTGAAAATTTTTTTCTTCATTTAAAATGTAATTTGTATTAATATGAAGTGAATTTATTACTGATATTTTAAAGTAAATTAATAAATAAAAATTTTTAAATCATCAGTTTTAATTTCTAACACAGTAAATATCAACAGATATAACCCACATACACAATGGAACTTTGGAGTCCTCAGTTTTTAAGAATGTAAAAGGGTCCTGAGACCAAAAAAGTTGAGAACCACTGCTATAGATCAAACAGGTGATAATGAGGACCTATACCATGGTGGCAGCGAAAAATGAATACTTAGATGAGAGATATGTTAGGGAGGTAGAATTGACAGGATCTGATGAATAATTTAGAGGTAAGGGAGGGTGAAGAGTTCAAAATAAGCCTTAGGTTTTGAATATGGAAGAATGGGTGAATGATGGTATCACAGAATGAAACACTGAAGCCAGAAGATTGAACAAATTTAGGGGCAATGATAATAAACTTTTTTTTTTGAGAAGTTTGAGGTACCAGTGGGACTTTGAGGTGGAGATGTCCTGTGGGAATGAGAAATGTGGATCTGGAGATCCAGAAAGAAGTTAGAGGTAATAATTGATGGCATTTGTAGAAGTGGTTTAAGATTTTCAAAATGCTCTCCATATGATAATCTCATTTATCTCTGACAGTACCTCTGTGAGAAATACTATTCATCTCATCCCCTATAGGTGATCTCTGCTCAAATACTTGCAATGACAGTGCCATGCTATTCTTCTATGTCTCTGATTTGTTAGAAAGTCCTTCCTAAAAAAAATTTCCTTCTTGTACTTCTACCAACTGGCCCTTGTTCTTCCCTGTGGAGCTACACAGGATAAATTTTAATTTTTCCAGTAGGCACCAGAAGTACTAATTTATTGATCCAGTCTCATGGGTCCTTTAGTCAGGGAATGTTCGGATGTAATAGCAGTGTCCTAAACAGTGAGAACGTCCCAAGGGATGCCTTTAAAGTCTCCCAGCTGTGCATGCAGCACTCCGATGTTTTCACAATGTGCCACCCTCAGTGTAGTGCTTTAGGGATAGCAATTGTGTTGGAACTTCACCCTCCTGAAGGGTCCAAGCCTTGTACCTGGCATCCAAACTCCCAGACCTCTTTGCAAAAACATATGTTCCACAAAGCTTCCATTATTGTGCCTAGGAATGGACCATATGGATCGCTGAAACACCCCATTACCCTGCTGGAGGCCACCACAGAAAGTGCTGTTTTGTTTTAGCAATGAGAGGAGGAGGCAACTAGTCTTTTTATGCTGGAGGCATCCTAATTTGTGACTCTCTCTAAAATGTCATTGAATAATTTAGAGTCCCCAGCTAAGAAGTTCCAGGCCCCTCTACCATTTTCTTTCCTTCACCCCCTTCCATAGTTCTGCTGTCCAAAGTCATACCCAGAATCTGGCCTGGATGAAGGGAGCGAGTGAAACGAACCTGGCCACTAGAAATTGGGAACCTGTATTTACACTTGTGTAACTCGCCTGTGACCTTTGGCAAATAAACCACTTCACCTTTTCTTCCTTGCCTAGAAAATAAAACTGTTGATCTAAATCGGGGATTTGGAACCATGAACTTTAATTTTTAATATTTTGGAAACTATTTAAATAGAATTGGTTTCCTTTGCAATCCTATTTATTTTATGCATTTAAAAACAGTATTTTAAGAAAGGATTCATAGGCTTTACCAGACTGCCAAAAAGGCCTGTGATGCCAAAAAAGTTAAGAATCCCTTGTCTAGAAGATCTCTAAAGGTCCCTTCCAACTTTAATATTCTGTGATCTGCAGTTTTAAAAGTGAGGGTGCAAGAAATATCTCCTGGAGGAGGTCCTAATGAAAATTCATGTGTTTTAAGAGTGAGTGTGGGACTTGCAACAGAGGTGATCAAATTAGCTGATGAATTTTAGCTCATTGTCACCTCGGCAGGAGAGAGAGAGAGAGGAGAGAGAGAAAGAGAAAGAGAAATTTCAATGATGATGGCTTTGACAAGTCTGAGTACCAGAGTTGGGTGGGGAGGCTTCATGTCTTTGAGGACCCAAATAGTACTTTTTGACTGTCCCTGGCTGCTTATGCTATTTCCTGAGGCCATCTGTGAAAAGGCATCATGTTTTGCTGACTTCAGTCATTTGTACAACCCAGGTGTTTTTAATCTCTGCTCATTAATACCAGGCAAAGGTCTTGACTTCTGGGATCTTTGACCCAAAGCACTCAGCAGATTGCTATATTGATCTCCTGTGTGAGGGCCAGGATTCTTCTACTTGTCTCACACTCGATTTAGAAAATGTGACTCCATACTCATTTGGGATGCATTTTCAATTTGGTCAGGTCTGCAAAAAGGTCAGAGGAAGCGTGACATAATGATAGCACATAGGTAGGACTTTGAGTCACGAGACCTAGGTTCAGATCCCACCTCCGTCTTATTAGCTATGTGATCCTAGGCAAGTCACTCAACCTCTTTGAGATTTAGTTTCTTTATCTGTAAAGTGTTGGATAATAATACTACCTATCTCACACAATTGCCATGAATGTGATAATGTATAGAAAGTACTCTGATAAATAAACATTGATTTATTATAGACCTTAACATGCTACATAAATGCCAGTTATGCTTGAGATCAGAGACTTTTTCATTTTTGTCCTTATATCTTTGTCATGTGTCCTTGTACCATTTCCAGTACCTGGCACAGTATGTGCTTAAATGTTTATTTGTTAATTGGTTGATCAGAATAGATAGTTTCCTGTATAATGTCATGTGTTGTTTGCCTGTAAAGTCTTCTTGACTCCCACAAAACATCCCCCTCCCCTTGGCCTGTTGCTGATACATGACATTACAATATTAGAAATTTATTCCATTGTCCTAAGGGTCAAAAGTCTCAGGTTAACCCAAGACAGGGATTATAGAATCATATACTTAGAACTGGAAAGGACCTTAGAGGTCATGTACTCTAAACCTTTATTTTACAAATAGAAAAACTGAGGCCCAGGCCTCCTAAAAATCAGTCACAGAAGTAGGATGTTAAACTAGGTCCTCTGACCCCAGAGCTAGGAGTAACACATTAAAGATTACTAGTCATTTCTGTGAATAACCTTGAGAGGACTGCTGTCATTGTGAATGCTTTCAGAGTAAGGCCTCGAGTCATTAGCCATAGGCATCTAGGGACACTGAGTGGGTTAAGTTTTAATGGTGGTAGGAGATGGTAGGGATACAGAGGTGAAGACAGAGGCCCCAAACATGTACTATTTCCTTGGGGGAGGGCAGGTTAAAGGGAATGAGGAGGTGGGTTCTGTAGCAGACTAAAGGCTGAGGACATCAGTACTTAGGGAGGAAAAGAGACAAAGATGGATTCCAGGAGGGAAAAATAGAATGGCAAGCAGAAAGCACTGACAACTATTGACAGCACAGTTTTTCTGAGGACATTTTGAAGCTGAGGGTAAAAGATATTTGGACATCTTTTTGTATTTTAAACTCTCTAGAGCCTCTTCATCCTAATGTAAATATTTTGATCTTTACAAGGCTATTTCCTTTCCTTCAGTGACCTATTCAGTTCTTTTTCTAATTGTGATTGGCCTAACTTATTTATGGGCTTCATTTTCTAATGATGGATGGGTCAGGCATCTATGTAAGTGTGTTGGGGGGATGGGGTGGTGTTCTGTTGGACAGGCCACCTGGTTCCAATCCAGTTTTACCACTGACTCACTGTCACTTTGGGCAAGTGACGACTTCTACAAGCTTTAGTGTTCTCCTGTGTAAAAAGACTGAGTTCAACAACTAGATGGACCTATAAGGTCTCCCATCCAGTTCTGTGCTGTTAAATATTTAACAATTGGCTGGTTGGGGTGGGAGTATGCAGAAGACATACTTAAGTTTAATCTGAAATATTAGCATTTTCTTCATTACTTTCTTAAGTCTGGACAATCAACAAAATGATAAATCAACGATTTCTAGTGTTTGGTGATTTCTGAAGTATAAATGCTCACACTGAAAATCTTAACAATCATCAGCTTAACTGGTGGAAGTTAGCATCAGCACAACTCCTTATGTGATTTACATGATTAGTCACTAGGACCAACAATCGCACTTATAGCTTCTTGGGGACAAATCTTATGTTACATGCTTTTTAAAAAAAATGTTTTTAATATTCTTTTCTTTCTTTTTTATTTAATTTTTTTTTTTGGTGAGGCAGTTGGGGTTAAATGACTTGCCCAAGGTCACACAGCTAGTAAGTGTTAAGTGTCTGAGGCTGGATTTGAACTCAGATCCTCTTGACTCCAAGGCCAGAGCTCTATTCACTGCACCATCCAGCTGCCCCTCTTGCCATGCTTTTGTTACATTTTAGGAAGACTCATGAAAGATATCCTTTATTGGCAAGACCTAGTGATTTCCTTACTTCCTCATATATTCATAGAAATTTAGGGTTGGAAGTGGCCTCAAGAAAAATAACTCCACTATCGACACAATCATCACCTCTCTTTCAGCTCCATGAGATCCAGGAAGAAAGCCATAGTGCAGTACGTTTTGGGGGGGGGTACCTCTGTGACTGACTACTTATTCGACCTTTAGGAGGTCTGGGCCTCAATTTTCCTATTTGTAAAATAAAGGTTTAGAGTACATGACCTCTAAGGTCCTTTCCAGTTCTAAGTATATGATTCCATAATCACTGTCTTGGGTTAACCTGAGACTTTTGACCCTTAGGACAATGGAATACATTTCTGATATTGTAATGTCATGTATCAGCAATAGACCAAGGGGAGGAGGATGTTTTGGGAGAGGCAAGAAGACTTTATAGGTAAACCACACATGACATCATATAGTACCAGGTGATTGGAGTTTCAAGGTGGTACCGTCAGCTAGGACTTTTTTTTTTTAAGATTTGAGATTTTTATATAAAGAACTGACTATATGTCAACTCCTTTCCCTTCTCTCGCCATGACTGAATATTGACCTTTTGAGAGTAGAGGGGCAGCTAGGTGGCACAGTGGATAGAGCACTGGCCCTGAAGTCAGGAGGACCTGAGTTCAGATGCGGCCTCAGACCCAACACTTGACACTTACTAGCTGTGTGACCTTGGGCAAGTCACTTAACCCCAATTTCCCCCCCCCAAAAAAAAAGAGTGGAAAGGAGTCAGAAGACCTGAGTTTGGATCCCAGTTGTAATACTTACTCCTTAAGTAATCATTTAAACTATCTAGGTTTCTTTTTTTCCTAGAGACACACACATGCAAATATGACAGAAAGAGAAGTATTCAGTCTATCAGCCAGATAGACTGTTTCTCTATTTTTTAAAAATTTATTTTAATTTATTTTGATTTATCAACAATCACTTCCATATGCTTTTGAGTTTAAAATTTTTCTCCCCCTTCCTCCCCACCACCCTCCCCAAGACGGCGCACAATCTGATATAGGCTTTACATTTGCATTCCTATTAAACATATTTTCACATTAGTGATGTTGTAAGTAAAAATTAAAACCAATAGGAGGAACCATCAGAAAGAGGAAACAAAACTCAACAGGAGAGAAAAAAAAAGATAGCAATTCAACTTCCATAGGTGTTTCTTTGGATGTGGACAGCATTTTCCATCCTGAGGCCTCTGGAGATGTCTTAGATCCTTGTATTGCTGAGAAGGGTTAAGTTTATCAATATTAGTCATCGTACAACGTGGCTGTTATTGTGTACAACGTTCTATTGGTTCTGCTCACTTCACTCAGCATCAGACCATACAAGTCTTTCTAGGTTTTTCTGAAGTCATCCTGCTCATCATTTCTTATAGCACAATAGTATTCCATTACATTCATATACCACATCTTGCTCAGCCATTCCCCAATTGATGGGCATCCTCTCAGTTTCCAATTCTTTGCCACCACAAAAAGAGCTGCTATGAATATTTTGTACATGTGGGTCCTTTTCCCATTTGTATGATCTCTTTGGGATACAGCCCTAGAAGTGCTATTGCTGGGTCAAAGCGTATGCACATTTTTATAGCCCTTTGAGCATAGTTCCAAATTGTTCTTCAAAATGGTTGGATCATTTCACAACTCCACCAGCAATGCATTAGTGTTCCAATTTTCCCACATCTTCTCCAACATTTATCGTTTTCCTGTTTTTAGACTGTTCTTTAGACTGAACATGCAGGTTTTTTGGGAATCATCCACAAGATGGATGATTTTACCTGGATATTCAGCTCCTTGCAGCCCCAACTTAAATTACTTTGCCCTACACCTGAGAAATTTTTGTAATGTTTTACAGAACACAAGTTTTATGGAAGAAAAGGAGCAGTTCTGCTGCTGTGGTACTTCACACCCATCTGAGATTTTGTTTGCAGAGCACCTTTTTGCAGACTAGTTTTTGAAATGCCCACTCTTTTTTGTTTGTTTGTTTTTTGATTTTTCAGGGGCAGCTAGGTGGTGCAGTTGATAGAGCACTGAGCTTACAGTTAGGAAGACTCATCTTCCTGAGTTCAAACCTGGTTTCAAACACTTACTAGCTGTGTAACCCTGGACAAATCACTTAACCTCTGTTTGCCTTAATCCACTGTAGAAGGAAGGGGAAACCACTCCAGAATCCTTGCCAAGAAAACCCCATGGACAGTATGGTCTGCAAGGTCACAAAAAGGCAGACACAACTGAATAACAAAAATAAAAGTGGTTTTTAAAGACTTCACTCTAGTTATTGCAAAGAGGAGGACTTTCTGAGGCTTGATTCAGCCTTAAGCAATATAGTTTAACCATAGACAGCTGGGGAGCTGTGTCTGCTGACATTGGCAAGGAGTACAGCTGGAGGAATGGAACTACTCTTTCTATGAGCAAACTCTTTGCAGCTACCTGCTCATCAAACAGTCAGAGTGGCAAACCCAGCGAGGCATTTAAACATCAGCTGCAGGCAATGGTGTGGGAGAAAGACTGTGGGTCTCATTTTAGTCTTTTCTTTGTCAATTGCAAAGGGGGTGGCAGGGAAAACATAAAGGAAAATGAAATTTCTTCTAACTTCCTTTTTTTAAAAATTCTAAATTAAATTTTATTTTTTATTCAATTAACAAAATTCTTTTATCCTTCTAAACCTCATCCCTCCCCCCCACCCACCATTGAGAAAGAAAGAAACAAAACCCCTGTCACAAATATATATAGTTAAGCAAAACAAAATCCTTCATTGGCCATATCTAAAAATGTCTTAGTCTATGTTCACCACCTCTCTGTCAGGAGGTGAGCAGCATGAATCCTCTGGAACTGTGGTTGGTCCTTGTATTAATCAGAGTTCTAAAGTCTCTCAAAGTTGTTGTTTTTCCAATAATGTTGTAATTGTATAAATTGTTCTGGTCCTACTCACTACTCTGCATCAATACGTGTAAGTTTTCCAAGGTTACTCTGAAACTGTCCGTTTCATCATTCTATAGCTCATTAATATTCCATAACATTCATATGCCCTAACTTATTCAGCCATTACTCAGTTAATAGTTATCCCCTTCGTCTCTAGTTCTTTGCCACCTTTGTGGATGTAACAAATGTTTTTGTACTCATGGTCACTTTTCTTCTTTCATTTATCAGTTTAGGGCATATACCTAATAGTATCTACCTTCCTTTCTGCAACTTTCTCTTGCTTTATAGGTTCCCTCCTTCTCCAGCCCCCAGGTCACATCTTTTCGTGTTACTCAGTAACCTGCTATCTCTAAAATGACTTCTCCCCTTTCCCATTCCTTCAATGCTGTTGCTTCTTCCAGGTTTCACTACTAAAACTTTCTGATTTCACTAATCCATCTGAACATTTGTATGACTAAAGAAAACTAGCGTTGCTTATGCCTTTTTTTTTTAAAGAAGAGCCAATGATCAGTTATTATTGAACTAATTAAAAGAGGGGGTTGTTAACCTAAATGAATCTTTAAATAATTAGAATTTCAGATCATATGGAGAAAGATATCTTGGGATTTGAGACTGCCATGTGGATGAGCCAGACCTGACCTGGAATCTTACCTCCTGTCCTCTCCCTAACATGGGTTATCCTAAGTTCTACCTGCTTTTTAGAGCATTTTCTTTTCCTACATTTTTCACTTCTTAATTCACAGTATTCCCTGAAAGTGCCAAGGTTTTGTATTTTTCCTGAAATGGCTACCTTGGCAGTAGCAATGGATTCTGGTGCAGAGGGAAAGGAAGCCAGAGACAGGTGTGGATGTGTGAGTTGTTGAAACACCGAGTGCTTATAAGACATGGACTGTGGACTCTCATTCTGTAACATAATACAGCAAGCTTCTCCAAACAACAGACAATTTCACATGTCCTTTATACTTTCTTCTTTGAGGAAGCCAAAAAAAGTCAGATTTAGAGCAGGAAGGGACCTTAGACGTTATCTAATCCAAATCCCTCATTTTACATATGAGGAAAATGGGCCAAGAGATGTGAAGTGATTTGCTTTGGTGACAGCAGGTACTGAGTAGCAGAGCCGAGTTTTGTCCCAAGGCCTCTGATTCCAACTTTATACTCATTTCATTACACTTCAGTGCCACTCAGCACGTACAGCTACTTCTGGTTTGCAGGTTACTAAAGGTCTGTAACTCCAGAATAACTTCAACACAAGCCATAGCCGTTGAAATGCCCACTCTATGATTCATTCCTTTGGATTAGGGTATTGTAAGCCATAACACATCTTAAGTGAGCATATATTTTACTCTCTTCTAATAATGATTGATGTCAATACTTATTAGATCATTAAACAAAGTTATTTCCATTGTTGCATCTGTCATAGTCATATAATTTTAATGTCTATTTGGGAGACACCTTGTTTGAGCCTTTGAGACTGCACTTTTTATTAGGTACATTTAAAAAAATCAATAAGCAAAAGGCAAAGTAGAATTTTGTATTATCTGTCTCTCACTTAGGTATGACTATAAAAATATTATCTGGAATAGAAAGTCTTCTGAAAAGACTTATCTTTTCTCACATTTTCCTCAAAGATTTTTAGAGATGTGGAAGCAGGTTATATGAACTGGTAGCTGGTGGTATCTTCCTGGTCACCTTTTGGGATGAAAAAATCAAATCTTTTTTGTGCTATTCCCTCTTTTTAAACATCTCAACAATTAATCACTGAATGCCTTGAAAATTTTTGCCTCCAACATGGATTTCTTCTGTATATGCTTGGTCTGATTCAAGCAATGTTGGCATTTTCTTCACTTTGTATACTTAAGTCCCTGCATACTTAGTAAACACTTGTCAAATAAATAAATGGAATAATGAATGAATTGCCGCTCACTCACTTTGTTATTGAGCCCATATCACTGATGGAAAAGATAGATCACTATGAAAATGTTGGGAAGATTATTCAATTTCATCTCAGTTTGTCATTTCTTTTCTTCTTTTATAAAGGCTCTTAGGAACATTTGCAATTTGCTCTTGCCATAGCCTCCTAACCAGTCTCTATTTCCAATCTCTCTTCTCTCCTTTCTGTACATGACTGTCATATTAATTATTTTGAGTCAGTCAGTAAACATTTATTAAGTACCTACTATGTTCCAGGCATTGTGCTAAGTACTAGGGATGCAAAAAGAGGCAAAAGACAGTCCCTGCCCTCAAAGAGCTTACAATCTAATGGGGGACAACATGCAAACAAATATATACACAGCATACTACATATAGGATAGATAGGAGATAATTAATAGAATGAAGGCAACCCTTCAAATATTTGAAGCCAGATATCATGTTCTCCCTAAGTCTGAGCTTTCTTTTTTATTTATTTTTAACATTAATTTATTTCGATTTATCAACAATCACTTCCATAAGCTTTTGAGTTTTAAATTTTTCTCTGCCTTCCTGCCCAAGACAGCAGGCAATCTGATATAGGCTATACATTCCTATTAAATATATTTTCATATTAGTGATGTTGTAAGTAAGAATTAGAACCAATAGGAGGAACCACCAGAAAGAAGAAACAAAACAAACAGAAGAAAAAAATAGCAAGTAGTATGCCTCAATCTGCATACAAACTCCATAGTTCTTTCTTTGGATGTGGATAGCATTTTCCATCATGAGGCCTCTGGAGATGTCTTAGATCCTTGCATTGCTGAGAAGGGTTAAGTCTATCAATATTAGTTATCGCACAGTGTGGCTGTTACTGTGTACAAAGTTCTCCTGGTTCTGCTCGCTTCACTCAGCATCAGACCGTACAAGTCTTTCCAGGTTTTTCTGAAGTCAGCCTGTTCATCATTTCTTATAGCACAATAGTATTCCATTACATTCATATACCACAACTTGTTCAGCCATTCCCCAGTTGATGGGCATCCTCTCAGTTTCCAGTTCTTTGCCACCACAAAAAGAGCTGTTATAAATATTTTTGTACATGTGGGTCCTTTTCCCATTTGTAGGATCTCTTTGGGATACAGACCTAGAAGTGCTGTTTCTGGGTCAAAGAGTATGCACATTTTTATAGCCCTTTGGGCATGGTTCCAAATTGCTCTCCAAAATGGTTGGATCATTTCACAACTCCACCAACAATGCATTAGTGTTACAATTTTCCCACATCTTCTTCAACATTTATCATTTTCCTGTTTTGTCATGTTGACCAATCTGATAGGTGTGATGTGGTTCCTCAGACTTGTTTTGATTTGCATTTCTCTAATCAATAGTGATTTACAGCATTTTTTCATATGTAAGTCTATTTTCTTATCTAGGATAAGATTCCCAGTTCCTTCAGTGACTCCTCAGCTGGCATGATCTCATTCACCATCCAGAGTGTCCTCTGCTATATGCTCTTCAGTTTATCCTTCCTAAAACATATTCCAGTAATCCTTCCTGAAATGTGGTGCCCAGAACTGTCCAGATTACATTACCTCACTGCTCAGAAACTTAGAACATTCCCCATCATCCATAGAAAAACATCTAAATTCTTCAATTAGTCCTCCAAGATGTTTTGCCCTTATTTCCCACTACTCTTCTACGGCAGCCCTATGTTGCAATCAAATTGTAATGCTTATTGTTCTTTAAATATGCCCTGGGTTTTTCCATCCTATATTGTTAAGTCATGTTGGACTGTTCGTGACCTCATTTGGGGTTTTCTTGGCAAAGATACTGGAGTGGTTTGCCATTTCCTTCTCCAGCTCATTTTATAGATGAGGAAACTGAGGCAAACAGGGTTAAGTGACTTGCCCAAGGGTTACGCAGCTAAGAAGTATATGAAGCTGGATTTGAACTCAGGTCTTCCTGACTCCAAACCTGAAGCTATATCCACTGTGCCACTTAGCTGCTGATTTTCCATTTCTACACAGGATAATAAGTGAGAGAAGGCTCATTCTGGCTCCCGGCAACTAGCATAGTTCAAAGAGTTGGTACTCAATCTTTATTATATTGTCAATCAGGCAACAAACATTTATTAAGCACTTACTACATACTAGGAACTGTGCTAAGTGTTGGGGAATACAAAAGAAGTAAAAAAAATAGTCCCTACTCTCAAGAAATGTACCTTCTAAAGGGTGAGACAACATGTGAATAATTAGATACATACAAGACATATACAGGGGGGGCAGCTAAGTGGTGCAGTGGATAGAGCACCAGCCCTGGAGTCAGGAGGACCTGAGTTCAAATTTGGCCTCAGACATACAACACTCACTAGCTGCGCAACTCTGGGCAAGTCACTTAACCCCATTGCTAGCCAAAACAAAACAAAAAAACAACCAAGACATATACAGGGTTGATAAAGGTGATCTGAAAGCGAAGGACATTGAACCGTCAATGTGGCTCTCCTTTAGAGGTGGCTGCTTTGCATCAGTCTAAGCCAAGGTAAGTTCATAACCTGTATGGGTTGTTGACACATGGTAGCGTGATGACTATGGTAGTCTGATGAAACCTCTGGAACCCTTCCCAGAATAATGCATAAAATAAAAAACATAGGATTACAAATGAAACCAATCATATTGATATAAAGTTATCAAAATATTTTTTAAAACTTAAGTTCATGGACCTCAGCTTAAGAGCCCTTGCCTAGGAGGTAAATGTGATTCACTCTGGAATGGAAACAGGAAAGCTATCTGAGCAGGGAGGCAGTATAGCAAAGCTGCACTGCTTTCTAGCCCCTCCCAGGTTAAATCTTCACAATGTGGCTTCATTATTTCCAGAACACCAGACATTCACATTCAAATGTAAATACAAAACTACATTACAGAATCAGAAATGTTGGATTTTTTTCCCATTCCACCATTTCCCTCCATTACAGATACCCAATAATGGCACCATTAACATTCTTTATAGAAATTATTTTTAAATCCTGGTCCATGTCACTGTGAAACGGCCAGTGGATTGCTAGTGTGGTTACTTAAAACAGTCTGTGACAGAGGTCCACTGGTCTAAGAGTGTTTCATTTGGTTTTGTGTACATTTGTGCCTAAAATGTAGTTGTGGGTCAATTTTTAAATGTTTATCATCAAACTGGGCATGGAAGTTCTTCAAATAAACCCTGAAAACTTTGCTGAGACCGTCTTTCTTGCAGAATAGAATTCATTTTAAGGAAAATCTGTTTGAAACTCCATTCATGGAAATTCTAGAAGGCCTTCCTTATAAAAGCAGTTTTACCTGCACTATAGCCCAAACTGTTAGTACAGGGATATTGTAGGGACAGCAGGAGGGGAAAATAGTGTCATATTGTTTATTGTCATATTATTTTCTACTATTTACTTTTGAGTCTGGGGTAGAGGGCAGAGTTGAGGATGCAGAGGAATGTCCGTTGTGACCTCTAATGGTATGTGGCTCTTTAGGAAGAGAAAGTTTGGCTATGGCTCAGTGAGCATGAAAATGGAAGGGTCCTAGGATGGGAGATTTAAAACCTTGTCAGCCATGTAGGCAGGGCTGCTTCACACAGACCTGATAGTATCTTAATTATGATAAATCCTCCTTTAACCTGGGTATGGGATATGCACCCTCTCTGAATGCTAATGGGGCTTCAATTGTGGTAGGTGTCATTATTTCCCAATACATAGGAAAATGAAATGCCTTTTCTTCATGTCTTGGAAATGGGCACAGCTGCTTCCAGAATCTAATTCATTCTGCAGACTCTTTTTGTACCTGTTGGGAGATGGGGGTGTAGGGGAAGTGTTCGAGGACGCATATATGTATATATACATATGCATATACATACGTGCATGCACACATACATACATTGCCTTTTTTTCTTGATGACAGGCTTTGGTGGGGTTCTCGTGTGTGTGTGTGTGTGTGTGTGTGTGTGTTGTGTGTGTGTGTGTGTGTGTGTGTTTCCCCTCAGAAAGGGGATTTCCACACCAACAACAGAGAGGTCATTTGGTGTTATATAGTGCTCTGGGCTTGGATTCAGGAATACCTGATTCTCACACAATCTCACAGCTGGAAAGGATTTCAGAGTATCTAGTCCAACTTGAAGCTAGACTAAAATTTTATCTGCAGCATACCCGAAAGGGAGCCACCAAATCTTCCTTTGGAGATATCTAGAGAGGAGTGTACCTTATCTTTTCCTGAGGTAGACCAATCCACTTTTGAAAAGATCTGTTAAGAAGTTTTTCCTTGAATCATACCAAAATCTGCCTCTGTAATTGATTCCAGGCCAGAGAAATCAAACCTCCAAGGGCCAGTGGTTGCATTATTGACATGGGAATGGTGGGCATCAGCCATAACCCCATTAGTTCTAAAAGAAAAATGACCCAGTCTGTGTTATTCTCTTACACACACACATGAAACTTCAGATGCTTTCCTCTGTAATGAGCTCACAGGCCCATTCCTGATGGCAAATTCTGTGAAAACAGCTGTGAGTCAACCACTCACTATGCATTATTCAGAGACCCGGTAGGCTTTGAAGATCCAGCCCTCTGCTGGCTTCTGGATCCCTGGAAGGAACAGCCCTGCACATCAACATCTAGTGAGCTGGCTGGGCTAGTAGTGCTTGATGCTCCAAGACTTTCTCTGCCTTTGGAGCACATTTTCAGGGATTCATACCAATTAAATTCAGAAGGCCTACTTGAGGGGAATTTGCTATAAAGAGTAAAGCTTATTTACACTGTTCGATCATCAGGTTTTATTGTACAACTTCTAGGCAGCTCACTCTGTGCTAGGCATTATGGGGAATGTAGATAGGGAGAATAGTTTGTCCTTAAATTGCTTTCAGTTTAATTAGAGGGATGAAGCTGACACATATGGAGTGAGTAAGAACTAAACTGTAATTGGGAGTTCAGAGATGCATTTGTCATTGTTGTTCAGTTGTGTCCGGCTCTTCGTGACCCTATTTGGGATCTTCTTGGCAAACATACTGGAGTGGCTTACCATTTCCTTCTCCAGCTCATTTGACAGATGAGGAAACTGAGGCAAGCAGGATTATGTGACTTGCCCAGAGTCACACATCTAGGAAGTGTCTGAGGCTGGATTTGAACTCAGGAAGAGGAGTCTTCCTGACTCCGGGCCCAGCACTCTATCCATTGAACCGGAGTTCCGAGAACAGAAGCTAGAGATTCATAGGCTGAATTAATTAAGAAAGGCTTCATGGAGGAGAAGGATAAGAAGGATTTCTAGGTACAAAAAGGGAAGAAGGTCATTATAGGTTTGGGGAGGTGGACAAGGAAAAGGAGAACAAAAGCCAGTAGGAAAACAGACTGTTTAGGCAATAATATGGAAGCTGGTAGACTGGAGTATAGAATTTAATGCTGGGAGGTACCTAAAGATCATATAGTCCATTCCCTTTATTTTACTGATGAATCACAACGTGGGCCCAAGAGGTGAAGTAGCTTACCTGGCATCACTCAGATAGGTAGAGAAGCTAGTAGATAGAGGGTTGGACTTGGAGTTAGGAAGACCTCAGCTCTCACTCTGCCTCCAACACTTGCTAGCTGTGTGACCCTGGGCATGTTTCTTAACCTCTCTGAGTCTCAGTTTCCTGATCTGTAAAATGTGGATTATAAAAACACCTGCTTCCCAGAGCTGTTGTGAGGATCAAATCAGTTAATATTTGTAAAGTTTCTCACAAACCTTAAAGTACCGTATTAAAGGCAAGCTATTATTAACCCAGGTTTTCTGACTCCCAAATCTAGGTTTATATGAGGCCAAGGAATTAACATGTTAATAACTCTCTATGATAAAGCAATCAAAGAAGTGTCATAAGGAAGTTTATGTTGCCTTAGTTCACCAAACAAGGAGTGGGGCAGGAAGCAGTGTCTGCCTACTTTGGAAGGGTTATCTGACACTATCAGCCTCACTGTCAAAGGACTGAACTGAGTTACTAGTTAAAGTTACTGAGTTACTAAATTCCTGTTTCTTTTGATTGGCAGTGGAGAGCCTGAATCACAGAACTATCTTTTTCAAAAAGAGAGGGGGGGGGAGGAGAGGATCTGAGAAAGGGAAGAAGCAGCTGTGAGTACAAAGACCAGTGGTGATTTGGGAAATTTTGCTGCTTTGGTGGAGAGAAATGAAGGCATTTCCTTCATTGGCTGGCTAACTTTTTCTAATAGTCTTCAGGGGGCAAAGTCAAGATTTCCTGGGGCTAAAAAGCGGAACTCTGAGTTCAGTTTCAAGACAAATCATACTTTACCGCTGTATTGGGCCCCAAGCATTGTGTTCAAAACAATGGCTTGCCGCATATGGGAGCTGAGAGCCTGACTGGAGGAGTGACTGAGCCAGTGTTGCTACCAGGATAAGAATCCAGGTGTCTCGACTCCTCATCTAGTGTTATTCTCACTGTGGCATGTTGGAGGAATGGAACCCACTTCCCAATTGCCAGAAAAGCTGCTGATTCAGACTTTAAGAATGGTGTGTAGATATACTGCAACAGCGTCATGTCCCATCCCAATGCCAAATCCCCCTTCCTTATATCCCTCAGAGGTCGTGTGCCTAGGTAGGGAGGTTAGTAGGTAGGAAGGCTAAAATTTGGGTGACATGGTACTATAAGAATAGTATCAAGAATGCTAGGACTCAAAATGAACTGAAGCTCAGAAGGAAATGAAGGCCAACAAAAGGTTGGTTTATGTTTTGAGCTCTATTACAGAAAAGAGGGGCTTAAAGAAGAAATTGGAGCCCTACTTGTAGTGGATGAGATGATGATAATGGACAAAAAAAAAGGTTTTGCTGCTCAGCTCTTATTTTCTCTGTTAAAGAGAATGATCTTTAGGCTGGAAGAGACACAACAAAAATGGTTAATAAGGAGTGGAAATTCAAGATTTCCACTTGCCCAAGAAAGGGTATATTGAAAGAACTCCTGGCTGACCTGGATGAGTTCAAGTCACCAAGTCTAGATGAATTATATCATGGAAAGAATTGATTGCTGAGTCAATCATTGGAGGAAAAAGGATAAGGAAACAAGCGTTCATTAAATATTGTGTGACAGACATTATGTTAAGGGCTTTACAAATATCTCATTTAATCTTCCTAGCAACCCTATGGGGTAGGTGCTATTACTATCCGTACTTTACAGTTGAGGAAACTGAGGCAGGAATAAGCTAAATGACTTGAAGGGCAGAAGAGTCACAGGACTAGGTGACCTCTAAAGTCTTTTCCACTTCTAAATCTGTAATCCAGCGATTTGAAGAAGGGTTAAATGTGTTGGTTTGCAAGGAAAGGAATAGAGTATGTAAAATATAAGCCAGTAAGCTTGGCTTCACTTCCTGGCAGGATCTGAGTATATTGCCGACTAGCTGCCCAGTGGGTAGTATGGAGTAGGGGACAGAGAGCCAGCTACAGAATAGGGAAGACCTGAATTCAAGTACTACCTCTGACATATATTGGCTGTGTGATCCTTTGTAAGTTAACGGCAACTTTCAGAAACTACAAGTTGCAAAGCAGTTGCCAACCGATATCGGTAGAGGGAGTTTCCTCACTCAGGATTTCCCTGTTTCAGTGAAATCTAGTACCTTATCCCCATTATTAAAGGTATGATCAGTACCCATCCAGCATTTGAAAGCAGTAATTGTGAAGACAAAGCTCGTCTTCATCAGGAGCAGACTATATACCAGACTCTCCTCATGTCCCTTTTTGGTGGGGCTTCTAGGTCAGGGTAATGTGTAGGTCCAACTTACTTAGATCATAGCAAAGGAACCAGGTAGTTAGGGTGTTTGAGGGAGAATCAATATGTATGTTTAAATCTCATAGTATAAGGGCAGGAGCTGGGGAGAAGAGAAAAAATGTGAGTCAGGTAGACTAAAACTACCAGGATTTTTTTTTTAACCTGGGTAGTAGATAGGAATAGCATGAACCTCAGAGGAAGAGGGGTTACTGAGCAATGGAAGAAGAGGGAGAACCTGGAAATGACAATGAGGAACAAGGAATATTCCCACTCCCTTGCCTTGACCAGTGAACTGAGGGGAATGAGTTAACAGGGAGCAGCCAGGTGTCGGTGAAAGCTGGAAGAGGGTGGGAGTTTGTGCTAAGCTGCTGGGGGTTGTTGTCCATCCTCCATTTTTCGAAGGAGACCAGTGACATCACGGGTGATGTCTTGACTTGTGGGTGAATTGGATTTAAGTGAGGCAGGGTTGTGAAAAGTCATCTGCCTCTTTCTTCCCGAGGCATCGACGTCCAGTGGTGCTAGGGATATGAAGAAAGGCAAAAGACAGTCTTTGTCCTCAAGTAGCTCATGAACTAGTGAGAGAGACAACAAGCAAAGAAATATAATAACAACAACAACAACACTTACTATGTGCTAGGCACTGTGCTAAATGATTTACAAATATTGATTCATTTGATCCTCACAACAGTCTTGTGAGGTAGGTGTTATTGTTATCCCCCTTTGATAGATGAGAAAACGGAAGCAAACAGGTTAAGTGACTTGCCCAGGCTTACATAACTATCTAAGGTTGGATTTGAGCTGAGGTCTTCCTGACTACAAATAGGACAAATAGGAAATAATTAATGGAAGAATGGTTCTAGAATTAAGAGAGATTGAGAAAGCCTTCCTTTAGAAAGTAGAATTTTAGTTGGGACTTGAAGGTATAGTGCTGGCCTCTGTGTTCAGGTCTCACCTTTACTAAATTGCCCCTGTGACCCTAGACAAGTCACTTAACATTTCTGTGACCTAGGCAACTCACTGAAAGTTTCAGAGCATTTGTTTAACATGGATGAGCTTCCTCGTCAAGAAGATTTACTACAGCTCAGTAGCAAAAACATTTATATAGCACTTTCATGTTTGCAAAGGGCTTTATATATATTAGGTGAGTTGAACTATTATTATGCCCATTTTACAGATGAAAAAATATAAGACTGACAGAAGTTCAGTGCCTTTCTGAGGGTCACACAGCTACAAATGTCTTTCCCCCTCCCCTCCAGTTTTTTAACATTTTTATTTAAAGTTTTGAATTCCAAATTCTATCCTTCCCTCTCTCCTTTGTGCCCCCCCAGATGGTAAGTAATCAGATATAGGTTATACATATGCAATTATGTAAAACATTTCCATATTAGTCATTTTGTACAAGAAGACTCAAAAGGAAAAAAAATGAAAGAAAGTGAAAAATAGCATGGTTCCATCTGTATTCAATCAATATCATTTCTTTCTCTGGAGGTGGATAATGTGCTTCATCATTAGTCCTTTGGGATTGTCTTGGATCATTGTATTGCTGAGAATAGCCAAATCATTCACAGTCATGCATCAAACAATATTGCTGTTACTGTGTACAGCATTCTCCTGCTTCTGTTCACTTCACTACGCATCAATTCATGTGAGTCTTTCCAGGTTTTTCTGAAATCATCCTACTTGTCGTTTCTTATAGCACAATAGTATTCCATTACAACCATATACCACAACTTGTTTAGCCATTCCCTAATTTATGGGCATCCCTTTGATTTCCAATTCTTAGCCACCACAAAAAGAGCTGCTATATTTTTGTATAAATAGATCCTTCTTCCGTTTGGGGGGATGTCTTTGGGATATAGACCTAGCAGTGGTATTGCTGGATCAAAGGGTATGTATGCATAGTTTTATAGCCCATTGGGTATAGCTCCAAATTGCTCTCCAGAATGGTTGGATTAGTTTACCACTCCACCAACAATGCATTAGTGTCCTGGTTTTCCTACATCCCCATCAGCATCCAACATTTTCCTTTTTTGTCAGATTAGCCACTCTAATAGGTATGAAGTGGTACCTCAGAGTTGTTTTAATTTGCATTTCTCTGTGATTTAGAGAATTTTTTTCCTATGACTATAGATAACTTTGATTTCTTTTCTGAAAACTGTTCATCTCCTTTGACCATTTTATCAATTGAGAAATGACTTGTATTTTTAATAAATTTGACTCAGTTCTCTATATGGTTGAGAAATGAGGCCTTTATCAGACATATATGTTGCAAAAATTTCCCCCCAATTTTCTGCTTTCTTATAATTTTGGTTGCATTTGTTTTGTTTGTGCAAAAACTTTTTAATTTTATATAATCAAAATTATCTATTTTACATTTACAAATATTTTAAGGAAGGATTCAATCCAGGTCTTCTTAACTCCGTAATCCAGCACTTTATCCACTATGCCACCAAGCTATCATAGGTACAGTCCCTATTCCTATTCTCATTTTTAATCAAAACAGATGCTAGTCTCCAAAAATAAAGAATATATAAATAATAAAGAAGCAATAAAGAAAATTAGATTTATTGAACATTAATTATTCTCTTTGGAAGCAAAGCCTGATACCAAATAAATATTCATGTACGCAGGGTGAGAAAATCTGTTGTAGCCTAAAGATTCTGGGGACTGAATTATCCCCTGGGCACCAAGGCTACGGAGGTCATGTGTTAGAAGGATTGACATGTGTTACTGCTAGTCCATAAATGCAAGATTACAAAGTGCTCAACAGCTGTGTCTTTTGTATATTTGGGATAGAGCCTAGTACACCACGGATACTTAATGAATACTCATTAATAATTGAAGAGGATGCCTTGAGGGTTTCGAATGGGTGCATTCATTGTTCATTCATCCACCTGCTCCACTCCTCATGTCCCCTGACTCTTAGGCTGAGTCTTAACAATGCCACAAACCTCTAGAGTGAATGTTGAAAATTCAGTCCATTATTTGAATTTTTTTTTTCCTGAACAAAACTACCTGTTAGGATGGACTGGGTTTTCATTTTTCACACAGTTGTTGTGGCATTTCATCACAGCAGGACTGTGGACAGCTTGAAAACATAGAAACCTGGTGGGAAGCAAAGCTGAGACCAGAGGGACCGAGGAATATATAGAAGACCGGAACATAAGGAAAGCTGTGAATCAGGACGTGGGGAGCACACAGGCACCAGAGGCAAAGTGAACAATGGAAGTCAGGAACCAGTGAGTCAGAGTCAGAGCAAGGGCCAGCCTTGGGCCTGCAGGTGAGAGTCATGCATGGGGTCAAACTGGCTGAAACAGGAGTAACAGGCCAGAAATAGAAACCTTATCCTGAATGCTGCCTTTGGTAAAGCCCCGTTCTCCTGACCCTGATTTCCCAAGATTGATAGGAGGATGACAAAACTAAGGGTGTAGAGAAGAAAATCCTCCTGGACAAATCCTTTCCTTGTGAAGGGGAGCGTATTCTGTCTGTGGAGGTGAATCTTCATACTGTATATGAAAAGTGGGACATTGAATAATGGGAAGTAGGAACAAATGGACTGTCGTGATGATGTTTGCAACTATAAGGGAAGGGAAGGAGGAAGATGGGAGAAGAGAGGGGAAGGTGAGGGAAAAGACCTGGTTCCCTTTGAAATGTAATTATTCTAATTTATATAAGATAGTAAGGGTGACTGTGCTTTCTCTCAACCCTAGGAAATAGAGTAGATATTTTCACCCCCAATTTGAAGATTAAGGAACTGGGATTTTCCAAAGATTAAGTAAGAGTTACAGGACATGGATTCTTTTCCTTTTTTTCCCCTTTTTTTTCTTTTTAAGGCAATTGGGGTTAAGTGACTTGCCCGGGGTCACACAGCTAGTGAGTGTCAAGTGTTTGGTCTGAGGCCGACTTTGAACTTAGGCCCTCCTGACTTCAGGGCTGGTGCTCTATCCGGGATGCCACCTAGCTGCCCCAGGACATGGATTCAAATCTCAATTCTGCTATTTGCTCCCCATGTGACTTCATTTGGGTCAAATGACCTCATTTTTCTCATTTATTAAAGGAAAGGGCATTTTCTGGATTGTCTCCAGCATTCCTTCCTTCTGTAAATCCTATGCTCCTTCAAATTACTTGCCCATGATCATAGGCTAATAAATGAAACAATCAGAATTCAAACCCAGATCTATTGATTTGAAGTCTAGAGTCTTTCTACTAGGTTATGAAACCTCTTATAGAGGTATTTTGTATATCCTATGAGAGGCAATATGTAATTGTTTGCCATATCCAAGAAAACTGAAGTAAGAAGTAGAAGGACATGCTTTTCCAGGGTCAGCTCTAGGCAAAATTGTGAGTCCACTGGAGTTTGTCTTTAATTTCTTCCCACTGTCTTTCGAGGATTCTTTTCCTCCTTCTGGATATTCCTGGATCTCTTTTTCCCTCTTCCCAAGACACCTATCTCTCCTAGTGTTGCATTTCTGCTAATCCCTGTTATAATGTGCTAAGTGATAAATAAAGAGCTAGTTGACAAGGAGGATTAATTTCCTTCTGGGTGATTTTAATAGGATACTCTTGAATCCTCAGAATTTTAGAGTTAGAAGATGACCTTAAAGGTAGTCCAGCTTCCAAGAGAATTCAATAATATTGATCCCTATAATTTGCCTAACAGATGGACATCTAACTTCTGTTTGATTATGGGGAATTTACTACTCTATAAGAAAGCTCATATTATTGTTGAGTAGCTATTTTTGTTAGAAAATATTTCCTTCTGTTTAACCCAAATCTGTCTCCCTGTGATTTTTGTCCACTAGTCATCTGAAATAATACAGACTGATCTCACTCTCTTTTCGCTATAACTGCCCTGCAACTATTTGAAGAAAGCTTTCATGTTTGGAGGGAGGGCATTTTTTTTTCTAATCTAAAGATTCCCAGAGTAACCACAATCAGGGAAGCAAGGCACTTAAGAACAGCAGCTGCTGCTAATACCCCTAACAAAGGCATCAGCCTCCCTGACCGTGAGGTTGTCAGTGGGGACTTCATAGAGCAGAGTGAACCCATGCCTGTGCGGTGGTATTCCATTTATTTAACTGGTCTTTATACGATGGCTCTAATACTATGTTGGAAGGAGGAAGAGCAAGATAGTCAAATGTAACCTTGCAGTAGCAGAGTAGGGCAACCCTGGTGAGTCTGGTTACCAGATGCTCTTCCCTGCATGTCTTGCCTGTGTTTGTGTTCTGTGCTGTGCTTGTCTGTGGGGAAGGACTTGTGCATAGACTGGTACTTTAAGCTACTTGTGATCTTAAGCATGATCACTGGCTTGAAATATTTGAAATATTGTGGAGAGGAAATATTGGATTTATTGCACAGAAGACAGAACTAGGAAGTTGAAGAAGAGGCAGATTTTATTTCAATTTTTTTAAAAAATGACCTTCCGAGGCAGGTAGGAGGCACAGTGGATAGAGCACCAGCCCTGGAGTCAGGAGTACCTGAGTTCAAATCCAGCCTCACACACATAGCACTTACTAGCTGTGTGACCCCATTGCTTAGCCTAAAAAAGAAAAAAAAGTACTAAAAAAATGACCTTCTGATGCTGCCCCAGTTCCAATGATCCTTTTTCTTCCATTGTACCCTAACCTCTTACTTGGTGATTCTGCTTGCAGACAACCTGCACTGGAAGCACATTATACTTTTGTTTGGTTTTTTGTTAGGCAATTGGGGTTAAATGACTTGCCCAGGGTTACACAGCTATTAAGTATCAAATATTTGGTCTGAGGCCACATTTGAACTCAGGTCCTCCTGACTTCAGGCCCCGTACTCTATTCACTGCGCCACCTAGCTGCCCCCCACGTTATACTTTTAAAAGGGGAAATGAATATCTCTCTTGGTTTAAGATAGAAGCTATGGTAGAACTCTAACTGGGAATTCCAATCCCTGGAGGAAATTTGGTTGTCTGAAGGGAAGGGAAAGACAGAAATGATCTATCTTTACTGAACCAAGACATCCTGTATAGTGAGGGTTCCCAGCCTTTTCTAACCTCACTGCTATGACCCTAGTCTCAGTCAGTAAATAAGCATTTATTAAGTTCTTACTATGTGCCAGGCACTGTGCTAAGAGCTGGGGATACATAGGATAGCCCTTGCCCTCAAGGAGCGCACAGTCTAACGTTAACTGACCACTGGTACAGTGGTCTCTTAGCTGAATCTCTTGTATCTCATTTCTTTTCCTCCTATCTACTCTCTGTATTGCTTTCAGACAGATTTTTCTTTAACTTTTTTTCTTGGTCAGTCATTTCAGTCATGTCCAACTCTTCATGACCCCATTTGAGGTTTTCTTGGCAGGGATATGGAGTGGTTTGCCATTTCCTTCTCCAGCTCATTTTGCAGATTAGAAAACAGAAGCAAACAGGGTAAGTGACTTGCCCAGGGTCACACTGCTAGTAAGTATGTTGAGGCAGGATTTGAACTCAGGTCCTAACTCCAGGCCTGGAGCTCTATCCATGTGCCACCTAGCTGCCTTTTTTAAAACTAGATACCATTTTCAATTAAAATGCACCCAAAAGCTGCACGGTGCCTGTGTATATCATAAAATCACTTTTGGCTGTGTCTATCCTAATATCTTCTTAACCAAGACTCCATTTCTTCACCTGTAAAATAAGTTTAGCCTAGATGACGTTTAAAGCCTCTTCCAGCTCTCAAGGTAAGCCTGGGTCAAAGATTACAGAACTCTTGCAGTCTGACAACCAGCTATCCCAACTGTGACTCATGGCATGCTTGCTAGGCTTTCCCACCATTCTGCTTGTTCTCTTTCAACATACTCTAGCTTATCAAAATTGTGGCAGTCAGACTGAACAAAATATTCCAGACATGGCCTGATTAGTAAAGGGTAGAGTAAGATCTATTTTTCTGGATGGGGTACTTCTCTTAATGCAGCCTAGGATTACATTAGTTCTTTGAACAACCACATCACTGTTGGCAAATTGAACTTATAGTCGACTAAAACCCCTCAGCTTTTTTCATATGGACTTATTTCTATAATGTGGAGGCTCTCCCATCCTATACTTAATGTAATTAAGTTGCTTTTTTTCTTAACCTAAATGCAGAATTTAAATATCTTCTTAGTGGTTCCAAGCTCTAAAGATAAATTTGAATCTAATTCTGTAAGTAGACAATATATTAGCCGCCCTTTCTAGGTTTCTGTAGTCCATAGATTTGATAAGCAATGTCTTCATCCAAATTTATATTTCAGTATAAAATATTGAATATATGTCAAAGATCCAAAATTTCTTTCGTTTACGTACTCCCAATGCTTAAGTTTACACTCTTCCTTACACTGATAAGGATTACTGTTCACCTACCAGCTTCACTCCTTTCACTAGACTCCACCATGACCTCAGGGAAACTCATCATCCTGGGAGATTGCAGGAGCCCCAGTTCCGATGATTTGGAGGGCCAGAGAGCAGAACAAAGAACTTTGAAGTCCTCCTTTTTAGAGAGGGCTGGAAGAACAGTTATCTGTTCGTTTTCCACCATCATCAGCTGCACTCCTCTGACTGGACTCCACCTCCCCACTCCCACCTTTTTTTAGCTTCATTTTGTGTGTTGTCTTACCCCATTAAATCATAAGCTCCTTGAGCAGGAACTGTCTTTTTCATATTTCTATATCTCTAGCATTTAGGACAATGCCTAAAACACAGTAGGAGCTTGATGTTTATTGACTTGACTATTGACTTTACCTCCATCTCAACACCTTAGGACTGCTAAGGCCTTAAAAAGCCCATCATCGGTGGCACAAGGGATAGAGCTCCGGCCTTGGAGTCAGAAGGACCTAAGTTCAAATCTGGCTCAGATACACTTACTAGCAGTGTGATGCTGGGCAAGTCCCTTAACCCCAGTTGCCTCACCAAAAAAAAAAAGTCCATCATCCTATAAGTGTCTCTGATCTAGGTTGGTTCTCATTGGGCCCCTACCAGACCCTTTTCAACTTGATAGGACTTGCTAGAGTTTGCACTCTATTGATTGTAGCCTTCAAGAGCAATGCAATATTTATAAGGCAGTGAATCCTTAAAGACTAGCTTTTTTGTGCACCGTGTAAGGGTATAGGAATTTTTTAAAACTTTAAAAAGTTAAATTAATTTTTTTCAATTAACAAAGATTTATTTTCTCTTCTATCTTTCTCCTTAATGAAGGGGGGGAGGAGAAAAATTGAATCCTTGTAATAAATATGCACAGTCAAACAAAAAATATAATTACCATATTTGTGATGTCCAAAAATAGCCAATCAACAGTAGGCACTCTGAACAAAAAGCAAAAACAAAAAACAAAAAACCAGTAGGCACTCTGCTAAATGCTGGGAATACAAAGAAAGGTAAAAGGCAAGCCCTGCTTTCTGGGAGCTCACAGTCTAATGGGTGAGAAAACATGCAAACAACTATACACAAACAAGATGTGTGTGTGTGTGTGTGTGTGTGTGTGTGTGTGTGTGTGTGTGTGTGTGTGTGTGTTGAGAGAGAGAATAAATTGAAGATAATTTCTGAAGGAAGGCACTAGCTATAAGGGGGATGGGCAAAGTGTTCCTGAAATAGGTGGAATTTTTAACTTGAAGGAAGTCAGGGAAGCCAGAAGGTAGAGATGAGGGAGGAGGGGGAGAATTCATTCTGTATCTTGAGTCATCATCTTTCTGTCAGGAGATGGGTAATCTTCATCAACATCGGTTTTCTGAACTGTAGAAACTAAGAAATAGAAATCATTGTGAAGTGGAGCAGCTTCCTAAAGCTTTTGTCCTTTCCTAACTATTCCTACTGCCACCACTTTAACCTAGGTTCTCATTAACTCACTTCTAATGTATTAAACCAACCTTCTAGGAGACTTTCTCATCTCTTAATCTCTATCCCTTCCATTTTACCTGGCATGTAGTTTTCAGGCCAGTTTTCCTTTTAATACCATTTTCATCATGTCACTCATAGTCATAACAGCTGGAGGAAACTTTAGAGAGTATCTTAGTCCACCTCCATCCCCAGTTTTATTATCTAGGAAATCCCTTGTCCTGAGCTTTCCATGGCTGTCTACTCCTATTCTATCAAATTCATGTTTCACTGCCTGACTCTTGATTGGCTCCCCCCCCACCCCAGAAGAAACCTTTCCCTCTACTCAGGAGTTTCCTCACTGCCCCTCAAACACACGATACCCATAGTTTGTCCAGCTTCTCCAAACTCTACCTACCAAGAAAGAAATGCTGTTTCCAGGCTTTTGCATAGACTGCCATATCTGGAATGCTCTCCCTTTTTATTTCCAGCTTTTGAAATTAAGCTCCCTTCATTGTTGTCACACAGAGGACTATATCTAATCCAACCTCTCTGATAAACCTGATCCTTGACAAGTGGACATCCAGCCTCCATTGAGAGAAACCAACCACCTCCCCAAACTACAGTTCCATTTTTGTACAGTGCTGTTTGTTAGGAAGTTTCATTCTTATGGTCAAAAACATCTGCCTCTCCTAGTTCTGCCCTTCAAGAGCAAGCACAGTAAGGCAACACTTCTTCTATATGACAACCTTTCAAATATATGAAGACAGTGATCACATTTCTCCTCCCCCTCTCCTCCACTGTCTCTTCTTTTCCACTCTAAATATTCCTAGTTCTCTAGCTGATTCTTCTACAGTATACTTTCAAATCCTCTAATCCTAGTCACTATTCTTCAGAAATGTTTCAGTTTGTCAAAGTTCCTCCAAAAATGTGGTATCCAGAACTGAACATAATATTCTAGTTGCAGTTCTACTAGGGTGGCATAGATGACGTCTGATGACTTTTCTGTTTCTGTGAAAAATACGCTATCGAACTGTACTAACCATAGAATGATGTCCAAAAAGGGAGTTGTTTCTGACACCAGGTGCTGCATATAGTTGTTTTTCTTTTCCAGAGCTCTCCCTCTCTTATGATTTTTTATTTCTCTTAACTACATGTAGATTGTATCAACTAGGTAATAATCTCTCTTTAAAACCTTTATCTTGTTCAGAGATATAACCAACACCAGGTAACTTGAGCTTTGTCCCAGGATGTTGACGTAAGTCAAGGGCAATTCCTTGCCATGGCAGTTGAACTGGGTTAATGTAGGACTAAGTATGCATTCCTTCCCCACCCCCATCTCTTCCTTTTACTAGCCCTGAATGTTCATCATTGGCAGGCCCATCTTCCAGGGGCCCATCTTCTCCCACCAGCTCACACCTGACTAGACACCTAGTACCTGGCATCACATGGCAAGATGCCTGAGATCATCTAGAACATTCCCTTTTACCCTCCCTGTTGTTGTACCCTGCTCCCCTCCCATTTAACCAATTTGTCCAGTGTAAGAGTGCCCCCAGTTTAGGCTGCCTATAATCAGAATCACTAAGCAACAGATTGGGGACAATGCAAAGACAGACGGCATCATTGGTACTGGGCCAGCATCATTAGAACTGTGTCCAATTGGACCCAGCATGGATTATTAACAAAGTATACTGCAAATATTTAAAGCATTCTGAATTTGCAAATGCAAAGTGTTCCCTATAATTGGCTCTTAAGTACAGATTAATCTGTCTCTGTCTCTGTTTCCCCCCCCACCCCCCACTCCCCCACTAGGCTGAGATCATTAAGGGTAAGTAAGACCTGGGCCTTGAAGGGTGGACAGGATTTCAATGAATGGTTAGCCTTAACCTGTGGGCACTGAATACTTACTGAAAGTTTTTAAGCAGGGGAAAAATGGCATTTTAGGAAGACTTATCTGGTGGCTATGTGAGACAGGCCTTCAATTAACAAGTATTTATCAGTCTTCTGCCATGAGCCTCAGTAATATGATATGTGATGGCAGAAGTGTGTGACAGGTCCTTGTCTTCAGTGTTAACAATGTCTTTGTATATAATTAAATTGTGATTTAAAGCAGGAGCCATGCATCCCTTTGGCAGTCTGATGAAGGCTATTGAGATGAATGAAAAGCCCAAGAGACAGTTTCTGGGTAATAATCAATTTATTAATTAGGCTAGGTGATAATGAATAAATTGGTGGTCAGTGGTTTGTCTCAGTAACCAAAACTCATAATGGGGACACTGAATACCTTAAATATTTTTTTGAAAGGGAATGCCCCAACAGAAGAAATCAACCCTGATTGGTGAACAATTAATAAAGAGGGGGAGGTACATATTAATGAGAAGGCAGGCTAAAAGTCTTCAGCTCTTCCTGCTGAGTAAGTGGCTTGATGGTGAGATTTAGCCACTTCCAGCAATCTGGACAATCTCTACCCATCTCTACGCAGACCACTTTGGTTGGTTTTCTCCTTCATGAGCTAGGTCACCCAAAACTCTAATGGAGGGGTGCAAGGGTGTAGAACTGATGCTTTTGGGGCCGGAATTCACCTAGATTAGAAGTCTCTGCCCAAGATCCCAGAGCATATACCCCGAGGATTAGGCCAATTTCATCTATCAGCCTTATCCTTCAAAGATTAGCACTGATCCCTGAATAAGGAAATAAAGAGAGGCAGCTAGGTGGCTCAGTGGATAGAGCACTGGCCCTAGAGTCAGGAGGACCTGAGTTCAAATGCAGCCTCAGACATGTAACACTTACTAGCTGTGTGACTATGGGCAAGTCATTTAACCCTGATTGCCTTGCCAAAAAGAAATAAAGAAAAAAAGCCTTAATCCCAATTTAATAATTGGTTATTAATATAATTGAAAAATATGGGCCTCACTGTGGGCCCATTTCAGAATAATACATACAAAATAAAACACACAGAACTACAAAGGAAATCAGTTATAGTGAGATAAATATAATCTTTCCCATCCAATATTAACAGAAATAATTTGAGACTGGAGTAATCAAGGAAGATTTTATTGAGGAAATGGAACTTGAGCTTGGCCTTGACCTGTACTAGCCATGTACTTAACTCATTCATTTTCAGTTTCCTCACCTGTTAAATGAAAGTAATGATAGCTAGTGCTGCATAAAGTTATGAGCATCAAAGGAGATAACATGTAACATTCTCTGTAAATATCAGTTGTTTGGAAAAAGAAGAGTTCTGTCTTGAAATGTTCTAGAGTGAATTATTGAAAAAATGGTGAGTAAACATTGTGAAAAGGAAATGGTGATTACAAAGAGCATGGTTTTGTCAAGAACAGGTCATGCCAGACTATTAACCATATTTCCTTTTTTGACAGGATAAATAAGCTAGTAGATCAAGGGAGTCTGTAGATATAATCTATCTAGATCTGAGCAAAGCATTGGATAAAAGTGTTGTTCAGTTGCTTCAGTTGCTCGGAGCCGCACAAAGCCAGTCCAGAGACCGCCTTTGTGCCAGTAAAAATCCTGTTAATAGGTCACACAGCTAGTAAGTGTCTGAGGATGGGTTTGAACTCAGGTCTTCAGAATCCAGTCCCTGCACTCTTATCTACTGTATCACCTAGCTGCCTACTTTGATAAAGTAACTGTTGTTATTCTTGAGGAAAAGATGGAGAGGTGGGGACTAAAATACAATTAGAAGGTTGCAAAACTGGTTGAATAGCTGTATTTAAATAGTAATTAGTGATTCCATATCAACCTGGAAGGAGGTCTTCAATATAGTCCCCTCAGGGATCTGTGTTTGGCCCTGTGCCATTCGGATTTTAACCAATTCAACATAATTTCAAGGCATCTAAGTGGGTAGAGCACTGAACCCCAAATTAGAAAGTCCTGTATTCAAATCCAGCCTCAGACACTTATTAGCTGTGTGATCCTCGGCTTAAGTTAACCCCAACCGTCTCCAAAACAAAAATAAAAAACCCAAGATTATTTAAAATTAATCCTTCCTTGACTGCAGATTTTGTTGATTTAAGATAGTTCACCAGGAACCCCCACCCCTGGGAGGCATCAATAAGCCTGAAGGCTGTATTGGCTAAAATAAATAGGCAGGGCTTCTTAGAGAAAGTTGTTGAGCTGGGCTCAGTTAGATTAGGATACTAGCCACCACCAGCCCATGTGAGGATGTGTAATGAAAAGATTCTTTGTGGCAATTTTACAACAGCTCTTAGGTCAGTTTTCCCCCTCAGAATAAGAATGTATACCTCTGAGTGGGTGTGGTAGCATCAGAGTATCAAATATCAGCCAGTATCAGAGGGGGCATATCTGAACACCTCACATTATTTCATTCTGGCTGGCTCTTGTTTCTTGCCACAGGGTACACACTCCGATGGAAGAACTCCTTGTCCTCTGATAATTTATGAATGTGTCTCAGTGTTTACAAAGCGAACAAACACAATAAATAATTAACTCAGTATGGTCGTGGGGGGGAAATTGAAATTTATTTAGCAATAAATCCCATCAGGGCAAGGATGTCAGGTCTTTACTAAAAGGATGCTGTGGTTGCTGCACTGACCACTCCCTTCCTCCCTCCTGTTTCCCCATCCTTCCTTCTAAAGGAGAGAGGCTATAGAGAGAGATTTATACACTGCCTCTCCTCTCCAAAGTCTCTCTCTCAACTCTAGATCTCTGATTCTATTAAAAAGCGTTTATTAAGCTCCATGTGTTTAGCATCATGCTAGGCAGTGGTGGTTCAGTCACTGGATAAAGTGTTGTTGTTCAAATCTTTGTGACCCCGTTTGGGGTTTTCTTGGCAGAGATACTAGAGTGGTTTGCCATTTCCTTCTCCAGCTCATTTTACAGATAAGGAAACTGAGGCAAACAGGGTTAAGTGACTTGCTCAGGGTCACACAGCTAGAAAGTATCTGAGGCTGGATTTGAACTCAGGAAGATCAGTCTTCCTGACTCTAGGCTGGGTGCTTTATCGACTGTGCCAGTGGAGCTACAAGTAAAAAACTTTCCATTTCTTGCCTTTGTGACTTTGTACATGTCCCCCATTCCTAGAATGCTTTTCCTCCTTTCCTTTGCCTCTTAGAATTCCCAAACTCTTTTCCTGTTTCTGCCAGCTGTCAGTATTATCTTTTTTTAAAATTTTTTATTTTTGCAAGGCAGTTGGGGTTAAATGACTTGCCCAGGGTCACACAGCTAGTATTAAAAAAAGTGTCAAAATGTCTGATCTGAGACAGGATTTGAACTCAGGTCCTCCTGCCTCTAGGGCCGGTGCTCTATCCACTTCGCCACCTAGCTGCCCCTTATCAGTATTATCCTTAATCATTCTGTCTTTTGTATATATCCTGTATTTACTCATTCATGTGCATATTGTTTCCACCACAAATAGAATGTAAGCTCTATGAGGACAGGAACTGTCTCATTTTTGTATTTGTATCTTCATCGCTTAGCACGTTGCTTAGCAGTACATATAGTAGCGCTTAATAAAAGCTTGTTGATTGAGCAGGTTACTTTGGTTAGATGGCACAGTGGACAAAGTACTAGGCCTGGAGTCCAGAAGTCTTGGGTTTAAATCAGTTCTCAGACACCAGCTGTGTGACAGGCAAGTCACTTAATTTATATTTGCCTCAGTCTCTTCATCTTTAAAATGGGGATAATAATCCGCACTTACCTCCCAGGTTGTTGTGAGAATCAAATGAGCTCATAATTGTAAAGCATTTAGCACCGTGCCTGGCACATAGTAAAGCATTATATAAATATTAGCCATGGTTATTATGATTGTTATTATTATGTTACTTACCTTCATGAGCTTCAATCTCTTGCAAAATGAGAGGGTTATACTAGATCAGTGCTTCTTAAACTGGGTCACGACTCCATATGGGGCTGAGAAAAATTTGACAGCAGTAAAGGTTTCTTAATGCACAGTAACCAAAAATTAATTATCAAATACATAATGAAGTTGAGGTGTTTCTGGCAGCGCTTGCCCATGTTGCATTGCATAACTTTACTGCAGCCTTGGTTCTGAACACACTATGCGCACTTTGCACTGTGCATGCCATCATGCTATGCAGCGCCAACGAACACAGTCGAAGTGGGAAGAGGGATTGCAAGTGGAAAAAGTTTAAGAAGCTTTGTACTAGACGAACTCGAGGGTCCCTACCAGCTCTAAATCTATGATCTTATCATCAATCCATCTTGTGCAATTCTTGTCCATTATAGGTTTACCCAACATGCTAGAGATCTTCCTGTTTCTCTTAAAAATTTGTTGGTACCAATATAGTGAGAGGTAGTATGGCATTAGTGGACAGAAGGCAAGCCTTGGAATTAAAAAGGTTATTTCTTGACGTGTGGGCCTGAATGTCTCAAAATATGAGGGCTCTTCTTCCCCCAGTGTCTCCACCAGGAGCCAGACTTCAGAGAAAATGAGAGTCCAAATATGTTTTGTTTTCCCCCTCTGGGCTTAGTGCCCTTTCATAGTCCTAACTAGCTTGTAGAATGTTAGGCTTGAAGGGACTTTAGAGATCATCCTATCTAAGATTATTTTATTTTTCGATACATGGGGCCTAGCACATGCTAGGTGCTTGATACTTATTGATTGACTGTTCATTTACAGATAATGGAACATAAAGGTATAGAAGAATGAAGGCATTTGGAATCTTGGCCAAGTCCTTTATGGTTCTCTGTTTCATTATCTGTAAATGAATGGTCAAAGTAAACCATGGCTTTAAGGAACTTAGATTTTATCAGGAGAATTAACATGGGTACATGATTAAGTACAAAATAATCTTGGTGAGTTTTGTAGGGGCAGTAGAAGCTGGGAGGATCAGGAAAACCTTGGTGTAGAAGAAGACTGGGAAAAGAATTAAAATTCCTATTGGGAACTCATGGGATTTCTCCACTGAGTCTTCTTTCAGGGGGCTTGCTTCAAGGTGAGCTCATAAGCCTGCGAAGGGGGATGCAGGTACATAGGGACAAGGCAGATGCTGATAAGGCCAAAGTAGATGTTGAGGAAATTTTTGTTGAGTGAACACAATAAATAACTTTGTTCAGTGATTGCCTCCAAAACAATCAGTAGCCTTTGCCTTATAGTCAACAAACCATTTAAGGCTTTCTTTTGCATGAATGGCTGGTCAGATTTGGGATCCATGTTATATAGTATCAATAAATTTATATTTTATATTTATATTAATAAAGTTATTAATTTCCCAAATACCTTTTAGTCCATTTATTTCCTGACATAAGGGTGGCTGTGAAGGATCCTAAATAAGATTTCAATGGATAAAAATTGGTGAATGATATCTTTGTCAGTAGCTACTACTCTAGATGTTTCTATAAAGCTTGAGTTATCAGAGGTTCCCCACCCCTATAACCCCTCTGTATCCCACACCTTGAGGGGCCCAAGAGAATAGTCCACAAGTTTTTTTTTTAAGTTTCCTAGTTTACCAAGAGCTTTTTCCAGGACCTGAAAGGAGCCATCAAACAGCACTGGCACACATCCCTCACTTCAGCTAAAAGCTTTAAATTTACTCAGCTTGCTCAGAGCTACTTCCTCACAAGGCTCTGGCAGCAGCCATGGAGTGGTAGCAAGAGTCAGATCCAGTGAAATAGCTGGATTTCCCTGATAGCTACCTTCTGTTTCTCTCATCATAGGAGTGAATAATACCTCAGTAGCCACTGTATTTGATCTGTTTATTTTTCAAATAACAAAAACTGGATATCTGTAGTGCAGTGGAAGGAATACTCATTTGGAGTCACAGGGAGACCTGTGTTCAAATCTTGCCCTGCCGGTAACTCTGTGACACTGGACAAGTCACTTAATTTATCTGGGCCTCAGTTTCTTCATTTGTAAAAAGGAAGAGGTTGGGCTAGAGGTCCCATCTAGATCTGTGATTCTATGACCCTCTCTGGAAAATTACTTGTTACTTTACATTCTAACTATACCAGTTCTGTCATTTTAAAAATATTGGGGTAGTCTTATTAGTCAACAGTGAATCATTACTATATACTCTTGGTCAGATGATGTCTCAAGCTTTGTATTCAATTTTGGGTGTCACTTTTTTTGGGGAAAATTAACAAATTAGAACAGATTCAGAAAAGGACAACCAGAATAGTAATGGAACTTGAAATTGTGCTATATATAAGGTTTGGTTGAACTGAGGATTCTTAGCCTGGGGAAAAGAAGAAAGGCCATTATCTGGAAAAGATTTTGATTTATTCTACTTGGCTGTAGAAGGGAGCACTACAAACAACTGGTAGAAGATGGAGAGGCAGATTCTGCCTCGATAGAAGGCATAACTTAGAAAAAATTATGCCTGTCAAAAATGGAATAGGTTTCCTCAGGAGGGAGGCAGTGAGTTCCTGAACATTAAAGATCACTATGTGAAGACTAGTTGACTGCTTTTTGTTGTTGATCAGTAGTTTTCAGTTGTGTCTGACTCTGTGAACTCTTTTTGGGGTTTTCTTGGCAAAGATACTGGAGTGGTTTGCCATTTCCTTCTCCAGCTCAACTTATAGATGAAGAAACTGAGGCAAACAGGGTTAAGCGACTTGCCCAGGGTCACACAGCTGGTAAGTGTTTGAGGCCAGATTTGAACTCAGGAAGATGAGTCTTCTTGACTCCATTCAGGGCACCACCTACCTGCTCCAGTTGACTGTATAATAAACATTTATTAAGCACTTACTATGTGCCAGGCACTGTACTAAGCACCGGGGTTACAAAGAGAGATTAAAGACAAAGGCTGTAATAGAGAGGATTCCATTAAGGTAAGGGTTGGACTAGATGACCCCTGTGGTCACTTCAAAATCTACTCATAGTGATATCACTATGTATATGCACATCATGTACAAAGTGAGCAGATTCTTAATCCTAAACAAGGTTGCTCAGTCTACTCAGAAGACTTGATGTGATAACTAATTAGAAAGTTTTATTTATCTTGATCCAGTTCCAAAACACACTTCATTTAGGCCACCATCTACCACAGATGTTTCCCTGTCAACTTTCCAGTCCAGAGAGAAGATGAAGAACAGTCTTTAGTGATTAGTATAGTGCTAAATGCTTCGAGTTTTAGCTAATTGAAAAATAATGGAAAGTAATGGTGGGATTTGAAGTGAATAGGATACCAATTAAGTAAGACTCTTGAAAATGAGATCATTTTTGGTGCTAATATATTTTGTTGAGTTTTCACAGAATGTGTATTCTCTGTTGGAAATCAAATCAAGTTAAAACATTTGCTGAACATTTCCTGTTCAAAGAAGTATAAAACAGCCCCATACTCAAGGAACTTGGTTGGCATAAACTTGGCATTTAGTTGAAGAGAGGGAAAAATAAATGCACAGAGTTAAATGCAATGACGCCACATTTATCCAAATGTCCAACAACCTTGACTATACAGAACTTAGCCCCAAACCTGAAATAAATAGAAAGACTCCTTCTGTGTGTCCTTGAAGCAACAAAAATCAGTTTTACTATGTTCCAAGCAGTGTGCTGAAGTGCTAGGGATACAAAGAAAGGCACCAACAATCCCTATTCTCAAGAAGCTCATATTCTGAAGGGTGAGAGAACAAGCAAACAACTATGTACAAATGAGATAAAACAAGATAAAGTGGGTATAATCTAAGACGGAAGGTACCACAATTAAGGAGCATTGGCAAAGGCTTCTTGCAGAAGATGGGGTCTTTTAACTTAGACCAGAAGGAAATCAGGGAAGCCAGCAGGTGGGGGTGGGGAGGGGGGAAAGACAGCCAGTGAAAATGCTCAGCATCAGGAGATGGAATCATGTGCAAGGGACAGCCTGTGTCAAGGCAGATTAGAAGGATCCAAATAGAAGAGAAGATGAGGCTGCAAGGGGGATACAGATACCAGAAAAGAAGTGACAGCTGGGCAGCATGCCAGTGAGAAGACACAAACTGTCAACAGCAGACAGACAAGAATTCAAGAGTGTGGTGCCATTCAGGGTAGGATAAACTACTTCCCCTCTTCATGGATCTATGATCTCTTCAAGGTGGGTGCTGCTTCTATATGTCTACCCTGCAGCCTAGGTCCTGTGGGACTATTGTCTGTGCCCTTCCATAACTCTTCCAGAGAGAATCCATCCCACCTGTGTGGGGAGGGAGAACTTTCCTCATTATCTCTTGACACTGTGTGGAGAGACTAGTGACTACATCCTGTAGTTTTCTTCATTCTCATGAGGTAACCAGTCTACCTTTTTCCAATCATATATATCTCTGGTGACATTTTTTAGGTAGTCTCTCCTTTACAGGTGTTCATTGTTGATATGAAATAACCCAGTCAAACTTATCATGTGCCTTGCCATGGTCCTTTGGGTATTCCTCAGCTTTATTTGAAGACTTTGAAGGCTCAAAGACATGCCAAATCACCAAAGTATATTAATGTTAAAAATATGGAAACTTAGTTTCAGAAAGAAGCTTAAGGTTCTTAAAAGCACTGCATGATTGCCTCTAAAACGAAACAAAACATTAGAAGCACTGCCCATTTTCCAGCCTGCTTCTCCTCACCCCTTCTTTTCAATTTTGGGCTCAGCTCATTATGTATTTGTGGAGTCTGTCCAAGATATATGCATGTACATATGTGTGTATGTGTACATGTACATGTGTGTATGCATGAATGTATGTGTATCTCTGTATGTGTGTGTGTGTGTGTGTATGTGTGTGTATATATATATGTGTATATATATATATATATATGAAGAGTCAAACTCGGATTCAAATCTCATTCAGATGCTAGTAGTTGTGTGATCCTAAGCACATCACTTACCTTATCTATACATTAATTTCCTCCTCTGTAGAATGAAGGGGTTGGATTCAATGACTTCTAAGGTCCCTTCTAGCTCTGAATCTATGAGACTGTGATAGACTATCTCTATGTATTATTCATTTTATGATACAACACTCTCTATGTGTTATCCATTCAACCACATAATACGGTCCAGGCAATAGGCATTTTTCATCTGCTTAGTTTTTCCAGTGTGGATATTACTTAAACTGGATTCTTTTGAGTATTTGTGGATGTCATTCACGTAGAAAGCTGTATAATATTCTTTGGCTTAATGTTATGCTCACTACAGTGTTATACTCCAATAAGAGCCCCTATAGTATCACTTGATAGACTATATAGGATGGTACATTGATATTCATAATGATGATGATTCATCCAGTAAAGGGAGAATTATCTTCATACCCTAAGATGACAGGGAAACATGTAAATACAATTTAGAAAGGCTTCTATAATGTAATGATTGAAGGGAGAAAGAAGTTATGGCCTATGGAAGGGTAAACTTTGGTTATCTGAAAAGCTCACTTCAGACTACAAACTAGCAAAATGGTATACGATACCATAGCAATGCCAATGCTAAAGGAAAATTTAGAAAAGTCAAGACAAAGCAGAATATGATTAATTGCTAAGTCAATAGCATAGATGCTTTGTGCTTGTGATTATGAAGAAAGAGAGATCCCTTGGTCCAAGTCTGAAATAGCTTCCTGGAGGGGATACGTGGGGGCAATCTATGAGGAGAAATTGTAAGCAAAAAGATAGAAGCAGAAATGGACAAGGCATAATCTAGACTTTTAGAGAACTATTCCTGAAGCGTATTTGGGGAAGCTAGGTAACACAGTGGATAGAAATCAGGAAGACTTGAATTCAAATCTGGCCTCAGACACTTATCTAGCTGTGTGTGACCCTGGACAAGTCACTTAACCTTGTTTGCCTCAACTTCCTCATCTGTAAAATGAGCTGGGGAAGGAAATGGCAAACTACTCCAGTATCTTTGCCAAGAAAACCCCAAATGGGGTCACAAAGAGTCAGACACAACTGAAACGACTGAACAATAACAGTGAAGTATGCCTCCCTTCTCTTGGTAAAGAATTGATAAAATATGGTAGAATTGGTAGAATGAGATAGCTGTTGCCTTATTTTTGTCAGATATGGCCAGTGTATTTGTTTGTAGCTTTGTTTCTTTATCACAAGAGAGGGTTCTGCAGGGGAGATAATTCTTAGGAAATGATAGTGCCCCAAAGCATCAATAAAGCACTTATTTAATTTTTTTCTTAAAAAGCAAGGTATGTATGGAGCACACTATTCTGGCTAGAACAAAAGATTTGTGGGAGAAGGATGAGAAATATGGCAAGCAGGTTATGAAATTGTGAGATTACTTTATGCACACACATCCTCCAAAATGAGCTCTAACTTACCTATGGTTTGTCCTCCTACCTGAGCACTTTTTAGATTCACAAATGGCTGTAGATTTATTTTTGGATACTCAGCTCTTGGAAGTCCCTGGTTGTTTCTGAGGAATTCTGCTTAGGAAGATATATGAAGTTTATAATATGTGCCTGTGACCGAAATTCTTCCTAATGGCTTGAAAGGCTGCCAGCTCCCGGGCTCCCTCCAAACAAATTGATAGTGTTTGGAATCAGTGGGGCAGTGATGCCTGCAACTTTCAATAGCTGCCCCTGGACCGACTGTCTGCAAGTCCAGCATGTGTGAGAGGCGGGAGCCGGAAAAGGCCTCTGCTAGAGAAATATTTTCACAAATGTGTCTTTGTGTCTTTGCTTTTATGAAACCAGCCAAATATTTTCAATGTCATTTTATGAGGTGCTAGTTATACTGATTCAAGTTTAAAAAAATTGTCACATAATTTGCCCCATTATATTTGTAGGAGTTCGAAGTAAATGAAAATACCTTTTAAGAATGTATAGTATCAATGGGAACCCAAGCAAGGGCCCTTGTGTACTTTATATAGCTGCTCTTTTTACAGGCAAAGGGAAATAGAAGGTTCCCTTTTGTGCTATGTCCTTGAAATACAAAGACAAAAAACCCCCCAAAAACCTGTCCCTGTCTTCAGGAGCTTACATTCTTGAAGGGGAGTTGGGAGCAAATCATATAGATAGACAGATAGACAGAGAGAGACAGACAGATAGGTAGATAGATAGATAGATAGATAGATAGATAGATAGATAGATAGATAGATAGAAAGAATATAAAATATACGGCAAGTAATTTGGACAAGAGTACTAGCAACTGGGCAGTCGGGAAAGACACCTGAGCTGTTTTGAAATAAGCTTAGGATTCCAAGAGGTAGTAGTCAAAAGGGACAATAACTTAGGCCAAGGAGTTGGGGAAACCTGTATAAGTATAGAGGCGGGAAACTCAGTATGTACAAAAACAGGGTTGAAGTAGACTTTTACCAATAATACTAATTCAGTTATACTTGCAAATATATTTATTAACCTTGTCACAAACCTGTGAGGTAGGCATTATTTGACAGAGAGGCTAAGTCACATGTACAAGGTGACACAGTGAGTTAGGTCCAAAGTCAGGCCAATTCATGTTCCTAGCTCCTAGACAAGGGGTTGTTTTATTTTGTTTTGTTGTTAACCCTGCTAGACAAATGCTGTCATGAAGGGGAAAAGGTAGACTTAATGACTTTAAAGAAACCAACCATTATTAATCTTCCCAGTCTGAATTCATAGGGAATTATGCTTATACTTTGCTGTTTGGGTAGATACATCTATGCGCTTTTGAGACACCTTGACATGGGAAAATCTGGGTTGAGAAATCAGACAAATTAGAAATGATTTTGCCTTGCACGAGAAGTCTTTGCTTTACAAAATAGTTCATGAAGAGATTTTTTTTTACATATGAAATCGTGCAAAATTTATTTCCATATTAGTTATGTTGAAAAAAAGCAAAAATAAAAGTGAAAAAAAATATGCTTCAATCAGCATGAAGAATTTAGCAGTTCTCTCTTTGGAGCTGAATAGTATTTTTAACATGAGTCCTTTGGAATTGACTTGGATCGTTGTCTTGTTCAGAGTAGCTAAATCTTTCACAGTTGCTTTTCTTTTTTTTTTGGTTATATTTTTCTCTTTTTTTTGTGCTTATGCCTTCTCTTTTTTTATTTTTTTCCAAAGATTTTTTTAATATAAATTTGTTTATTTTTAGTTTTCAACGTTCACTTCCACAAGTTTTTGAGTTCCAAATTTTTACCCCATCTCCCTCCTCCTCCCACCCAAGATGTCATGAATTCTGAATATCCCTTCCCCTAGTCTGTCCTCTCTTCTATCTCTCTCCCCTTCTCTTATCCCCTTCCCCTTCTATTTTCCTGTAGGGCAGGACAGACTTCTGTACCCCATTTCCTATATTTCTTACTTCCCAGTAGCATGTGAAAACATTTTTTAAAAAACATATGTTTTTAAAACTTTAGGTTTCAAATTTTCTCTCTTCCTCCCTCCCCACCCACTCTCATTGAAAAGGCAAGCAACTCAATATAGGTTGTACATGTGCAGTTATGCAAAACACTTCCATAGTAGACATGTTGTGAAAAACTAACTCTATTTCCCTTAATCCTATCCTGCCCTCCCATTTATTCTATTCTTTCTTTTGACCCTGTCCCTCCTCAGAAGTATTTACTTCTGATTACCCCCTTTCCCAATCTGCCCTCCTCTCTATCATCCCCCTGCTCTCTTGTCCCCTTCTCCCCCTATTTTCCTGTAGGGTAAGACAGATTTCCATACCCAATTGAATGTGTATGTTATTCCCTCCTTAAGCCAAATCCTATGAGAATAAGATTCACTCATTCCCTCTCACCTTCCCCTTTCCCCTCCACTGTAAGAGACTTTTCTGTTTTTTTTGTGAGATAATTTACCCCATTCTACCTCTCCCTTTCTTCTTCTCTGAGTATAATCCTCTCTCATCCCTTAATTTTATTCTCCTTAATCTTCAACTCACCCTGTGCCCTCTATCTATCTATCTACATATACATACATATAATTTTTTCCTCCAACTACCCTAATACTGACAAAGGTCTCATGAGTTATAAATATCATCTTTCCATGCAGGAATGTAAACAGTTCAATCTTAATAAGTCTCTTATGATTTCTCTTTCCTGTTTACCTCTTCATGTTCCACTTGAGTCCTGTATTTGAAAGTCAAATTTTCTATTCAGCTCTGGTCTTTTCATCAGAATGCTTGAAAGTCCTCTATTTCACTGAATGACCATTTTTTCCCCTGAAGGATTATACTCAGTTTTGCTGGGTAGGTGATTCTTGGTTGTAATCCTATCTCCTTTGCCCTCTGGAATATTATATTCCATGCCCTGCGGTCCTTTAATGTAGAAGCTGCTAAATCTTGTGTTATCCTGATTGTGTTTCCACAGTACTTGAATTGTTTCCTTCTGGCAGCTTGTAATATTTTCTCCTTGACCTGGGAACTCTGGAATTTGGCTATAATATTCCTAGGAGTTTTCCTTTGGGGATCTCTTTCAGGAGGAGATCTGTGGATTCTTTCAATTTCTATTTTGCCCTCTGGTTCTACTATATCAGGGCAGTTTTCCTTGATAATTTCTTGAAAGATGATGTCTAGGCTCTTTTTTTGATCATGGCTTTCAGATAGTCCAATAATTTTTAAATTCTCTCTCCTGGATCTATTTTCCAGGTCAGTTGTTTTTCCAATGAGATATTTCACATTGTTTTCTAATTTTTCATTCTTTTGGATTTGTTTTACAGTGTCTTGATTTCTCATAAAGTCACTAGCTTCCAATTGCTCTATTCTAATTTTTAAGGAAGTATTTTCTTCAGTAATCTTTTGGACTTCCTTTTCCATTTGGCCAATTTTTCTTTTTAGGGCATTTTCTCCTCATTGGCTTTTTGGACCTCTTTTGCCATTTGGGTTAGGCTATTTTTTAAGGTGTTATTTTCTTCAGTATTTTTTTGGGTCTCCTTTAGCAAGCTGTTGACTTGTTTTTCATGATTTTCTTGCATCACTCTCATTTCTCTTCCCAGTTTTTCCTCTACTTCCCTTACTTGCTTCTCAAAATCCCTTTTGAGCTCTTCCAAGGCCTGGGACTGATTCATATTTTTCTTGGAGGCTTTGGATGTAGGAGCTTTGAATTTGTTGTCTTCTTCTGGTTGTGTATAGTTTGATCTTCTTCTTCACCAAAGTAAGATAATATAGTCTGACTCTTTTTGCACTGCTTGCTCATGATCCCGGCCAATTACTTGAGTTTTAAACTCTTTGTTAAGGTAAGAGTCTGCTTCCAATGTGGAGAATGTACTGTCCCAAGCTTCAGGGGTTTGTACAGCTGTTTTCAGAGATACTTGTAGGGACCTGTAAATTTTCAGTTCTTCCAAGGTGGTATGATAAGGGGTGAGGTGTTTACTCCTTTCCTGGCCTGTGACCACAGGTATTCCTTTCTGTCCTGTAACTGTGAGGAGGGGTTCCTCTCCACAGCTACTACAAGCTCCACCACGCCAGTGTTCCTCCTCACCCCAGCACCGCTGCCCAGAACTGTGACCCAGATCCACACATGGGCAAAGCAAGAGATTCCTGCCTCAGCACTGGCAAAGATATCCCTGCAATCCCTCTCTGATCAGCCACTGGATTCCCCCTCAGTCTGTGGGCCGGAAGCTCAGGAAGCAGCTGCCCCCCCAGTGCCGCTCTTGCGGAATGAAGCTGAAATCCCCCCTTCCTTTCTCAGCACAGACAGAAACAGACTTTTCCCGCTGACCTTCTAAATTGTCTTTGGCATTGGTGGATTGAGGACTCTGGAAACCTCCACGGCTGCCTGCGATTCAGTCCTCTGAGGCCTGCTTCAGGTTCGCGGCGGCCTGCTTCAGGTTCGCGGCAGCCTGCGCGCCCACGCCGCGCTGCACTGCACTCCCAGCCTGGCGTGATACACCTTTCTGATCAATCATCCAGGTTGTCTTGGGCTGGAAATTTGTTTCACTCTGTCTTTTTGTGGGTTCTGCTGCTTCAGAATTTGTTTAGAGCCATTTTTTATGAGTATTTGCAGGGGTTTGGAGGAGAGCTCAAGCAAGTCACTGCTTTCACTCCGCCATCTTGGCTCCGCCCAAGAGATTTTTTCAATTGAGCTCTTTGACACCATTTAAAATACAAGCATACCTCAGAGATATTGGGGGTTTGGTTCCAGACTACCACAATAAAGCAAATATTGCAATAAAATGAGTCACATGAATTTTTTGGTTTCCCAGTGCATATAAAAGTTATGTTTACACTATACTATATGCAATAGTACTGTCTTAAAAAAACCATGCATATACATAGATTAAAAGATACTTTATTGCTAAAAAATGCTAACCATCAGCTGAGCCTTCATCAAGTCATAATCTTTTTGCTGGTGGAGGATCTTGCCTTGATGTTAATGGCTGCAGACTGATCAAGGTGGTGGTTGCTGAAATCTGAGGGGGCTGTGGCAATTTCTTAAAATAAGACAATAATAAATTTTGCCACATCGATTGACTCTTTCTCTCATGAAAGATTTCTCATACCATGTGATGCTATTTGATTGTATTTTACCCACAGTAGAAATTCTTTCAAAATTGGAGTCAATCCTCTCAAACCCTGCTGGTGCTTCATCAACTAAGTTTACGTAATATTCTTCAATATTGTTGTGTCTCAAGGAATAGGGAGGCCCAAGGAAAAGGAGAGAGATGGGGGAATGACTAATCAGTGGAGCAGTCAGAATACACACAACATTTATTGATTAACTTCACTGTCTTGTGTGGGTGTGAGTTGTGTTGCCCCAAAACAGCTATAAGAGTAACATCAAAGATCACTGATCACAGATCACCACAGATCACAGATAGAATGATAATGGAAAAAGTTTGAAATATTGCAAGAATTACCAAAATGTGACACACAGACACGATGTGAGCACATACTGTTGGAAAAATGGCTCCAATAGACTTGCTCAACACAGGGTTGCCACAAACCTTTAATTTATAAAAAATACAGTGTCTGTGAAGCACAGTAAAGCAAAGTGCAACAAAATGCAGTGTGCCTGTATAGTTGAACCTGGGAATTTTTCTATTTATGGGACCCTTTGGCATACACACCAACTGTGTAGAACAGCTTAAACATCTGTACTGGCAGTGTAACAAGACTGTCCTTCAGGGATGATGATGTGTTGCTCTGAACACAGTTCAGAAGAGGCTTAAAGGAAGATCCCCCAACATTAACAGGAATTGCTTCATTAACTTGCAAGCTAAATACTCATAAGAGTGAGGGAGAAATACCCACAGCCAGTAAGAATCCCTGCTAGTGGCTATGAAAGTTGCCACCATCCCCAACCACGGCTGCCTTCCAAACCACTCCACTCCATCCCTGATAATTACAGGCCTTTAGAATGCGATCCAGAGACAAAATTTACCAGTATAATAAAATTTAGAGCTAGAAGGGACCTCAGATCGTCTTCATTTGACAGAAGAGGAAAGTGAGTCCTAGAAAGAGGTGATGGGACTTAAGCCAAGATTACGTGGGTAGTGAGTGGCCAAGTAAAAGTCCCAGCAAGTCGACACAGGGAAGTTAGCAATGGGGAAGGTTAAGAACCATGTTTGGGAGGAAGGAATAAAGGTATATCATGATGGTAATCATACTGTAAGTTGTCATTTCAACATGGTATAATTTCAGGTGTATAAGGCAAGGAAGGGGGAAGAAACTTCATGCTGCATCCCCTGAATTCTCCCACTTCCATTTGGCTGTTACTTCAGATATGGGTTGAACTAGGGTACCCAGGATTACTTCCCAACTGTGAAATTCTGTTAGAAGAGTGAGCCCCTTTCTTAAACAAAGGCATTTGCTTGTAACATAGTAATTACAAAACATTTCCTCCCCATAAACTTGGGGTGGACACTACTACTAATACACATAGCGTCCATAAGGAGAATAGAATATACTCAAAGTATATCCCTCTATGTTTATCTATTAAACCTATGTAATTAAGTTAACAATTTTTATAATTAATTTCTGTACTACTAGAAATAATACACATGAATCAGAAGTTAGAGGTCAGGTTTTGTTTTCTAGTCATTTACTTTGATTTTGCTTGTTGAATTTTAAATAGTTTCAACAGATTTTTATAAGAGAGGCCAGCCCACCAAACCATGGCTATAAGTTTGGATTGGTTTCAAATTATCACTGTAACTCGATACCACCACCTGGTGGTAATGAACGCATATTGTAGGGGAGAAAGATTAAAAATAGAAGACATTGTTGTATTGTATCTGATACACAAGATCATTGGGACCTTGGAGATTATCCAGTCCAATTCTTCATTTATAAGATTAGGAAACAGAGGACCCAAAAGGTAAAGTGTTTTACTTAAGAGGACATAAGTAATGAGACTCAAAATCTTTGTTTCCGCCTTGTTGGATTGTGCTTATCCTGGCGTTACATTAATTTATTCAGTATTTCATCCTTTTGACCCTCCCCTATATTACAGCACAGCATTTGCTAATGCTAACTGCCTCCTCTATGGGCACATCACTTTAAGCCTCAGTTATTGCATCTATAAAATGGAGGCAAGAATACTTCATTACCCATCTCACAGGATTGTTAAAAAGAAAACACTTTTTTGTGAAATGATCCAGCCATTTTAGAGAGCAATTTGGAACTATGCCCAAAGGGCTATAAAAATGTACATACCCTTTGACGCAGCAATAGCACTTCTAGAGCTATATGCCAGAGAGATCATACAAATGGGAAAAGGACCCACTTGTATAGAAATATTCATAGTAGCTCTTTTTGTGGTGGCAAAGAATTGGAAACTGACAGGATGCCCATCAATTGGGGAATGGATGAACAAGTTGTGGTATATGAAGGTAATGGAATATTATTGTGCTATAAGAAATGATAAACAGGCTGACTTCAGAAAAGCCTGGAAAGACTTGTATGCTCTGATGCTGAGTGAAGTGAGCAGAACCAATAGAACGTTGTACACAATAATAGCCATGTTGTGCGATGACTAATATTGATAAACTTAACCCTTCTCAACAATACAAGGATCTAAGACATCTCTAAAGGCCTCGTGATGGAAAATGCTATCCACATCCAAAGAAAGAACTATGGAGTTTGAATGCAGATCAAAGCATACTATTTGCTATTTTTTTTCTTCTGTTGAGTTCTGTTTCCTCTTTCTGGTGGTTCCTCCTATTGGTTCTAATTCTTCCTTACAACATCACTAATGTGAACATATGTTTAATAGGAATGTATATGTATAGTGTATATCAGATTGTGTGCCATCTTGGGGAGGGAGGTGGGAAGGGAGAGGGAGAAAAATTTAAAACTCAAAAGCTTATGGAAGTGATTGTTGATAATTCAAAATAAATTAATAAAAAAAAGCAGTGATTAGACCAAGCTTGGCCCAAAAGAAGAGATGAGAAAGCATCTCCTTCCCTGTGGGTAGGAAAGTGGGAGGGGCGTGTGTGGAGGAAGGAGAGGAGATACATGTGTGGAACATTGCAATAAATAATATTAGAAATTTTGGGGGAAAAAAAAGAAAATACTTTGTTAAATTCAGGTGCTTTGTAAATATGAGTGAATAATAATAATAATGATATTTCCTATCCCACTATACTCTCTGAGACAGATGTAGGTCACTCATTCTAAGAGCTTATGAACATTCAATCATCTCAACTGACAGAAGTAGCAGCAAAGATGACCCAAAAGATCTGATAATTCAAACCTCATTTTCCTTGTTACATTGTGATTTTTGCTTTTTATTTTTTCCAGTAGGTTCATTTCACTGAATTCTTCTTGGGCTAATGTTCAAATTATAGTCATGGAATTCTGGAGCTGGAAGAGACCTTAGAGATCATGTGATTTGACCTCATCATTATACAAATTAGGAAACTGAGGCCAAGACGTAAATTGATTTGCCCAATATCACACAACCATTAGTCTGCAATTCTTTAGCACACACTGACTAGCAGTCAAGGACGGCAATTCAGGTATGGGCTAAGGAGGAGGGGGAAGTCAGACTGGGAATGCATGTTTGCTGTGAATAACCCACAGAATCAATTATCTGTACTAGGGGAGGGAGCAGTGGAGCAAATTACTGAAAATAGCATATAATTCCAAAGTGATTCATCATTTGTTTATTTGTTTGTTTATTTATTTGTTTGTTTGTTTGTTTATTTATTTATTTATTTTTGCTTTGGAACTCATTTAATATGATTATTTCTTATGGTAGATTTTCGTTCCTAATTGCATTTTGCTCACTCAGGTCAGTATTAAAAATTAGCTTTCCCTGAGCACAAACTCATTTGAGCAGACAAGGGAGCAGCTCAAGGGAGCTGAATTGGGACTTAACGCAGTGAAGATAACTCTCACTTGAATCATTAAGAATAAACTGGCTACAGAGCTCAGAGATGGAAGATAAAGTCCCTGACCGGCTTTCTTTTTTTTTTTTAATTTTTATTTATTTCATTAAATATTTCCCAATTACATGTAAAAAAAAATTTTAGCACTCATTTTCAAAAATTTTGAGTTCCAAATTCTCTCCCTCCCTCTTGCCCCTCTCCACTCTTTGAGAAGGCAAGCAATTCGATATCAATTATAAGGGTGAAGTCATGCAAAACATTTCTATATTAGCCATGTTGCAAAAGAAAACAGAAACAAAATAAAACAATAAAAAGAAAGTTTTTAAAAGTATGCTTCACTCTGCATTCAGAGTTCCATCAGTGTTTTCCTTGAAGGTAGTTTAGCATCTTTCATCATGGGTCCTTTGGAATGGCCCTGGATTATTATATTGATCAGAGTAGCTAAGTCTTTTAGTTGATCATCCTTACAATATTGCTATTACTATGTACAGTGTTCTCCTGGTTCTGTTCATTTCACTTTGCATCAGTTCATATAAGTCTCCCCAGGTTTTTCTGAAATCATCCTGCTCATAATTTCTTAATAACACAATAGTATTCTGTCATAATCATGTATCATAACTTATTTAGCCATTCCCCGATTGATGGGAATCCCCTCAAATTCCAATTCTTTGCCACCACAAAAAAAGCTGCTATTTATATTTTTGTACAAATGGGTCTTTTTCACTTTTCTTTAATCTCTTTGGTAGTGGTATTGCTGGGTCAAAGGGTATACACAGTTTTATAGCCCTTTGGACTTAGTTTCAAATTGTTCTCCAGAATAGTTGGACTAGTTCACAACTCCACCAACAGTGAATTAAAGTCCCAATTTTTCTACATCCCCTCCAGCATTTATTAGTTTCCTTTTGTGTCTTGTTAGCCAACCTAATAAGTGGGAAGTGGTATCTCAAAGTTATTTTAATTTGCATTTCTCTTATCAGTAGTGATTTAGAGCATTTTTTTCACATAACTATTGATGGCTGTGATTTCTTTTTCTAAAAACTACTTATTCATATCTCTCGACCATTTATCAATTGGAGAATGGCTCTTATTTTTTATAAATTTGTCTCAGTTCTCTATATATTTGTGAAATTAGGCCTTTGCCAGGTAAACTTGGTGTAAATTTTTTTTCCAGTTTCCTGGTTTCTTCCTAATTTAGGCAGCATTAATTTTGTTTGTGCAAAAACCTTTTTAATTTCATGTAATCAGAATTATCTATTTTGCTTCCCATAATCTCTCTAACTCTTTTTTGGTCATGAATTCTCCCCTTATCCATAGAGCAGGTACATTTTTCCATGCTCCCCTAATTTGCTTATGATATCACCCTTTATGTCTAAATGATTTATCCATTTTGAGCTTATCTTGGTATACAGTGTAAGGTACTGGTCTGTGCCTACTTTCTGCCAAATTGTTTTCCAGTTTTTCCAGCAGTTTTTGTCATATGGTTAGTATTTACTCCAAAATTTTGCCTTTGGGTTTATCAAACACTAGATTACTATGGTCATTTACTACTGTGTACTGTGTACCTAATCTACTCCACTGATCCACCACTCTTATTTCTTAGCCAGTACCAGATTGTTTTGATGATTACCACTTTGTAATATAGTTTCAATTCTGGAACTGGTAAGACATCTTCCTTAACCTTTTTTTTTTCATTGATTCTGTTAATATTCTTGACCTTTTGTCGTTCCCAGATGAATTTTATTACTATTTTTTCTAGTTCTATAAAATAATTCTTTGGTAGTTTGATTGGTATGGTACTGAATATGTAAATTCACAAGTAGAGTTGTAATTTTTATTATCTTGGCTCGGCCTACCCATGAGCAATTAATGTTTCTTCAGTTGTTTAGATTTATCTTTATTTGCATGAAAAGTGTTTTGTAATTGTGTGCATATAATCCCTGGGCCCTGACTAGCTTTCTGTAGGACACGCGCTTTAATTTATTTTTCAGTGGCAGGGATGAACATATCCATCTATGCCTTCTTACTTTCTTCCCTTCATCACCAATGACAGTCCTATCCTAGACAGTTGGCAGGCAGTTATGACTGCCATTGTGTGGACCCATACCACCTCTAGAAGAGGGATTCTTTACTTGAGATTGGTAGGATTTTCTGTAATGTTTTGATGACTGTATTTCAATATAATTGATTTCCTTTGTAATACTATGCATTCTATTTTATGCATTTAAAAACATCCTTTTTAAAAGGAGTCCTTAAGCTTCACCAGATTGTTAAATGGATGCATGACATACTGAAAGTTAATTACCCACCACTAAATGTATGATGGAAGATGTACCGTGTACAACTGATACCAAAGGGAATCATAGAATCCAAATTGTTCAGTCTTAGAATTAAAAGGAACTTGAAAGGTCATTTGGTCTATCCCCTATCTGAAATATGAAATCCCTCTTCAATATCCACAAAAAGTGATCATTCAACCTGTACATGATGATGATGATGATCAACAATAGTTCTGATTATTAGGAAATTCTACTTTATATTGAGCGGGGTGTGTGTGTGTGTGTGTGTGTGTGTTTGGAGTTTCTGTTTTGAGTTTGTTTGTTTTTTTTAAAGCAGAAATTTGCTGTTCCTAAACTTTTCCCCTTAGTCCTAGTTCTGTTAACCAGGATCAGCCAGGACAAGTCTAAGCCTTCTTCCACATGACAACTGTTTAATTATTTAAAGACAATGACTGTTGTGTCCCCTCCCTGTCTTCCCTTCCCCAGGCTAAACATATGGTTCTTTCAACTAATGTGTCCCTGTTTGGCAGGGTCTCAAATTCCCTCACCATCCTGGGTTCTCCAGATCATTAACATCCTAACTTAACCTTTCCAAGCTAGAGGGTGGCTTTGGGCTGGTTACATTACTTGAAATTGATCTTAGCAGAACATTGTTGTTTAGAAGATTCCTTGCCCAGTTTTTCTGAGTTATCCATAAGGGATCAAAATGGCCTCAACAGAAAGAAGTGCTTGGTTAAGCAGTATGGTGCCTCAAAGAGAGGACTTCATCAAGAATCTGGGGACGTTGGAAGACTGGCTTTGCTATTCATTATTAGTGTGACCTTGGGCAAGCCATTAACATTCTCTGAACCTCGGTTCCCTTATTTATGAAATGCAGCCCCTTCCAGCTCTGAGTCTGTGATCCTAACAGGTAATGTCAAAGGACCAAACAAGGGGCAGGTCTCTGTTCAGAGTAACGCTTTGAGAAGTCTCTTTTCCAGAGCCAAACTTCATTACTATGGCAACAGGGGGGCCTTCAAAATGCATAGGAAGCGTGCTTACTTCCAAGTACTTTATTTTGAGACCCAGTTAAGCAAGGAAGACTGTAAGATCTGAATTGTACCGGGAAACATGTTTTATGGTCTTCAAGTCTATCTTGGGTGCTATTTATAGCACTTTAATTGTTGTTGCCAAATGAGGTCTGATGCATGTCCTCTGGCTGCATATATCCATCACAGGAGTTTACCTCTTGGCCTTGTAATTTTTTTTTCTTTATTTGAACTTGGGTAACTGTAATCATGATCATCATTTTAACTCCCTTGAGGATGAAATGCTTTTCTTTGGGTTTAGTAGGCCATTAGCAGACCACCTAGCTTTTAAACCTCCCTGATATAAGTAGCTGTTTTACAAACCTGAATCTTTAAAGTAACTCTGGCTCTGACCTATTGACTTACCCTCCTATCTCTTCACCTGATAGAGACTAGATAACCTGGCATTTAGATTCGTCCTTAGGGAGTTTAGCGCGTGGTTCTTCCATCATTCAGCATTCTGATCTCACTTCAGTAGCTGACTTTGGAAGCATCGGAGGTCCTCTGGGCGTTTAGAAGGCTAAAACTTCCTATTTAGTTTCAAGGCAAGGACAGTAAGAAGAGGTAGGCAAGGTTCTCTTTCTCAGCTCTACTATGCATAAGGTAGGATCTCCTTGTACAGTGGAAAGAGGGCTGAATTTGTAGTCAAAGAATGTAGGCTCTCACTGCAGCTTAGCTGCTCAGGATATGTGTGAATTTGGGAGGCAACATATTAGGAAGAACACGGATTCTGGATTCAGAGGAGCTGGCTTCCACAGATCCTGCCTGTGATGAATGTGTGCCCTTAGACAAGTCACATAACCTTTGTGGCTAGAGCTTAATTTCTTCATCTGTAAAATGATAAGCATGGATTAGACAACGTCTTAGTACCCTGCTAGCTTTAGTTCTGTGAACCTGAGGCAGCTGTGGTACAATGGATAGTGCACTAGAATTGGAGTCAAGAAGACCTGAGTTTAAATGTGGCCTCCTGTATTTGCTATCTGTGTGACCCTGGGGAAGTCACTTAATCTCTATCTTGCCTCAGTTTCCTTATCTGTTAAATGGGGAAAATAATAGCACCTACCTCCCAGAGTTGTTGTGAGGATCAAGTGAGATGTGATTGCAAAGTATTTAGCACAGTGCCTGGTACACAGTAAGTGCTATGTAATTGTTAGCTATTTCGTTATTGTTATTATTATTATTATTATTACATAACCTCTCTGAATTTCAGATCACCTATAAAATAAGATGTTTGGCCTAGGTGACCTGTAGGAGCTCTTCCAATTCTCCATCTATTAGCCCAAGTTCTCTCCCATTTTCTAATGGCTCCAGGAATATTCATCCAGCAGAAACACTCATCTCAGACCTGGACTACTTCAGTAGCCTCTAGACTGGTGTCCCTGACTCCAATCTCTGCCTCACTAAACAATTTTATATAATCCAGGCAGACTAAGCTTTAAATTCCATGTTGCCTAAAATATTGCTTTCGTCATGTTACTATCCTGCTCCAGAACCAACAGTGGGCTCCTCATTACCCTTGGAGTTGATTTCAGACTCCTCAGCTTTGTATTTAAGGGCTCTTAAGTTGACTTTACCCTGTATATCCAAGCATATCTCCAACTATCCAAAGTAGTTTAACATTTTATTACAATTCTATCTTTTGTCTTCCTCCAGGTGCTTTTTTTCCTCCATGGACTGACATATTGTCTCCCCATCTAGAGGATAAACTTTTTGAGAAAAAACAAACTGCGTCTTTCCTCTTAAACCCTCTAGCACAGTGCTAAGTAGGTAATAAGAGATTGATAAATAGTTTTCACTTGGCTTCAATTTAAAATGTCTGTTATCGGCAGCTAGGTGGCACAGTGGATTTAGCATTGGGCCTGGAGTCAGGAAGACCCGAGTTCAAATCCATCCTCAGACACTTGCTAGCTTTGTGATCCTGGGCAAGTCACTTAACCCTTGTCTTCTAACACACTAAAGGCTGTATTAATCAATGAAGTTGATGAGATAACAGGTCATCTGTATCAACCCCACAGCTGCCCTCAAAGATGGCAATTCTGAGTTAGGGAAAGTCTAAATACTTGTTAGGTAAAGCAGGAGTTGTTACATTTTTTTACTCTTTGTAAGCAAAATTAGCCTGCCTTGTTGTTCAGTCATTTCCATCGCATCCAACTCTTCCATGATCCCATTTGGGGTTTGATTTGCCATTTCATTCTCCAGTTCATTTTACAGATGAGAAAACTGAGGCAAACAGGATTAAATGACTTGCCCAGAGTCACACTACTAGTAAATCTGAGGCCGGATTTGAACTCAGGTCTTCCTGAGTCCAGGATTGTTGCTCTATCCACATTGCCACTTAGCCTGCCTTAGTTACTACCCTTGACCTTTGTGGTTATATCTGTCTTTTAGAAGAAAGGGAAAAGGAAAAATTGTTTAGTAGTTTTTCAGTCATGTCTGGAGTTTTCTTGGCAAAGATGCTGGAGGCGTTGGCCATTTCTTTCTCCAGCTCATTTTACAGATAAAGAAATTGAGGCAAACAGGATTAAATGACTTGCCCAGGGTCACACAGCTAGTAAATGTCTGAGGCCATATTTGAACTTAAGACCTATCTAATGCACCACCTAGCTGCCCCAAGGGGACAAATAGCAGGCATTTGTTCAATAAAAGACAAAATTTCTTAGCTATGTCCTGGGCTCAGGACATATTCTATCCATTCGAAAGAGATGGCTTCCTGAATGTCTCCTCGAGGTCAGAGACTTAGTGCTAAAAGGGCCGTTTAGTCTAATCATTTCATGGATAATGAACCTGAGGCCCACAGAGGTTAAGTGATTTGCCCAGAGCCATAGAAATAGCAGATTGTTGTAAAGCTGGGATTTGAACCCAAGTTCTCTGTCACCAAATCTTTCCTCTAGCCTTTTTAGAGGCCTCAGGGTGGCACAGTGGGTATGGTACTGGGCCTGGAATCAGGAAGTCTCAAACACTTAACTAGCTGTTAACCTGGGGCAAGTTACTTAATCTTTGTTGCCTCAGTTTCCTCAATCATAAAGAAGGGATAAAACCTCCCCTCCATTCCCTTGTTGTAAAGTTCAAATGACATAATATTTGCAAAGTGCTTATGGAAGGCACTTAATAAATGCCAGTTTCTTTCCTTCCACCATTCCACATTACCATTGTTCCTTCTAATTCATTGGACTTGTCAGTATGTGTCCCTAAGCAATGACTTATCCTTTAAATGTTTCAAATATTGTTGTCTTGTCTTCCCACCTATAGTGGGAGCTCCTTGAAAGCATGGACTACATCTTCCACATCACCTAGCACAAGTTCTGGGCACACAGTAAATTATCTACACAATCTCCTTAACTTTTACCGTCTCCACCCCAGAAAGAAAAGAAAAAAAGAAGAGAAAGAGAAGGGGTGAGGAGAAAGAGAGAAAGAGCACAAAAGCAGTTGCCACAGAAACTATAGTATGCAATAGTCCACACTTATAGTCCCCCCACCCCTTCAGTGAAAGAAGGGAGTCACAGAGCCTTAGAACTGGAAAGTACTTTAGAGAACTTCTAGGTCAATACCTTGTATTTCATAGATGGAGAAACTGAGACTAATTGAGGGGAAATGATTTGCCCAAGATCACACGATGGCAAAGGTAGGAGTTGAAGCCAGCTCTTTTGACCTCGAGTTCTCTATTCATTACATTCACCAGGCTTCTTTGCCTGACTTTGATTGTGACCCTCATTTGCTATGAGGAAAATCAGATGAGGAGGGAATGGAACTCGTTGACTCCTATGCCATTAGTGTCACCATCATTTATTAGGATCACTATCAGTCACATCATCTGCAGGATCCAGGCTGCCAGGTCATGTGTACTGGTGTCATAATGAGGTCTTTCTGGTATTTTGTATAGAGTTTGGCCAAAAGCATAGATCTGTCTAATGTCCACAGTAGAGAAGAATGATTAGCATATTCATGAATCAGGATTCTGTTTACACTTGTTTTGTCAAGGATTTTTAAACATTTATTAGTTTAAGTGAGACCTTATGCTTTGGCCAATTACACAAAAGTACTGAGGATACATCTGAGTCCCTGGAGTGAAATGATGTAAGCCATGACATTTGAACATACTTGTGAAACACAAGCAAACCTTTATTCACTCATGACTACTACTAATTAAGACTGGAACTCTTGCTTAAAACTAATAATGATTCTTGACCCCAAAAAATTATTTTAAAAAATTATGAACTAAAGTAGAAGTTTAATCTACTAATTGCTTATTTTCCTTCTTCCTCTGCATCTCCAAAATATATTTGTGGACCTCACAATTTCCTGCCTCTGAGTGAGCATGGTTTTCCTTTCTTGTATTCCTTCTTTAAACATATATCCCTTTTAGTCTTAAGAGAATACTCCAGATAAAGGGACAAGTTGGACAGGAACACTGAAATAATTCAATCAATGAATTTATTTATTCTTCTGTTTTGTTTTATGTAGGAAAAATAAGTTCCTACCCTCTTCTTTCTAGTTTGTTCCTGAGCTCTTGCTTAGAGAGGTCAGATAAACACAATAAATCTATTAAAAAACTTTAATATTAAACCCTGGGGGCCTGTGCTGTATAGTTAGAGGCTAAAGTCATACATTTTCCAAGTGGGAGGGAGCTTGCCTAATCCTGATTACTCACTAAAAAATGATTACTCACTAAAAAATTTTCTATTTTGTAAGCTACAGTATTAAGACCCACCAAAAAAAAAAATGCTTCCTTGACAATTCACTAGTGAGCTGATAAAGGAATTGAAGAGGGAAAAAATGATTTTGGATAAGATCATCAACAGCCTAAATGAGATTCTCTTTATTTCAGCTCCCACCTTTGTCGTAAGTAGTCTTGATTCTCAGAAATCTCATGCTTAATAGTAGATGATGGATAATGCAAGGGTATAGCTGTTTCTCTATTAGCAAAGACATTAGTAACACTTTCAGACCCTGAGATTCTCTTAAAAGCTGTGTTGTCATCAACCCATTTCTCTGTTTGGCGTTTTGGCAAGATTTTAAGGAAATGACTGGTAGGGATTACCCACAATTGATGATTTTTGTTTTTTCATTACATTTTTTGGATCAAAAATCTACCTACTCCCCCACCCCCACTAAATGAGAAAGAAAAAAGAAAAAAAAATCCTGTTATAAACATGTTATGGTCAACCAAAACAAATTACCATATTGAGTGTGTCCACCCAAAAAAAGTCTCTCAGTTTATACTCTGAGTTCATTATCTTCCTCCCCCTCTCTCTTTCTCTCTCTGTCTCTGTCTCTCTCACTGGGTAGCATGTTTCATCATGAGTCCCCTGGAATTGTGGCTAGTCATTCCTTTGATCAGATTTCCTAAATTTTTCAAAGTTGTTTGTCTGTGTAATATTATTCTCATATAAATTGTTCTCTTGGTTTTGTTCACCTCACTGTGTATCAATTCCTACAAGTCTTCTGAGGTTTCTCTGAAATCATCCCTTTCTTCATTTCTTACAACACAATAGTATTCCATCACATTTACATACTGTAACTTGTTCAGCCATTCCCAATTGTTGGTTGGTTACCTACTCAGTTTGCAATTCTTTGTCACCCCCAAAAAGAACTATTATAAATATTTTTGTAATTAGCAGTTTTTTGCTTAGGACTAATCCCTTCCTTAATCTACCCTTACTCTAACTCATTTTTCCCCTTTTCCTCCTATTTCCCTGTTGAATAAAATATATTTCTTTACTCAACTATGTTTCTATTTTTCCCTCCTTTGACTAGTTCAGATGAGAATGAAGCTCAAGAATTAATTAATCACTCTCCCCACCATTTACTTGTTTATATAGACTTCTACTTGTGCACCCTGATTTTTTAAAAATAATTTTTATTATAATTTTTCACATCTTTCCTCTCTATTTTCACTTCTTAGGGTATTCCTCTTTCCCTTTCCATTCTTCTTTTAAGATGGCAGCTGATGGCACAGTGTATGGTCTGTTGAGTCTGGAGTCAGGAAGACCTGAGTTCAAATTCTGATTCATACACTTACTAGCTGTGTGACTCTAGGCAAGTCATTTAACCTTTTTTTGCTTCTGCTTCCTCAGCTGTGAAATGGAGATAATAATAGCACCTACCTTCAAGGTATATTGTGAAGATCAAATGAGAAAAAATGCTTAGCAGAATCCTTCATTTATATAGCGCATAGTAGGTGTTATATAAATGCTTATTCCTTCCCTTCTATCCCTCCCCTCCCTAGATCATCAAACATAATAGAACCACTACTAGGCCCTTTGTCTAATTAGACTCCTTCTGTGACCCAGATGATAATAAGAAGGCTCCGAGGGAACACATATTTCATTCACAGTATTAGAATTTAAGCACCTTATCCTTGCTCAGTCCCTTATGATTGCTTGTTCATATTTAACTGTTTTGTGTTTCTCTTGATTCCTGTGTTTACACTTTAACGTTTCTACACAGCTCTGGTCTTTTAATCAGGAATGCTTGGGAGGTCCATTGTAGGATTACGCTCAGTTTTTCTGGGTAAGTTATTCTTGGCTGTGAACTTGGAAACCTTTACCTTCTGGAATACCATATTCGATTCTCTCTGTTCCTTTATAGTGGTGGCTACTAGATCATGTGTGATTCTCATGGTAATGCCTCAGTATTTGAATTATTTCTGTCTGGCTACTCACCACTTTTTTCTCTGACCTAGAAGCCCTGGATTTTGGCTGTAATATTCCTAGGAGTTTTCTCCTAGGAAGGCCTCTTTTTGGGAGGTGACCGATGGATTCTTTCTATTTCCACTAAACTCTGTGGTTCTAAGAGATTTTGGAATTTTTTTTTTATGATTTCTTGAAATATGTTATCTAGGCTTTTTTTTTTTTTGGCTACGGTTTTCAGGTAATTCAGTGATTCTTTCCAGGTCAGTTATTTTAGCTCTGAGATACCTTATATTTTCCTCTGGTTTTTTTCATTCTCTGGTCTTTGTTTTAATATTTTTGTGAAATCATTAACTTCTATTTGGTCCATTCTCTTTTTCAAGAAGTTTGTTGCTTGGGCAAGGTGTTTTACCTTGTGTTTCCTTTTAAAGTATTTAAGAAATACTTTTATCAAGTGTTTTCTTGACAAATAGTGACTAAGAAGAGGGATTCACCCTTTCTTTTTCTTTTTTAAAAGAATGGCTGACCATACTACTAATCATCGTGAGAGTTTTGACCTCCTGTATTTGCAGCCTAGGCCAATTAGCATCTCCTTAGGCAATCTGCCCCACTCCATACTGGTGCTGGATTTATCATGGGCACTCAGTTGGCAAAGATATTTCACTGTGGCTCAGAACTCCTGGACTCAAAATATCCATTGGCATCAGTTGCCCAAGGAGCTTGAATTACAGGTTTGCCTCACCAGGATTGCTTATTTGAAAAGAGCAAGATTGGAATAAAATAATGAGAGTGTATGTGAGGCTAAAAAGCCTAGAAAATTCCAATTGTTTCTCTCTCACTGTGTTTCATGAGACTTTGGCTAGGCACTAGGTGAGAAACCTGCTCTGATATCTGTGTTATTGCTGGAGCCTTTCATTCTGGCTCCAAGAATGAACCTCAAGATTTTGAAAACCTGACAGCAGCAGAGCACATTTGCCTCGGATGTTAGATATCTTAGGACGTAGATACGTTGTTTTGTCACCCTGCATGCCTCTGTTGTCATTGTTGCTTTTGAAAGAACTACTCCTGCTCACCAGTGCAGAAATCCATAGAATTTAGTAGAAAGAACACTGGATTTAGAGCCAGAAGACCAAAATACAAAGTCTGAGCTCCCCATTTATTACTTGTGTGACTTTGGGCAGGTCATTTAATCTCAGGGCCTCAGTTTCTTTATCTATAAAATGGGGGAATGAGGTTAGACTAGAAGAACTCAAAGATGCCTTCCAGCTTTAGACCTACTGTGATCCTATATGTTCTAGGACTTTGGCAAAATTGGTTTCTTTGGCATCAGTAATGTCAAAATGGCACATCCCAAGAAGGACAATAGCTTGGGAGAGTAGGAGAGACAGCCTGTTTTGGGGGCTGCCTATTCTCTGACTCATATTCCTTCCCTGAACCTCTGTTCATGGAACATAAAGAACATATCTTTTAAAGTGTAGCCAACCAAGAGTTAATTGATTATGTGACCAGATACTGTTCTCATCTAAGAATGTAGTCTTCTATAATATGTCTGTATCCTCTAACTCTCTTGAGAAAGAGTCCAAGTTGAAAACAATGAGATTTTCTGGGAAATTTTCAGCTGAATCAGGAATGTCTTTCTCCAGTTGACTGAGAAAGTGGTGCAAGACGTTACTAATTTTGTCAGTCTTTAGAGACCTACCTGGAGTGTTCTCTTTAGCAGGAAACATTGGACACCATGAAAGGAGTATTTTTTCTTCTTGTTTCCTGTTCTGAAAAAGTTGGGCTGAAATTGCATTCGTTTTGGGAAGGCACTAGTTTTCTGTTGACTGTCTTCCCTAACACAAAGCCTAGTTTTCTAATTAGCTCAGTGTTTGAACAACAAATAATGACTTAGTTCTTACAATACATCTACTAGATGCTCTGCATTAGAAGTGTCAGATACATGGGTCTATATGCCCAGAACCAGATCAAAATATATTGGAAAATATTTAACAAAATAAAATTAATAAACAAAAGAATTGTTCAGCCTTTTTTTTTCTCAGTTGTGTCTGGCTCTTTGTGAACTCTTTTGGGGTTTTCTTGGCAAAGATACTGGAGTGCTTTGCCATTTCCTTCTCCAGTTCATCTTGTAGATGAGGAAACTGAGGCAAACAGGTTAAGTGATTTGCCCAGGGTTACATAGCTAGTAAGTGTAGGAGGCAAAATTTGAACTGAGTATTCCTGACTCCAGGCCCAGCACTCTATCCACTATGCTGCCTAGCTGACCACAATAAAATATAGATAATGTTAACATGTGGTCTTCCAAGTCAGTATGTGGCCCCAGACATCTTTATCATATCATTTAGTGGCCCCTGGTTCTATTTGAATTTTTCACCACCGCTGCTCTGGAGGATTAAAAAACTGTATGGAATGCAGTCCCTTCCCTCAAGAAGTTTGAAGTCCATTGACTAACATGGGTCAAATAGTTAAGAAACAAGACAGGGGAACCACCAAAGGTTTTTTTTTTTGTTGTTGTTTTTTGTTAATCAGGGAGAAGCATGAAAGCTTGTTGAAAAAAGTTTCACTTGTCAGTGGCATGCAGGGTGGGCCTGAAGGTGCAATAAATGGTAAGTCAAGGAGATCGGGCATGGCAGTTGCATAATTCAGCTATGAGGAGATGAGGACCTGGATTACAGTAGCAACAGCAGAAATAAAAAGGAAGAGACATAATGAGAAATGTTGCAAAGAGAAATCGCTTGGTGATCAGTAGAGTAAGAGAGAGAGACAGAGAGAAGGCAAAGATGATTCCAAGGCTTTAAGCTTGTTATACACAGGTGAGAATTCCATTGACCTAGACTAGGAATGTACCAAGATACTTGTGCTGTAGCAGAAAGAGCACTTTCCACTTGCCCAGATTAACAGAAGAGGAATTAAAATACTTAAATAACCCCATCTCAGAAAAAGAAATTGAACAAGCCATTGGTGAACTTCCTAGGAAAAAAAATCTCCAGGGCCAGTTGGATTTACAAGCGAATTCTATCAAACATTTAAAGAACAATTAATTCCAATACTATATAGACTTATGTGGGAGAATAGGTGAAGAAGGAATCTTACCAAATTCTTTTTATGATACAAATATGGTGCTGATACCTAAACCGGGAAGAGTCAAAACAGAAAGAAAATTATAGACCAATTTCCCTAATGAATATAGATGCAAAAATTTTAAATAAAATATTAGCAGAAGTTAGTGAAAATAAAGATGTATTTCTTTGCCATCCAGAATGGCAGACCTCCTTGAAATCTATCCATGGACCCCAAATTAAGAACGCCTGAACTTGAGTCAGAGAGCCTGAATTCAAATTCCACCTCCACTTACTACCCTTGTGACCTTGGGCAAATTACTTAACTTCTTGGCCTCAGCTTCCTCATCTGTAAAGTGAAGGGATTAAACTGCATGATCTCTTCCAGCTCAAAGTCTATTGCTCTATATTTCCCATGTCTAGAATGGACTCTTCCCTTGTCTTTCTCCCTTTGCTTTGCCTTCCTTCCCCCAAGAGCCAACTCAGACCCCATCTTTGCATAAGCAAAGTCTTTCTTCCCAGATCTTTCCAAGTGAATTCCTCTTTAAAATTCTCACAACACCTTCTCTGGACTTCTCTTTTGCAATCTGCTTTGTATCAGATTTGTATTGCAGTGAATGTCTTTCCCAGACTCCAACAGATTCTAACTTCCTTAAGGAGATAATCTATTTCTTTTGGCATCTTTGCATCCCTAGGGGTAAGTGCAGTGCCATATACATCAGGGGCATTCAATAATATGTGTTGATTTGATTCTCCAGAAACAGATGGAGGTAAGGGATCTGACCTATAAAAAATTGCCAAAGTGATAAAGTTTGTCTTTAACTTTGTGCCTTTGACCTCCCACCAGATCAACAGGACTTATTGCACCCAGACTATCTCCTACCAAACCCCTATTAAAACCTGTTCTCGGGACCCATGAGAAAGCATCCTACCCACCTCCTAACATAGAAGTGATAGGCTCAGGGTACAGAACGAGACATACATTTTTGGGGACATGGTCAAGTTGGGACTTGTTTTGCTTTGCTTTTCTTTTCCAGTGGTGGCAGGTGAGGGGTGTGTGGAGATGGGGAGGGGGAGGGAAAGAGAGAGAGAGAGAGAATTGTTAATTAAGAAAAATAAAATTTAATTTAAAAACAAAACTTCTCTACAAAGTCATTTTCATCTAAGTTTGTTCTCCTTCTCCCAGAGCTATCTACATTCTCAACCTTATATCTGGTTATGGATTGATAGTCTCTCCTGCTAAAGGAATTTCAGGTATCATAGGATAAGTGCTTCCTGCTGCATCAGCTAGGTGCATTAAAATGAATTTACACTGCATATTTCCAAGGTCCAAGGACAACCTTGAACCCTCTCTGCTTCTCTCAAAACCCCTTAGAGACCTATATTGTTCCATGGCCACAGAGACTGCTAGGGCAATGGTTAATCCAATAGAATAAATCACTTGAAGTGAAATTTCAGGCACTGAGACAGATTTGGGGTATAAGGGACATTCCCAGTCCCTCAGGTCAAATCACAGAGTCAGCCACCTGCTCTGGCAACTCTTCAAAGAGTTTTGTGACTGACATTCTCTCTATCCCTAGGCCCTCCTGTGGTTCCTTCTCCCCCTCCCCTCTACTTTGTTTCTGAGCTTCAGCTGCAATTTTAAGGAATTCTAGATGCCTTGCATTTTTATGACCCATTTGCAACCTCTTCACATAGGGTAGCAATCAGTTTTGTGGCTTGGTTTTTCTCCCAAGAAGAGTGGGATCATAGGATCATAAGAGAGTCAGATGAGCAAAGTGAAGCACAGAGAAGGGGGAAAGGGAGTAAGGGGGTCCCAGAGCTAATATTATTAGTGTCAGAGCCAGGATTTGAACCTAGGTCATTTGAACACATTTAACACCATGGATTGACATTTTTACCTGCTATGGCTTCAGCACTAAAGCTGGAGTTGTTCAGAGTCTGAACTGTTTATGTCCTCATGTCTTGGCATGACTGGCTCTGAAAAAGCAGGCAGTCACCTACTTGGTGTGTGGTTTGAGAAGTCCTGGCGAGTCTTTCTACCCTACCCCCCTCAAAAGCCTCCTCCTTCCAGATGCTTCCAGAAGCCTCCTGCTTCCAGAAGTGTCTGAAATTCCACTCTGAAAGATTCATTCCTTTTGGTTAAGGCATAGGAAACCTCCTTAGTTTTTTTTTTTTAATGCACATTCCCCTTTGAAGAATAACACGTTTAGTCATCCTTTGGAGTGATTAATCTCCTAGGAGAGGTGTAAGGGCATTACAGGATGGGGGGGGGGCGCGCCCTGAGAGTGCTATAAGCCCAAGTTTGGATGCTAAACTAAGAAAAGGTGAAATGAGGTGAATGAAAACAAACTTCTTCACCATTTTGCTATAAGGATGACTAGGGTCTTGTTCAATGATAATTTCAAAAAACAACTTTCAAAGTGTTTAGAGTGCCTCTATTACAATTCAGAGGAAATTTGTCCAGGAAAGGCAGGCTTGGGAACAGTTTGATGGCGGCATTCTAGTGGGAATAATAATTCAGCAGTGTGTCAGCCAGGCTGGGAAGAGGACATTTTGTCATCCTTAATGGTGTGTGAAGAAACCCTGAAGTAAAAAGTAAGCTGCAGACACATGCATGAGAACACATTGAAATGACAAAAGAAGACAGGCTGCAGGTCTTTTAAAGACTATACCTGGAAGTCAGCAGGTGGGGTAAATGAGATTAGTATAGAATGGTGCTCATCAATTATCGTCCTCTTTTAATTAATTTTTACTGAGCTCTTCTATTTGCAAGCATCATGCAAAGAAACGTAACACTGAATCTCTGCCCTAGAGCCAGAACTAGGGCTGAGGGTCCAGGGTTTTGGCCCACAGTATGAAATTTACTGGGGATTCTTGGAGCAGATTAAAAAAATAACTGAACTTAGCACCTAGTTAGCAAAATTAGTTGAAGTAGGAAAATATCAAATAGTATGCTTCATAACACCCACTACACACATACACACACACACTCTCACACTCTCTCTCTCTCTCTCTCTCTCTGTGTGTGTGTCTCTCTCTCTCTGTCTCTCTCTCTCTCTCTCTCTCTCTCACACACACACACACACACACACACACACACACACACACACACACACACACACACACACACACACACCCCTCAAGTAAGCTCCTCAGCTCAGCCCCACCTTGCGACCTCACCTACTGCTGTTTCCCCATCAGTGTCCTTGAGATGTCCCAGTCACTGTAATTTCACCACAAGCACGTGCCTTACAGTCTCTCCCCTTAGGAAATCTTGTGTTCCAAGTTCATTTCCTGAGGTCTCTTCTTTCCATCCAAACAAATGTCTTGAAAAGTTTATTAGAAGACACCTATTTGCATCAAGTACCTTTTGTATGTTCTTTTTGTTTGTTTGGTTTTTGTTTTTAGGCAATTGGGGTTAAGTGACTTGCCCAGGGTTACACAGCTAGTAAGTGTCAAGTGTTTGGTCTGAGGCCGGATTTGAACTCAGGTCCTCCTGACTTCAGGGCGGGTGCTCTCTCCACTGCGCCACCTAGCTGCCTCTTTGTATGTTCTTTTTGCCCTGGATTCCAGATTGCTACTTATGGTTCCATTCTGTCCACAGGGAGCTTAGCCAGGGGGACAGGACCTAGGCAAAGTGAAAAGTTAGCTAATAAGACAAGTCAGTACCAGATGAATTGAAGAGGTAGTAAGGTTTACCTAGTTTAGAGGAGGGAGAGATCACTATGGACTGAAATGGACTAAAAGGCTTCGTGGATCTGGTGAGAATTGAGGTGGATTTTGAACAGTAGTATTTCAATCAGCTGAAAGGAAAGGTAGAGGTCACTGAGGATGTCCCTGGAATGTGTAAGATGGAGCTAGAGTCCTTGTTCTCTTTTCTATCTCTGAACACTCAAGCATTGTACAAACATATGGTCTTCTGACTTGGAAGAGGCTAAGAATAAGTTTTATAGCCTGGCAACCAGAAGGCCAACCCTCTAGCTAAACAATAACTCTCCCCTTCATTTATAGAAAAATGAATATTGACTTTGTCTATCTCTACTCTTTTCTTCCTTAAGCACTGCTGCAGGAGAAATGAAATGTATTAGCAGTTAATTTAAATCACTAGATTTAAAGACTTAGCGTCTTTGGCCTCCTTTTTTTTTTTTGCTTGAATATCATCCTGCACCTTGTTTTCACTCAACAGAGTTGTGTGATATCAGGTTCTCAGATGTGTTTCTTATTCAGAGGTGTCAAACCAGCCCACCGCTTGTGGCCAGGTGGTTAGTGTGGCAGAACCAAATTAAAATGTAATTGAGAAATGTCTTAACAAAATAAACATAAATATACTATGACATAGATAATGTTTAATTTGTAGTTTTCTAAGTCAATATTCAGCTGACTGGGATCTGTTTCTGTTTGGATTGCCGCCACTGGATATCAGTGAAAGAGATTTTGGAAGTTGAGCTCCAGACTCTGCCATTAGCGTTACTGGGAAATTAGTACCTGTCTTAAAACCATCAGTCAGTCAGTCAACAAGTATTTAGTAAGTGCTTATTATGTGCTAGGCTCTGGACATACTAATTCAAGCAGAAAGAAAGACAGTGACTGCCCTCCAGGAGCTTACATTCTAATGTAAGCTTACATAAAAGGGGAGCTGAAAAGAGTTGGTGTTGGGAAGGAAGAAATTACCCAAAGGAAGGGGAGGTTGGCTTAGTCTAGAGAATAAGGAATGGCTGGTCTGGACCCTTCTCCAGAAGAGGAAGTTCTGGAAGAAGTCACCGATAGGAAAAACTTTGTAAAGAGTGGAGTGAGGAGGAAGTAGAGTCATGGTGGTATAGTCCAAAGTAAACCTCAGTTTACTCATTTGTAAAAAGAAATTGAACCAAATGATCACTGAGGTCTCTTTTAGTTTAAATTCCTGACACTAATACTTTCAGAAAAACCTGGACTCACATGAACTGATCCAAAGTGAAGTGAGCAGAACCAGGAGAACATTGTATGCAGTAAGAGCAATATTGTATAATGATCAACTGTGCATGACTTGGCTCCTCTAGTCAATACAATGATCTAAGACAATTCCAAAAGACTCATTATGAAAAATGCTATCCACCTCCAGAGAAAGAACTGATGGAGTCTGAGTGCAGACTGAAGCATACTTTTTTAAACTTTATTTATTTTTCTTGGGTTTTTTTTTGGGGGGGGAGGGCATTGTGTTTTCTTTTATAACATGACTAATATGGAAATATGTTTTGCATAACTCCTCTTGTATAACCTATATCAAATTGCTTGTCTTCTCAATGGGGGGAGGGGGGACAAAGGGAGAGAATTTGGAACTCAAAAAAATTTTTAAAGCCAAAATGTTAAAAAAATTTTACATGTAATTGGGAAATATATATATTTAAATCCTGACACTAAATCTCATCAGCACTTCCAGCCTCCCTAAGCTTGTTAAGTAGAAGCTCCTCCTACCCATTCAGATGCCCAGGGTCTTCAGTCTTTGGTATCAACAAGAAAAATAGTAGCATTTTGGGAGATGGCATGTGTTTGTTGTTGTTTTCCAACCTTCCTTGGTTGACTGAAAACTGCTGGTGATGAAAATAAGTTTGGGATTGTCCAGCTACTAACTAGAAGTCATTGAACTACTGCATCTCCAGAGAGGGTGGGAAAGATGACAAAAAGGACAATGGAATAATTGTGAAGTATAATATAAGCATATAATTATAATAAAAATCTAAGTCATAATATTCAATTATAAGCTGAATAATTTAAAGTAATTTCAGGAACTCACTATGTAAAGTAATCCTGGTAGATCTATTTTTAGTGCAAGGAATCCCTTTAAAATAAGGATTCTCATCCTTTGGTTTATAGTTAGTGAATTTGGGTTTCCATTTACTGTTTTGAGTTCCTTACAGGAGAACCCTCCAGCGACAAAGTACCACCCTCACACATACTCACAGATACATATATTACATTTAAGGCTTTATATCAGCTGCTTCAGATGTCTGCCTGCTCCAGTGCATTAATATTTCTAGCCAGCACAGACAGCTCTCACTTCACATAAATTCACCTTTACATAAAGAATTCTGAAAGAAAGCTACATTCCAAAAAAACACCTATGTTAACTTTATGGTACTCTTTACAGGGGTCTCTCTGTTCCTGTCCCTTGACTTGGTGTTCTGGGCCTCTTCTCTCCACCCCAAAAAATAGCCCTAAAAAGAAACCTACCATGTAAAAGCAGAAAAATGGATTCATGAAGAGAATCATGGAGAGATTCCCACTGAGGTGGCCACCACAGAGGGGGACCTCAGTGCTGCCCATGTGTCCAAGCCCTAACCTGTCTTCTCTTCCATCCATCTGCTCCTCAGTATCACATGTCTGTCCCCACCCATGCTGCCCTTCCTCTCTTGTCAGTGTCCAGCCCTCACATATCTACACACACACACACACACACACACACACACACACTTCCACTCCCACTCCCTTCTAGCCCAGCCCCATGTATTCCTCCTCCTGCTCTTCTCTATCCCTACCCCTCATGTGTCCTTGAACCCTGAGCCTGTCATGGCCCCCTTTCTGCTTCCCTCCTTTTCCCCCATGTACGTGGACAAATTTGTGGTAAGTAAAAATTGCTTTACATAGAGGTCTGCCAATAGTCCACTTATATAAAGCAAAAATTGTCTGTATTCCTAACAATGTCTTGTATTTGTGTCATGCAACATCTCATTTGATTCTTACAACAGCCCTGTGAGGCAGGCCTAGAAACATGCAACAAATTGATGATAGGGTTAAAACTAAAATCCAGACTTCCTGAGAAGCAATTTTTTAAAGTGGAAGGCATTCTGGACCAGGAGTCAGGAGACCTAAATTCCTGTCCCAGCTCTGACACTAACTAGCCGTGTAACCTTGGACAAGACAATTCCATCTGTGAGACAAGGTTGGGTTGAGCTAACTCTATCTCTAGGGTTCATTCCTGTTCCAAAATTCTATAATTGATTGCATGACTCGTGGTCCAATGTTTTTTTCAGTTATGTCATGTTGTCATAATACAGAGTTAGATCTACATAAAGTATTTAAAACATACGTGCTACTCCTTATAGACAGTATTTCATACCAGGCTAACAGATGAAAGTTCTTTGCAACCTGGTCCCGTCCTACCCTTCTAGTCTACTTGCGCCTTACGCCTATCCCTTCCACATCTCGACTTTCCCCATCAAGGTTTCGATATATCACAGGTCACCATTAGAAATTAAATGAGAATTTTTTGGAAGTTTTGTGGAAGCAGACAATACTCAAAGGCCAGCAGGTGACACAGAAAAAGTTTAGAAACTCAGAAATGCATAAAATATATGTATAGTATTATATAATATCAACATATTTTATCTTTTAATACCATAGTAATTCAGACTTCTTCTCTGGTATGATGTGAGGGCCAAAAAATTTTACTCAAATTTTCCAGATCACGGAGGCACAATTCCCCTAATCACCAACATGTGGAAGGGATAACTGTGCTTCTTCCATATACTCTCTGATCTAGAGTCACTGCCCTTTTTTTTTCTTTTTGGGCTAGGCAGTGGGGTTAAGTGACTTACCTAGGGTCACACAACTAGTAAATGTAATGTGTCTGACGCCAGATTTGAACTCAGGTCCTCCTGAATCCAGGGCCAGTGCTCTATCCATTGCGCCACCTAGCTGCCCACCACTGCCCTTATTCCACCTCCTGACTTTATGCCCTTTAAGACTTACCTTTAAATTCTTCCTTCTGCAGGAGGTTTTTTCTGATGCTCTTGCAGCTAGTACTTTCCCTCTGAAATTACCTTCTATATATTCTGTACATATCTTCTACCTATACAGCTGTTTGAAGGTCATCTCCCCATATTAGAATGTTAGCTCCTTGAAAGCAAAGACCCTGTTTCTGCCTTTCTTTCTTTGTCTCTCCAGCACTTAGCACGATGCTTGGCACCTAGAAAATAAATGCTTAACTGGCTGCATGATATAGCATGACCTTGTCAAAACTAACTTTGGAAAGCTTAAATACTAGAATATGTGGTTTCTTTAGCAGGGAAACTCCCTGTGTCATCATAGCAAATAGTAGATGCTTCCTAGGAAGTTGCCTAAGGTTTCCCAGATAACATCTAATCCAAGTCCCTCAGAGATGAGAAAACCCAAGGAGAGAAAGTGATTTGCCCAAGGTCACAAAAGTCAGCCAGCTAATCAGTATTAGAAGTGGGTCTTAAAGGAAGATCTTCTGACTCTGAGCCCTACACTTTATCTACTACACCTGGCTGCCTCTTTTCTGAATTCATCCCTGGAAGCATGTGACTTTCTGCTTGATCTTGAATCTGGCACTTTCATCAGATTGATACAAGGAATATGTGATACTCTAAGTGGTGTAATGGATAAAGCACCAGAATTGGATGCATGTTAAAAATCCACCTGAAACTTAAGGAAGGCATGAGTTAAAAATCTACCTGAAACTTACTAGCTATGTGATATTTGTAACCTTGGGAAAGTCACTTAACCTCTGTCAGCCTCAGTTTCCCCAAGTGTAAAGTGGAGTTGAGAATAAAGACCTCACAAGGTGCTTGTGGATCAAGTGACATAATATGGGTAAAGTGCTTTGTAAACCTTAAAACACTATGTAAATGTTAGTTATTATAGTCAAGAATGGATTGTAGGTGCTCCGTGCCTTAGCTTTTCCATCTGTCAAATAGGGGTAACACTATTTCTTCTGTCTTCTTCACCAGCATGGCATCAGGATCAAATGAGAGGGTATGTATTAGTGCCTTGGAAATTTTAAATCCTATACAGATGTGGAAACAGTTAAATGGCTCAGAAGATAGAGCTCTGGGTCTTGAGTCAGGAAGATCTGAGTTCAGATATGGCCTCAAGCACTTACTAGCTGTGTGACCCTAGCTAAATAAGTTTCTTTTGCCTCAGTTTCCTCATCTGTAAAACTGGGATAATGATAGCATCTGCCTCTCAGGGTTATTATGAGCATCAAATGAGATAAGACTTATAAAGGGCCTAACACAGTGGCTTACACATGGTTAAGCTCTATATAAATATTATTATTAATTATTTTATAGATGAGAAAGTTGAAGCTTATGGGGGTTAAGCAACTTGCACAATGTCACATACAAAATGAGCATCCAAGGCAGGGTTTAAACTCACATCCTCTGAATCTAAAGCCAGATCTTTTTCTGTCTCATCTTTCCTCCTATATAAATTGGTGTGTGCACAATTACTTCATCGTATGAGAGACTTCCATCATCTCACAGTTTAATTAAACTGTCTTCTTTCTTTGCTTTTCTCTCCTTTTCTGCCTCTTAATATGTGATTATTCCCCTAAGGATAAATGGTAGATACCAGAAACCCTGTATGCTCAAATGTTGCAACTTGTTCCCTCCTCATGGGACTTAGATACATTTCCCCTGTATTATGTAGTAATAGAGAAAGTATTATTTACATACCCCAGTCAGCTTTCCAATTTCTCTTCGGTTTGATTAGATTTCTTTTTGACCTAAGGCATGGGATCATATACCTAGCCACATTATATAAAAGGTAATTGCAGAATAAAGTGACTGCAGCTTGGTTCAGATTAGTGCAAATAATGAATCCCCTCAACCCCTCAAGTGATCGCATTATTCAAATTCCCACTCCATAGTTCCATTAGGCTGGAACCAGTTGCCATATTTTACATAATTATAACTTTGAAAATATGTGATCACTTTAAAGGATTCATTATTCATACTAATGGGGACCTAACTGTAATTCTTAAACAAGCAGCATACATTATGTCATCATATGTTGTTTATTCATTAAAAACGCAAGCAGAGATGGGATTGCACAGCTTGATCCCCCCTTCTTAGACTTGGGACCTTTTTTTTGGCTATTTTCAAAAGTCAAACTAGCTCCTATAGGACAAACATTTGTCACCCCGGGGATATTTGATAGAATATGGCACAGGCTCTGAAGGTCATACCTGAGGAGGCATTCATCAAATGTAGTGTCCAAAAACCAGCACCTTAGGAATAAATGTACAACCTAGCCTATATTGAAGAAAACAATGCTCATTTGAAGGAAAAATTCTGGGTTTTTGTTTCATTTTGAAAAATAAGTCACATTACTTTATAGTCATGCTCTGGACTATTCTTGGCTCACAAATCAAGATGTTTTTAGGGTCATAGGTTTAAAGCTAAGAGGTACTTTAAAGGTCATTGAATCTAACACCTTCATTTTACAAATGAGGAGATGGAAGTCTGAGGAGGGTTCAGTGACTTAATTCAATCAAGATCATACACCTATAATTATCTAAGGAAGGATTTGAACTCAGATCTTACAGACTCGCAAGTTCAGTGCCTTAATCACTATACCCCATTGCCTTTCAGAGCCTTTTCTTCATTACATGGATCTTAATTTTCACTCACCACCACTGTCTCCATCGAGTTCATTATTGCCGTAAAGGTTATCATCATCTTCAACATCTTCTTTTTCATTACTTAGTATTAAAGTACTGATTGATTACATGCCCCATTCTATACTCTGGCCAATGGGAGTTATAAATTATGAAAGGTACTACTTTATCAAAGCTTATTTACTTTAGTATAAAGTATATAGTATTTATTTAGTATATATATTTAGTATAAAGTATATAGTATTTAGTATATAGTATCAGATCTGCTTTGTCCTTGTATTACAGCAGGGACTGTCTTCCTCCCAGGACCCTGATTCCCTCTCTAACCCACGTTGCTTTGTAGCCCCTTTCAGAAAGCTAATCCCCAGACTTACAAACTCCACTTTAAATAGCTGTTGGATTGCCCATAGGTCCTATCTTCCACAAATATCCCAAAAGATGTGGAAGTCCAAAATATGGGAAAAGTAAGGAGGAAGGGAAGAACAACCACATAGCTGTCAATGTAGGTGACTAAGTGGCTCAGTAGTTAAGGTTAAACTTGGAACCAGGGCAATCTGAGTTCAAATACAGCCTCAGACAATTGCTAGGTATGTGATCCAGCATCAATTTCTTCATCTGTAAAATGGGAATAATAGTAGTACTTGTCTCATAGGATTGTTGTAAAGCTCAAATCAAATAAGATAGCACATGGAACATACTTTGCATTATTAATCATATAATTGGTTACTTTTGTAATCCTAGGTATTTTCTGTTATACATCTGAAAACATTACTCTGGGAAAGGGATCAAAGGCTTCACTAGACTGCCAAAGGGCTCCATGACATAATAAGGGTAACGAGCCCCTGCAATATAGGAATGCTTTACTAGAAGACCCCATCATTCATCATGGCTAAACTTCCCAGGACATAACATGGGGTATCAGCTGTTATCTCCTAAGATCTGAAAATATTTCAAGTTTGTAGAAACAAAGCTAGGCAGAGGATCCATAATAAAACATGGTATCTACCTCTTGACAGAAAAGTGATAGATTCTGAGTGCAAAGTCATTTATTTTTTTGAACGCTACCAATGCAGGAATTTGTTTTGCTTGACTATTCACATCTGTCAGAAGGGTTTTGTTTTTCATTTCTTCTCCCAACTGAGGGAGGTGGAACCTAGAGAAAATAGATTTTATTCACTTAATTTTTTTTAAGGAAAGAAATAAAGCTAGAAATGACTGAGGCTAGGATTGATCACACTCCAAGGACCCTTTTCTGCCTGAGCCACTCAGAGGAAGGAATCTAAATGTGGCTTAAAACATTGCACAATTGCTTTTGCCTTTTTAAAAAAATAAGTTTTGTGAAGATTGGCTTCTGCTTAGGAAATAGAAAAGACAACCAAAATGACATATCTATTTATAGCCTGTGTTCATAAAATAGACCTCAGATCACTAATGCTTCCCCCAACCCTAGGGAAGCCAGGCTTCGTCGATTTCCACCAACAGCTGGTTGGCAGCAATCAATAATGTATACCCCTCCTTTCATAAAGCAAAAAGGTACATCAATAAAGCAAGTTGTATGAAAAGTCTGACCCCTTTGGAAGCAGGGGAGGGACCTCAGGGATCTCCAAATGAATAATTCAGAAAGCAAAATTCCCTCCCTCTGCTTTGATGATGCCAAAATGAATCAGTGGTTAAGTAAGTGCAATAAGAAACCCAAGGCATTTTGGCACTCATGAACTACCCAATAGTAATTATAGTAGTTATTTGTATAATGACTGTACCCATCCTTCAGTGCTAGCTCAAGTCTTGCCTTCTTGTTGAGGCCTTCCTGCCCTTTATAGTGCGTAGAAACCTCTCTCTCCAAACTCTTAATGCTAATGGAAATGACCAGTGACTTACTAGACATTCTGCTGTCTGTGACATCTATTGCCCTGTTGTTTTATACAACTACTTAACTTTTCATTTGTATACTTTTGTTCCAGCTCTTATATTTAGATAAGTTTCCTGAGAACAGGGAGTGTATTCATTCCTTCTCACAGCACAGGGTCCTGAGCACACATTAAGCACTGAATAAGTTTTTGTTGAATTTAATAATAAAGCATTTTAATTTTAGTCACCTCACCATACATGATTAACCCCTCAATGTCCAGGACAACTCTCCAAGTGTTTTAAGTTGTTGATCTGCCTTGGATGAAAGTTTCTTTACTGGGAAGCTAGTCTCCAGAGAGAGCTAGGTGAATTATATTGTACTTGTAATCAAGAAGATTTGAATTCAAATCCAGGCTCAGACACTTGCTAGATGTGTGGCCCTGGGCAAGACACTTGACCTCTTTCAGCCTTGGTTTCCTGATCTGTAAAATGGGGATAACAACAGCACCTACCTCACGGGATTGTTTTGAGGATCAAATGAAATAACTTGTGTGGAGTGCTTGATTATATTGAAGTGTTATATAAGTGCTAGCTATTAGCTAATCTAGGTTCAATAAGCATTGCAGAGATGCAAGCTGGGAACTATTCAGTTCATTTCTTATCTCAGAACATTTCTTCTTGGCCCCAGTGACCAAAGGCCAGGAATTCTAGCCCATTATGTGCCACTAACTAGTTCTTGTTTGTTTTTTATTTTTACATTAAGCTTTTTAATTTCTCTCAAGGCTTCAGTTTTCTCACTGGTAAAATGAGAGAATTGGGACTAGGTTCCATCCAATCTGAATTAGTTTCTAATGTTATGAAACGTTGCGTGGGTTTCAGGCAGTTCATGTCTACAACTGAAAAAGCATGTCTAAACTCTAATGCTGTTTGGTGAGACAGGACTGCTATCTTCATATAAGCAGGACAGTAAATGATTACTGCTGGAGTGTGTGTGTGTGTGTGTGTGTGTGTGTGTGTGTGTAAGCCCTTAACTAGAAACTAGAAAACTTAACTAGAAACATCCAGGAGTTACAAGGAGCTAAGAGAGATTTGTTCCTTGAAGCAATCAGGGATGAACTTTTGACATCTGCTAGGCATTTTTCTAAACTAGACTCATAAAAAATAGAAATATTAAAAAAAAAAAGAGAGAGAGAACTTGGAAAGAAACTTAGCCTGTGGGTCTCCAGCATTTCCAAGGGGAGGGGCTGCTATAGCCATCCAACAGGAGCACACTTGGTCAGCCCACAAGTCCCCTCCAGGATCAATGAAACTTTTTTTCTTTTCAAGGTACCTTCATATAGATTTCTCCTTTGATCCTTACAGTGACTTAATGGAGAAGTATTATTTTTCCCATTTTACAGATAGGGAAACTGAAGCTCCAAAGGATAAGAACCCAGCTTTTTAGTCTTTTAGTAACATTGCTTTTCCCCCATACTTCCATACTTTCCACACATACTTCTTCTTCTATTAGGCAACCTTTAAATCATCTTGACATCTTGAGATCACGCAACAGCATAGAGATAAATAGTCACAAGTTCAAGGATCATAGGATCATGATTTAGAGTAGGAAGGACCTGAGTGATCATTTAGTCCTATCTCTTTATTCTGCAGATGAGAAAACTGAGGTCCCACTAAGTAACTTGACCAACCTGGCTGCAGCCCATCAATGATCTACCTTATTGCTACCACACTGGATTTTTGATCTCTAAATAATTCCTTCAGCTGTGTTTACAGTGTGATATAGTCAAAGGAACAATGGGCTAGGATTAAGGAGACCTTTGTCCCTGCCTGGCAGTGCAACCTTGGAAATCGCTTGCTAGTTAGTACCTAGCACAGTGCATTGTACTTAGTAGCTCATTTAATGGGAGCCTCCACTTCAATATAACAAGCATTTGTTTTCATTCAGACTTTTCAGCTATCAAAAGATGATCTCTAAGGAAATAGGATCCTCAAATTAGAAGAGACCTCAGAAGTTATCTATTCCATTCCCCAACTTCTCACCCCACTTCAGCCCCAGCGACCTGTGAATCTGATTTTATGGAGGATCCATGTTTGCAACATGGTGTCCCTTTTCCCATATAAATACTGAGACAGGATCGACTGAATTCGTTGGTTTTAGAACTTGAAGGGACCTTAGAGACCATCTAGTCCCACCCTCTTATTTTTTTATTTTATTTTTTTTTTGTTTTTGCTTTTAGGCATTTGGGGTGAAGTGACTTGCTCAGGGTCACACAGCTAGTAAGTGTTTAGTATTTGGTTTGAGGTCGGATTTGAACTCAGGTCTTCCTGACTTTAGGGCCGGTGTTCTATCCACTGTGCCACCTAGCTGCCCCCACCCCCTTATTTTTCAGATAAAAGAAAAAAACTGAAGTCCGTAGAAGTTAAGTGATTTCCCTGAGGTTACATGGGTGGTAAGTAACAATGTGTTGTCTCCTTTCAGCACCTCACATCTGTAGCTGGAGCTCACAGTAGAAGTATATGAAGTATAGAAGTAGAAGTCTATGACATTGTAGAAGACCTCCATCTAACGTGGCAGAAAGGCTCTAATGATAGGAGGGAAACTTGCTTTTTTTTTTCCACCAAACATAGGAATTTAATTTATTTAGGTGAGGAGCTTTCACTATGAGTGCAGGTTGGCACCCCCCTCTACAACTTTGGTCTAAGGGAACGAGAGGACCTGGGAAAGACCTTAGCTTAAAAAGGCCAAGGTCTCCCACTACACCCAAGGCCATCTTGACCTTTGTCTTGCCACTGGACTCCGATGGCTCTGGAGGAGACAGTGAGGTTGGTGACTCTGCACAGCTCTGCCTCACTTAAATCCAATTCACTTGCAAGTGAAGACATCACCCTGCCGATGTCACTGGTCCTCTTGCAGAAATGAGAGGTTCAGTGACACAGCCCATTTGTGTCAGAAGTAGGACTTGAGGTCAGTTCTTCTTGCCTCTGAGACCACCATCCCCTTATCCACTAAAGCAAGGGTGGGGAACCTGTGACCTTCTAAATCCTTAAGTACCGCCTTGTGACTGAATCCAGATTTTACATTTTTGTTCTGTAAAATTTAGATTCAATCAAAAGTCTGCACCTAAGGATGTAAAAGGCCAGAGGTTCCCCACCCCAGCACCAAAGCATGCCACCCCTGGCTATGATATACAGACATGAAAAGTTAATTGATAAGTGCATGGTGCAGACAATAGGTGTTCTAGAAGATTAAACAAAGGAGGAAGAATCTTTGGACTAGGGAGGTGAATGAAGTACAATATGATGTAAGCCTTTAAGGATGGATAGGATTCAATCAAAAGAGTTAGTCATTACCAGAAAATAGTTACTGAAGTCCTACAGTATGTCAGGACATAGTCCATGCCCTCTGAAACTAATGTGCAGGTTTTGTAGCAAAAAGGAAATTAGAGAAGGTAACAGATGAAGAGTTTTATTTTCTCTGAGGTAATCTTAAGCTGAGGTTGGGTATGGCCCAGCTTGATTTTTGAGAATGAAGAGGGCTTCTTACATTTCTACTGGAACTCATAAGGGCTGGTCTTCTCACTATACTTAGCATGTTGTTGTAGTTCAGCCATTTTCAGTCATGTTCAACTCTTGGTAACTCCATTTGAGGTGTTCTTGGTAAAGATACTGAAGTGGCTTGCCATTTCCTTCTCCAGCTCATTTGCAGATGAGGAAACTGAGGCTAACAGGGTTAAGTGACTTGCCCAGGGTCACACAGCTGGTACGTGTCTGAGGCCAGATTTGAACTGACTTCAGGCCCAGCACTCTATCCGCTGCACCATCTAGCTGCCTGAATACCTTGCATGTGTCTTCATTATTCTCAACTTAGCTTTCTCCACCTAGAAGTCTCTTCTTTCATGGATTCCTGAAAGTCAATGGACAAGTCACCACCTTCTGGGCCTCAGTTTCCTCATCTGTAAGATGAAGAGGTTGGACTAAATGATGTCTGACACCCCTGCCATGTCTAAATCTATCTTAGGTCCAATTCTGTCCATCTTTCAGAGCTCAGTTCTAGTTCTGTCTCCTCTATGAAGCCTTCCTTGACCACCACCACCACCACCACTCCCAGCATTTATGTTCTGTACCAGTCATTTGGCACTGAGTTATTTATTTCCTTTTTAATATCCATTTCACATATTTGTCTGGCTTCTCCATCTAAACTGTAAGTTCCTGGACTACAGAGACCTTGTCTTTTCCATCTCTTCATCCCACCAAGGCACTTTACATAGAGATACAAACTGAGCAACTAATGTCTATCCAATAGTTTGAGGAAACAGATAGTGTGCTGGAGCTGAAAGTTGTAATCCTAATTCTGATAAGTACTTGCTGTATGACCAAGTATCAAGAAAGATTAATTTGGGGGTAGCTAGGTGGCAGTGGATAGAGCACTGGCCCTGGATTCTGCAGGACCTGAGTTCAAATGCAGCCTCAGGCACATAACACTTACTAGCTGTGTGACCCTGGGCAAATCACTTAACCCCATTGCCTAACCAAAAGAAAAAAAAAGAAAGATTAATTTGAATTAGTTACAAAAATATAGAGAAAAGAACTCATCTTGTGTCCAACTCCATTCTAGCTGTTGCTGAACTAAGGCCCATTAACTGGAGAGTGGTTTTGATTTTGTCTGAGTGCAAAGAGATGTCTGCATGCTCACAAAAAAAAAGGAGAAGACAGGTCCTTGGAAGGCAGCTGCCTCCTTGAGATTCTGACAGACACTTGGAGTCTGCAGCCTAAAAGGAAACCTTAGGTTTCCTGTGAAAACATGCCTGTTGTACTGAGGGATCTAACTCTGAATTCTCCCACATAATTTTTGGAATGGAGACAGCAGATCCCTTCCAAAAGTTGGCAGGATGTCTTCTACATGCCAGGCTCAGAATGGGAAGATTGGGGTGAGGCATGAGAATAGCCTGTTAGGTTCCTGAGTCCTAATAATGTCTATAAGTGATTTGTAAGTTTATAATAGCCTGGGAAGGATGGCCTTCCACATTTGCCCACATTAGTTTGAGGAAGCATAGCTCATGTGGTTTTAGAGTCAGATGCCCAGCTTTGCCACTTACTACTTTGGTCACTCACTTATACTCTCTGTGCCTCCACATCTCTAAAAAGTAGTTAAACTTGATGGCCCCTATCTAAGGGTCCTCCTACCTCTAAATCTGTGATCCTATAAATTCGTTTAGCAGCCTGCTTCCTCCTACAGGCCCATATGGTATTAGGTGCTCTAGAAAACCAGATTCTAGTTTCATGGAATGTTAGAGCTGGTGGGGCCTTTACAGACCATTCAGTCCAAACCCCTCATTTTACAGATGGAGAAACTGAGACCCAAAGAGGTGAGTGATATTGCTCTAAGTCACACAGCTGGTGAGTGGAATTGGAAGATTCTGATCTAATACAATCTATTCTAATCTTCTGATTGTAGATTCATTGCTTTTTTCATTACTCTACCATGCCTAGAAGAGGCATCTACAGACATTCTAGTGCTAAAGGCCAGTGCTAATAATAAGCTAAGAGATGGAATCCTAGTAGTACAAGTGTTAGGCTTGCCTATGTCAGTCAGTAAACATTTATTAAGTACCTACCTACTACGTGCCTGACGCTTTGCTAAGCTGTATGGTATGATTTCAGATGAACGTGGGCTGGATATTCCCCCCAACAACAAAAAAATCCTCTTCCAAAATTCAGGGTGATACCTGAAATTCTATCACTGGTTCTTTTCTCCCCTTTTATCTTAAATCTTTAGTTAGTATTAAAATGCAGATCTCCCTAGAGGGATGTCACAGAATCATATATTTAGAGCCTGAATGGTTCTTAAAGGCCATTAAGTCCAAGCCCCACCTCACCTCCCAATTTCATAGTTGAGAAAACAGAGTGGTTAAGTGTGCCCTAGATCATACAGTATGGTGTCAAAGGCAGGATTAGAACTCAGGTCCTCTGATGCCAGATCCTGTCATCAGTCATTTAAGGATCTGATAGCAGGACTTGCTAGGTGGGTAGTGAGTGGGATAGGGGTACAGTGTGGGTTATCATTAAAGAAACCAAGCAGCCAATTTGGAAAGCAGAGAAAATGGATGAGAAGTCTCCCTGCATGTTATTTTGTGTTCATCATGGGATTCGAAATTATCATTTCCTTCAAGGTTCAGCTCTGGTGCCACCTCACACAGGAACCCTTTCCTGAGCTCTTAATTGTTGGCACAGTCTGCCTCCTCAAATTGTCTTTTATTTAATTATCTGTTCACATGTATCTCTTCTCTTCTCCCCTATCCCCGCTTCCCATCCTGGGAATTCAACCTCAGTGAGTATAGGGACTGTTTTGCCTTTGCATCCCCAGGGCCTACCTCAGTCTCTTATTTTTTTTTTTGTTTTATTTTGGTTTTGTACAGACCTGATTTTGCTAGTTCCAGAAACTCCCAATGCGGAAATACTACTGATCTCCAGGCCAAGGTATAGTTGGTTATTCTTTGGACCCTGACTGGCTCAGAATGAATGAAACAGCAATTGTTTCTGTTTTAGCCAGGGTCTTCCCCTCCCAGATCTTTTTTTTTTAAAGAGGCTATTCTTTGCCTCATTTCTTTTCTTTTCTTTTTTTTTCTTTTTGGTGAGGCAATCAGGGTTAAGTGACTTGCCCAGGGTCACACATCTAGTAAGTATCAAGTGTCTGAGGCCTGATTTGAACTCAGGTCCTCTTGACTCCAAGGCTGGAGCTTTATGCCTCATTTCTTATTAAGCCTTAATCACTGAATGGACATTGCCTCGGTCAAATTGAGACCTGTTAAAGACCTTAGCTTGAAAAGGCCAAGGTTTCCCCACTGCATCCTGGGCTATCTCCATATCTGGTCACTATACCTAGATGGCTCTGGAGGAAAAAGTGAGGCTGATGACTTTGCACAGTCCTCCCTTACTCAAATCCAATTTTCTTGCATAAAGTCCTCCCTGATGTCATGGTCCTCTTTGAGAACAAAGAACAAACAGTTCTTTTGGGGTGGGGGGGCAGGGAAGAGTAGAGAAGGAAGATGTTCACTGACTTGCCAAGGTGGGAGGGGGTGATGAAAGGTCACAGGAGGCTGAAGGCCAAAAGATTGATTTCATCAACTTCACAGTTTTCATGGGTATTGGCTCTGCCTTCAGGACCCATTTTATATTGACTCTGGCTATAGTATGAATGTATCTGATATATAGTTTAATATAATTTGACAAGAGAATAGTATTGGCCTTTGGAAGCTCTAATAACTGAATGGAAATAGAGGGGGTAGGAGTGGTGTATACCCAGATATACAAAGACAAACCATGCCAAGTCCAGGGAAAGGCAGGCCATCCATTGTTGATTTTTGCTTTTTGTGTGAGTAACTATATAGCAGATTCTGTTGCTGAACACTTACATTTGCCATATCATCCTTTTCCATCTGCCTAAAGTCCTTTCTCTACCCACTCCAGCTCCACTTGCTTTATCTCTATGGATCAGTGAGTCTAGGGCTGAGTTCAGAGTCAGGACCTAGTTGCCAATTCCATCCCTGACTCTTACTCTGAATCTCAGTTTCCTCATCTGTAAAATGAAAGGATTAGACTTAAATGGCTTCTGGGTTCACCTCCAGCTTTGCGTCTATGATCTTATGATCCTTTCATATGTTCTTAACCTCCTTTCCTTGCCTTTGTCATACCCCACTTTCTTTCTTTCCAAGACACAGAGTGGAATGAGAGCTGGATTTGAAATCAAGACCTAGGTTCCAATCCCAGATCCATCATTTACTGTGTGATGTTGAGTAAATCACGTTAAATTCCTTGGATCTTGGTTTCTTCATCTGATTGGATTAGATGCTTTTAAGGTTTTATATATTTTGTATTTATTAATAACATCATAAAAGCTAGCAGGGTTTTTAGACATAATCTATTCTAATCTCTTTATTTTACAGCTGAGAAAACTGAAATAAGTAGCAGAGCCAGAATCTGAAAGCACACCTTGTAGCCCTAAATCCAGGGCTTTCTCCCACTTTAATACCTGGCAGGAAAATTGTTTTGTAGAATGGCACCCCTGATAGAGAAGTCAAATGCTCTCCTTCCGATCAGATTGCTCCCATCTCAGTCTCAAGACTTCAGTTCTGAAGGGAGTTCCAGGACGAAGGGAAGAGAGGAAATCAGCTAACATTTTGCCTTAGAAAAACAGGCTGAATTCTTGAAGTTTTGCAGCTGTTATAAGAGCTTAAGGGCTTTTTTCATTCGCTTCTGTTGTTAAGCTTTTGCCATTTAGAAGTCCCTTCAGGAGCAAGAGAGATGATTTATGTTTCACATTTAAAACTAAAGACGTGTTTCTAACTGTTTTTTTTTAGCTCTAGATTAATTTTAATGACTGCAGGAGAACTTAGAATGAAAGCAGTTAACTTTTACCTCCCTCTGGTTTCTCAGTAGTTGTTTGGCTGATATATAGTTGTGCTAATTGAGTAGTTAAGCAGAGTCGTGTCTTATTTTTGACAAAAATGAGAGGGTAAGACAGGGAGACTCTGGAAACAGACTGTGCAGAGAAGCAGCATGGTCTATTGGAAGAACCAGGGACTGAGAATCAGGAGACCTGGGAATCTAATTGGTACTTTAAAAGTCTTAGAGAAGAGACAGTGCCGAGGAGGAAAGGATGGTCAGCAATATCAAATGTATCAGAAAAACTGAGAACTGGTGATGTAGGACCGTACTTGGAGAAAAGCCTTGGGTTGGATGTAGAGAAAGAGGGCTACAGATATGGATATGTGAAGAAGTGAGTTATCTTCAGAGAGATGGAACCCATGGGAGCTGATAAGGTTAGAAAGATGAGAAGAGAAGAGAAGAGAAGAGAAGAGAAGAGAAGAAGGCCTAAGACAGAACCTTACAGAACAACTACCATTAAGGGGTGTGCAATGTTTGGCCAGCCAGCAAAGGAGACTGAGAAGGAATGGTAAGGCAGGTAGGAGGAGGAACAGGAGAGAGCTGTGTCACAAAGAGATAAAGAGGAAAAGGGTGGCCAGCAATGTCTCTCAATAACTAGAAAGTTTGAGAAGAGCAGGGATTGAGAAAAGACTATTGAATTTGACAATTAAGAGATCACTGGTAACTTTAGAGAAAGCTGTGAATTATGAGTTCAGAAACTAAACCACAAAAAGGTTGAAAAGTGAATGAGAGGAGAGGAAGTGGAGACCACAAATACAGACAGCTTTTTCTAGGAATTTGGCTACAAAGAGCCCATAGAATAGTTTGGCACCTTCTGTTTGCTCCTCCCCACCAGCAATGTTTCTTTCCTTTTTTTTAAACTGTTTTCCCCCCGAATTAATAACTAGCTTTTATTTTCTCTCTCACTCAGAGACAGAAACTCTATTCCAGTGAAACATGAAGCACCCTCATTTTTTTTAATGAACCTTATGTTATTTGATACTAGGCATTAAATGTAATAATTTTAGAGGATTTTACTAGAAGAATTTGGCCAAGATTTCATCACTGTGAAAAGTTTGGGAAACCCCAGCTTACGGGATAAAAGTCAGACTCCTTGGCTTGGCATTTCATGACCCTGCACAACGAGGCTGAACTAGAGTGCTTTGGTGGGATCCTTCCTTATGCTTTTTAAAATTACATACTGGGGCAAAGCTAGGTGTCGCAGTGGACAGAGCACTGGCCCTAGAGTCAGGAGGACCAGAATTCAAATCCGGCCTCAAACACGCAACACTCACTAGCAGTGTGACTCTGGGCAAGTCACTTAACTTCAATTGCCTGAGCAAAAAAAAAAAATTATGTATTGTATTTGGCATGGTAGAATATCTAGTAAGTTACTTGAGGGAAGGGCCTATGTTGTATCCTGTGTCTCCAGCCTTATCTCTCATCTATATAAATCCTCTGCTTCATCCTCATTGTACACCAATCAGACCTTCAACTTTTATATCCCAAAGCTTCTACCCTCTTGCTCATTCTTGCTGTTCTTGCCTGGAATATAAATACTCTCCACTACTTAGTGGCACAGTGGGTAAAGTGCACAGCTCAGAGTCAGGAAGACTTTAGTACAAATCCCGTCTCGGATACTAGTTGTGTGACTACCAGCAAGTTCTCTTAACTTCTGCTTGCCTCAGTTTCCTAATCTGCAAAATGGGGGTGATAATGGCACCTACTTCTCAGGGTTGTTGTGGAGATCAAATGAGATAACAATTGTAAAGCACTTAGTGCAGGGCCTGGCACTGAAAGCACTATATAAATGTTAATTGTTTTAGTTATTGTTATATATCTTAGCCTAACCAGATTGATTTAGCAATTAATCATGTACATTCTTGCTGGCTAAGAATTGGAAATTGAGGGGATGCCCATCAACTGAGGAATCGCTGAACAAGCTGTGGTATAGGATTGTAATGGAATATTATTGTGCCGTAAGAAATGATGAGCAGAATGATTTAAGAAAAACTTGGAGGGGCAGCTGGGTGGTGCAGTGGATAGAGCACCAGCCCTGAAGTCAGAAGGACCGGAGTTCAAATCCGGCCTCAGACCAAATACTTGACATTTACTAGCTGTGTGACCCTGGGCAAGTCACTTAACCCCAATCGCCTCACTAAAAAAAAAGAAAAGAAAGACTTTCCTGAACTGATACAGAGTGAAATGAGCAGAACCAGTGCACAGTAACAGCAATATTGTAAGATGATCAACTGTAAATGACTAAGCTCTTCTTAGCAATACAATGATCTAAGACAGTCCCAAAGAACTTAGGAATGGAAAATGCTATCTACTTCCAGAGAAAGAACCAATGGAGTCTGAATACAGAATGAAGCATACTATTTTTCACTTTCTTTTTCTTTCTTTCTTTCTGTTCAAGTTTTCTTATACAAAATGACTAATATGGAAATATGTTTTACATGATTGCACATGTATAACCTGTATGAGATTGCTTACCATCTCAGAAGGGGGGAAGGAAAAGAAGGAGGGAGAGAATTTAGAACTCAATTTTTAAAAAATGTTAAATATTGTTTTTGTGCGTAATTGGGGGAAAATAAAATAATTTTTAAAAATTAATAGATCAGGGGTGCAGGTAGGTGGCACAGTGGATAGAGCACCAGCCCTGAAGTCAGGAGGACCTGAGTTCAAATCTGACCTCAGACCAAATACTTGACATGTACTAGCTGTGTGACCCTGGGCAAGTCATTTAACCCCAATTGCCTGAAAGCAAAAACAAAAAAAAATTAATAGATCAAAAAACATACATTCCAGTGACATCTCATGCCTTTAACTGTTATTTAAATGTATTGTTGTTATATAATGTTTGCTTATATTTTGTCTCCCCTACTTCATGGTATTGCCATTGTGGATAGCTCTGTATAGTACATAGAAGATACTCATCAAAAACTTGCTTTTAAACTTAATTCAGTGGCACAGTCAATGTGGGATATGTTAACTTAAAAGGGGAGAGAGGTATTCAGATGAAGTCATAAAAGAAATCCTCTCCCTCCCCAGCATTATTAGCTGTGTGACCATGGGCAGGAAGGTCACTCAAACTCACTTAACCTCAGTTTCCTTATATAAAAAAAAAATTATAACTCTAGTACTTACCTCACAGATTTCAGAGCAGGCTGAAAAGAGATAATGTATGTAAAACACTTTGCAAACCCAAAGTGCTATAAATAAGCATTTAATAAGTACCTATATATTCCAGGCACTGTTTTAAATGCTGGTAATACAAAGAAAGGCAAAAGACATCCCCTACCCTCAAGAAGCTCATAGCCTAATAGGGGAGACAATATGCACACAAGATATATATGGAATTAACTGGACATCATCTCAGAAGGAAGGCACTAACATTAAGGGGTATTGGGAATAACCTGTTTTTTAAAAATAGTATTTTTCCCCAATTATATGTAAAGACAATTTTTAACATTCACTTTTTTATAAAATTTTGAGTTCTAAAATTTCTTTCCTTCCTTCCCTCCCCTCTCCCTAAGGCAGTAAGCAATTTGATGTGTAAGTTAAATATGAGCAATCATGTAAAGCATATTTCCATATTAATCATGTTATGAAAGAAGAAACAGTTTGCAAAAAAATACAGTTTGCAAGAGGAAAAATACAAAAAATAAAGTGAAAATTGTATACTTTAATCTGCATTCAGACTCCATCAGTTCTTTCTCTAGATGTGGATAGCATTTTCTGTCATGAGCCTTTTGGAATTGTCTTGGATCATTGTATTGCTGAGAAGAGCTAAGTCAGTCATAGTTGATCATCACACAATGTTGCTATTACTGTGTACAATATTCTCCAGGTGTTGCTCACTTCATTATGCATCAGTTCATGTAAGTCTTTCCAGGTTTTTCTGAAATCTGCTTGCTCATCATTTCTTATAGCATAATAGTATTCCATTATATTCACATACCACAACTTGTTCAGCCATTCCCCAGTTGATGGGCATCCCCTCAATATCTAATTCTTTTCCACCACAAAAAGAGCTGCTACAAATATTTTTGTACATGTAAGTTCCTTTCTCTTTTTTATGATCTCTTTGGGATACAGACCTACTAGTGGTATTGCTGGATCAAAAAGTATAAACAGTTTGATTGCCTTTTGGGCATAGGGGAATGGCCTCTTATAGAAGGTAGGATTTTAGGTTAGACTTGAAGGGATCCAGAGAAGCCAGGAGGAAGAGAAAAAGAGAGAAAACATTCCAGGCATGGAGGATAGTCAGTGAAAATGCCCAGAGTTGGGAGATAACATATGGTATGAGAAGAACAGCAAGGAGGCCAGTATCACTGAATTATAGAAGGATTGAGATAACACGCAAAGCATTTATTTGCAAACCTTAAAGTGCCATAGAAATGTTTGTTGTCAGTGATCATTGTTGTTGTCGTTACTGACAGTTGTTTTCAATAAAGGTAGTTGAAGTCCAGTTTGTGGAGGGCTTTGAATACCCAATGGTGAGTTTTATTTACTCTTGGCCTTTTGAGGGGTTGTAGGGAGTGCCAAGATGAAAGATGTGCTTTGGGGCACTTAATCTGGGAGAAATGGGAATTATAGGTTAGGAGGAGGAATATGGAAACAGGTCAGATAGGAAGCTGTTAGAGTAATCTAGGCGTGAGATGAAGATCCTAGCCTAGTTTGGGGGCATGGAAATGGGAAAAAAGGGAGAGGTGGGAGAGCCAATTCTACTAACTCACTATGTGACCTTGGGCAATTCACTTGACTGTATGAAATACTTCCTCTGACAACCAAATGAAATAATAAATGTGAAAGGGTCTTGATGTATTAATTCTTAAAATGATATTATCCCCAAAATTTGATAGATGAGGAAACTAAAGGCTTCAAAAAGGCTTGGGACTTGCCCAACATTACATGGCTAGCAAGTGGTAGAGTCAAGATGTGAACCCAACTCTTTTGACTTCAAATTCAATACTCTTTCCATTACACGACAATTCCTATTTTTTAGTATCTGTCTTTTGTGGTTTAACCACATTTAGATGTGATGTAAGATGCTGCAATCTTACTGGTTTTATAACAAATAATCATCATTCCTGACCTCAAGGAATTTGTAACCTAGTTTAAAAGGCACATAAAAAGGAATGCTGGATTAGCAACCTAATGAACACTAATTTGGGAAGAATGTAAATATTAAAGGATTTGGCTAGTGAAGTCAAAGAAGCCTTCATGGAAACAGTGAGACTTACTAGATTTCAGGATTTAGACATAAAAACATTAGAGACTGTGTAGTATAACCATTCATTTTATAGATGAGGAATCTGAAATTCTGACCCAGTTAAGTCAAAGTCCTATTTACACATAGAAAGGAGCAGAACCAGAACTGGACACCAAATTCAGTGTTCTTATTCCTATACCTGGACACTAAAGAAGAAGTAGGATCTTGATTAAAAAGGAGAGGGGGCAGCTAGGTGGCACAGTGGATAGAGCTCTGGCCTTGGAATCAGGAGGACCTGAGTTCAAATCCAGCCTTAGACACATAACACTAGCTGTGTGACCCTGGGCAAGTCACTTAACCCCGATTGCCTCACCAGAAAAAAAGAGAGAGAGAGAGAATAGGAGAGCATGGGTAACTAAAAATGGAAATACCCAATAGTAGAGAGGCTGTGGAAGATTGTTGTTCTTGAATCGTTTCATGTCATGTCATGTCTGACTATTCCTGACCCCATTTGGGGTTTTCTTGCAAAGATACTGGAGTGCTTTGCCGTTTCCTTCTCTGTGTGGAAAGAGATATGGAAAGATGGGCACACTAATATACTTTTGACTTGGCCCAACCATCCTTAAAAGCCGATTTGTAATTATGCATTAAAAGTAACTAAAATATCTATACTTATTGATCCAAGGATCCTATTGCTAAGCATATACCCCAAGGAGAGGTCCTATATACATCCAAATATGTCTTAACAGCATTTTTTGTGGTAGCAATGAAAGAGAAAATGAATAGATGTCCATCAATAGAATGGTTAAAACTATAGTACTCGAATGTAAAAGAATGAACTATGCCTTAAAAAAAATGACCAATACAAAAAATTCAGAGAAGCAGGGGAATACTTATAAGAACTGAAGCAGGTTGAAATAAGTGGAACTAAAAATACGTGCAAGTCATTATAGTACAATGGAACAAGTACTAATTCTGTAATCAGAAGACATTAGGTTCAAATTCTACCTCCAGTGATTAACTACCTCTGACGTTGGGCAAGTCATTTAACCTCCATCTGTTTAAACATCTGTAGAGTAGATGGCCTCTGAGGGTCAACTCTATGATCCTATAATATATTTCAGTGGTTCTTCAGTCATTCTTCAGTTGTCCAACTCTTCTTGACCCCATTTGGGGTTTTCTTGGCAAAAGTACTGGAGAAGTTTCCTATTTTCTTCTCCAGCTCATCTTACAGATGAGGAAACTGTGGCAAATAGAGTTAAGTGATTTGCTCAGGATCACACAGCTAGGAATTATCTGAGGCCAGATTTGAACTCAGAAAGATGAGTCTTCCTAACTCCAGGCCCTGTACTCCGTCTACTGGGCCACCCAGCTGCCCCTTCCTATATAATATGTACAAGATGACAATAAAGTGGTTGGAAAAAACAATATCTCCCCCCCCCCAAAAAAAAAAAGGAAAGAAAGAAACCAAATGCTTTGTAACTATACTGACCAAGTGTCTTAGCCCTGGAAAAGTTAAGAGTTGTACCTCCCTGTAGGGGTTGGGGAACACAGGTGTAAATTATTGAATATACTTTTGGACTCAGTTGACTTGTTCATTGCCTTTGCTAAACTGCTTTTCCTTTTGTTGTTACAGTGGTTGGCTTACTGAGTGGGGACAATGGTGGTGTTGGAAATAAAGGTGTTACACATTAAAATAGATGAATACAATTTTTTTAAAAGGCTAGAGTGTAATGAATGATGAAGCAGATTTATAATCAGAAGGCCTGGGTTAAAATCCTGGCTCATATATTTAATTGTAATTTAAGTGACAAGTGGCATGTCCCCTCTCTAGATCTCAGGTTCTCAACTGTGAAAATGAGCATGTTGGGTTATATAAACTGTGAAGTCCTTTCTGGCTCTGTATCTGTGATTCTGTGCTCCTATGTATGACATCAGCAAAGGCACAAGGAGACAGCAATAAGCATGGCATAAGAATGAACTTTCCCGATCTCTTCTAACTCTCCAAGCTCTCTTCCCTTCAGCCTTATCATTCTTAAATTGGCTTACTGCATCTCTCCTCTCCCATAGGCAGTGGTAATATATCTAAGTGCCTGCTATGCCGCTGGTGATATTGAATCTCTCTCACTTTTATGTTTCAGCGGAGCCCCTGCCCCTAATGGACCTGTGCCGAAGATCAATTCGATTTGCCCTCAGTCGGGAACGCCTGCATGAAATAGAATCGCTGCCTTTGCCTCAGTCTCTGAAAAACTATCTCCAGTACCAGTAAGAAGCCTGAAGCCCTTCTGGACTCAAAATAGACTAAAGCAATGCACCCGGCACAATGAATTGTTTACATCAGAAGCAAAGTCTCAGTGGACACTTGACCATAATTTAATTTTTTAAAATATATATATATCTATATATGTATATGGGGTATCTCCCCCTTAAATCAGTTCAACAGGACAGTGTGGGAGCTGTTAGATAATGTGAACAATTGGGATTTGTTAACTGACTTTGGAAATAAATGTAAGTTGCCAACAGTGTTTGCCATCCTCAAAGGTGACCTCTAAAGCTGGGCACCTCAATAGGGAGCTTAGAGAAACCAGTTAGCTCCCTGCCTTGAGGCTTTGCCTAACCAACCAAGACAGGGAAGCTATCAGTGTATTGATTAAAAAGCATATTTTTAATTCAAAAGAATGAATAAAACATTTGGGCAGAAGACTTTCTATCCTGTGCCCTGGTTTCAAATATATTGAGGGTGATTGTACAGAGCAGGAACAAAAAAAGAAAAACAATTGCCTTTGAATAATGGATGATGAAAGCAGCTAAGTGCCAGTGTTCTAGTTATTCCCAAGCACAGGCCAGCTTCTTCCGAGCTCTGCATAATTTGTAAGGAGTACTGGTCACCATTTAGAGACTAGAGTGTGGTTCCTCTCTAGGGACTGAAAGGGCTAGCCTCCACAAAATCATTAAGGTGGCAAATTATTTTTGGCAGCCCTCCCCCCTCATACTCTTCTTTCCCTTTATTTCTCCCTTTTGAACCACCCCTCCCCCTATTTAAATACTAGTCCCCTACCTACTTCTTCTCTTGCAACCCCCTCACACCAGTCAAAGAGGAAGGAGCTAATAAACTCATCCTCATTATTTTCATCCCCCCGGGGGAAGTTTGGATTCTAAAAAGAAACCTGAGTGGGGCAATGCTGAACCCAAAGGAAAAAATGGTGGAATTTCAGCTTTGGCAGCTGTTGGGGTCGATATTTGGAGGCAAGAGTAGGAGGATGGGCCATCTCTATGACTCTCAAATCACATCCCCAAGGCCAGTGACCTGCCGACTTAAATATAGGGCCAGCCTTACAATCACATATCTTTATTAAAGTAAAGTATTATTTTTACTTTAAGTGAATTCTAAATTCTCAGCCTCCAATTTCTAACATATGCTAAAAGAATGTGTGTTCTATTGTTTATTTATCTGTTTGGGAACCTTGGGCCTCTTGTAACTAGAAGGATGAAATGTTTAAGGTATGTATCATCCTTCATTTTCCAAGCTCAGTCCATATATATATAATATACATATTATATATATTTTTAAGATGCTGCTTCCTATTTGCATTTCTTACATGTTTCAAATTATCTGCCTGGTCTAGTTTTTAACTGGAAATTGTTGTAATGGCGGGATGTCAAATATTCAGATGGAGCTGCCTTTGGCATTTTTAATGTGAATTTACTGATGAGTGAGAAGCGTTTCTAATAAAGTCTGCTGTTCAGTCTGTCAGTTGTTCCTTCTGTGGGTATGGCACTGGAAGAGGCATTTTGGTTAGCTTAGCTTGTTGAGCCCAGTGATAATAATAAAGGGGTTGGCCCCCTTTCAAAACAGTTAGTTTCGCTCCATTTGGTGTCTACACAAAATCTCAATGTCTTAACTCCCATCCGTTGCCCATAATCCAAGCCAAACTTGCTAATGCTTGACCTCATTCACAAAGATGAGGATAAGATTTCATATCAGTTACATAGTGTAAAACCATCCCTGCTACTAGGAAAATAATTCAAAGTGCATTCCCTTCTGATTATGAGTCAGAAACATTTTTTTTGGTATATAATTATAGAATGTCAAAACTGAGAGGGACCTTAGAGATAATCTAGTCCTAGGCCCTCATTTTCCAAGAAGGACACTGAAGATGTTTCATGCACTCTCCTTTCATCACCACCTCTTTGAATTCCTATCATTCTCCAAAGCACAACTCAGATGCCATCTCCTACATGAGGCCTTTCCTGAATGGTCCGAGTTATTAGCACTAACTCTTGAAATTACTTTCTATGTATGTACTTTACTTTTACTTTCTTATGGATGATGCTATATTCCCCAAGAAGAATGTCAGTTCGTTAAAGGCAGAAGCCATTTTATTTTTGTTTTTGCATACCTAACACAGTGCCTGGCACAGAGTAGGTATTTTATATAGTTGACCTGAATTTAATTGACTTGCCTGAGATCACATGAAAGATTCATGATATTAGTATTAGTTCTTCCACTAAGGTCCTACTCAGAGATGTCATCATAAGAGAGATGTCCTTGGATTCTTGAAGACTAGCTAGCTAGGAGGTGCATTGATAGAACACACACTTTGCCAAAATAAAGCCCGTGGACAAAATCCATGGAGGTCTCATAGAGTCAGACAAGACTGAATGAACAACTAGCAGATTCCATCAAGCAGGAAAGTCTTTGAGCTCTGGTCCAGTGATGGACTGTGTCTAAAAATAGTTCCTTCCATTTTAAAATAAGGTGGTATTGATAAAGATAAAAATGATTGGTGGATGATTTCAATCTTTTAAACTTGAGGAAATTAAGCTAGTGATTTATGTTCCTTTTGTATTAATATGCTACATCTTAGAGGAGATAGGGAATGGGGACTGAACCTGTGATTTCACTGGGACAAGGAACTCCCTGGATGCAGAAACTCCTTCTGTCAATGCAGATCAACACTTTCTCTTGTCATTTATAGTCTTAGAAAGTTGCCAGTAGTGCTAAGCAAGGACGGGGTATGACTGTAATGTCACTGGGAAATTGCAAGGGACAAAAAGGCTCTGAAGATAGCAACATGAAAAAGCCTGGTGGTCAGTGCTTACTTAGCACAGTTCCTGGCATGTAGTAGGTACTTAATAAATGTTTATTGATTAACCTGATTGACTAGCCAGCTCAATTCCCTTGATTTGAAAGAAAAAAAAAGATTTAAGAAGTCACATGAAATAATGACCAAGAAAGCCAGTGGAAAATACAGTATTCTATCCAGACCAGAACTACATGAGAAAATGACCAGAAACATTTAAGTACAAGGCAGGGAAAGGGGAAGTAAGCCAGACCATACTCAAACAGGCCTGAAGGTAGTGTACCTATTAGAGCAGGGCAGGAGACCAGGCTTGCCCAGTGGGGTTAGGGGTGGGGAGACACCCTAGCAGGGCCCTAGTCAGGGATAGGGCCAACTCGAAGGGTGATTACACAGCGGGAAAGGGGAAAAGACCAGGCCAAGGTCAGCATCCATACTGAGTTGCATGGGCCAAGAATAGCATAGCAGAGGGTGGGAACTGGCACCGGGCACTTCATCCAGAATGTCAGTCTCAGGGGCAGCTAGGTGGTGCAGTGGATAGAGCACTGGCCCTGGATTCAGGAGGACCTCAGTTCAAATGCAGCCTCGGACACATAACACTTACTAGCTGTGTGACCCTGGGCAAGTCACTTAACCCCATTGCCTAGCCAAAAAAAAAAATTGAATGTCAGTCTCAGTCATGCAGTGACATCCAGACTACAGAGGGACAACCAGAGAGGACCTGCCCAATTTATCCATGAAGAAAGGGAGGAGCAAAGCCTGGCCTTGGTACAGAGTCCCAATCCAGGAACTAAGAACAGAGATATTATATGAGTAAAGAGAAAATTCCAGATGCTAAGAGGAAATATGTGTTAAGAGAGGCCTAGGATAAACCCAAAAGAAGAGAGTAACTCTACAGTAAGTATAAATAGAACCTCAGAGCAAAACATGACTTGACCACAAGGACTTCAAGAGTGGCTGGAGGAAATGAAACAAGAAATAAAACAAATTTAGGGCTCCTGAGAAAAAATTGGAAGGAGAATAAAATAACTTAATATAGAAGATTAACAATCTTCCCAAGCAGTGGATGCCTTAAAAAAATAAAATGAAGCATACTAAACTCAATGATTACATAAAACAACGAGAATTATTAGTATAAAGTTTTGAGATTGAAAAATTGGGAGAGAATATAAGACACCTACTCTCGAACTAGAATACAAGTCAAAGCAAGATCATTTAAAAATCACTCAGTTCCCTGAAAACCATGACCAATAATAAAATATAGGTAGTATGTTTTTTAAAATTCACAAAAGAAAACTCCAAATCTATTAGAGTCAGAGGACAAAGTGAAAATAGAATCTACCAATCACCTTCTAAAAGAAATACCAAATTGAAAATGCCAAGTTACAGGGAAAATAGACAGTAAACTCTACTAATGGGAAGGCACAAATGTAACTTTGGGCTTATGATGGGAAACAGTGTGAGAAGAAGAGGGGGAGAGATTGACAGACACCTTAAAAGGACCCAATGGGGCAAACAGACCTTACAGAACAGAGGCACATAGGGAAGAAGCAAAAAATAAATTTTTTTAAGTTTTTAAAAATTTTTTATTTTATTTTTTGGCTAGGCAATGGAGTTAAGTGACTTGCCCAGGGTCACACAGCTAGTATTATGTGTCTGAGGCTGGATTTGAACTCAGGTCCTCCTTACTTCAGGGTTGGTGCTAGCTGCCCCAGATCCCCTCTTTTTGAATCAACAAACAACAAGCCATGGGGGCAGCTGGGTGAAACAGCAGCCTCGGCCTCAGGAACTTTCACCTGACACACAGTGTGGGAGTAAGATAGTTGAACGGGGGAAGATTGAAGGACTCACCACTGTTGCTGGATGTCAGGCCCAGATTTGCTGACCAAACATAGTCCTAGGCCGTGGCTGTGGGCAAGGATGAGTGAGCTCACACCTGGTGAGTGTGGTAGTGGAGAGGTGAAGACCTTGCTGTCTATGAACACTTGCAGGAGACCAGAGTCCCAGATTTTGGTTCTAGGTCAGAGGAGTGAGGTGAAGTCTGCAGCCCTGGGAGGGACTACAGGGAGGAAGAGTGTTTGCAGTGACAATATGGCTGGGGGCCCTAGCCATGGCTCACGGGTAGAGAGGCATCGCTGAGGTCAGACCCGCAGACCCAGAAAACAACAGTAAGAAAAGCCTGAAGCACCATCCCCTACACCTCAGGACTAGAATATAATAATAATAAGCCACTAAAAAAAAAAAGAGTAAGCAAAGGAGAAAGAATCCAACCATAGATAGCTACTATGGGGATAGAGAACATCTGGGTTTGCACTCAGAAGAAGATAGTGAAGTTAAAAAAGCCTCTCTTGCTTCAAAGAAAAATGTCAAATGGTCACAAGCCCAAAAAGAGTACTTGGGAAGAGCTTAAAAAGAACTTTAAAAATCAAATAAGAGAGATTGAGGAAAAATTAGGCAAAAAAAAAACATTCCAAGAAAATTATGAAAAGAAAGTCAACCAATTGGAAAAAAGAAATCCAAAAACTTAGGGATGAAAAATAACTCCTTAGAAGCTAGAAATGGGCAAGGGGAAGCTAATGACACCAACAAATAATAAAAACAAAATCAAAAGAATGAAAAATAGAAGAGAAAGTAAAACATCAGTAGAAAAACAACTGATCTGGAGAACAGATCAAGAAAAGACCATATGAGAATTGTTGGACTACCTGAAAGTTATGATCAAAAAGTCTAGATACAATACTACAAGAAATTAAGGAAAATTGCCCTGAAGTTCTAGAACAAGAGGGTAAAATAGAAATAGAAAACAAAATCCAATGATCACCACCTGAAAGAGATCCCAAGATGAAAACTCACAGGATTACAGGCAAGTTTCAGAGCTTCCAGATCTAGGAGAAAATGCTACAAGCAACAAGTAAAAAAAAAAAATTAAATGCTGTGGAGCTACAGTCAGGATAACACAAGATCCAGCGACTTCTACATTAAAAGACTGAATGGCTTACAACATTATATTTCAAAGAGCAAAGGAGCTGGGTTTGCAACCAAGAATACCTTACCCAATAAAGTTAAGTATAATTCTGAATTTTAAAAAAGGATATTTAATGAATTGAAAGACTTTCAGTTATTTGTGACAAAAAGACCAGAACTCAGTCGAAAATTTGACATGTAAAATCCAGGAGAAAAATAAGGTAAACATTAAAGAGCAATTATAAAGGACTCAATACGGTCAAACTGTTTGCTTCTTATATGGGAAAACGTTATCTGCACCCTTAAGAATGTTATCATTACTTGGGTAGGTTGAAAGAGCACATGCAGATAAAAGGCTTGGCATTGAGTTGATTATGATGGGATGAGTCTAAAAAATAAAATCAGGTAGGAGAGGTAAAATGGAGCAATGATAAGGGAGGGACTTTTAGAAGGGTGAGCAGATCAAGAAGTAGAAGGTTAGGGGAGAGGTTAAGGGAGGGATTCTTTCCAAGGGGGCAGAGTAGGTAGGTTGTGGTTAGAAGTAAATTCGAAGTGTGAGGAGAGATAGGGTAAGAAGAGAGGGTGAGAAGGATAACAGGAAAAATAAGATGAAGGGAAATACACAAATAGCATTTATAACTTTGTATGTGAGTGAGATGAACTCGCATAAAATGGAAATGGATAGCAGAATGGATTAAAAAATCAATCTGATAATATGTTGTTTACTAGAAACACATTAAAAATGAGAGATACAGAGTTAAAATAAAAGCTGGGGTAGAATTTATTATGCTTCAGCTGATGTAAAAAAAAGCAGGGGTAGCCATCATGATCTCACACAAAATTAAAGCTAAAATAGATTTAATTAAAAGAGATAAACAGGGAAACTACATTATGATAAAAGATATCACAGACAGTGAGGTTATATAACATCAAAACTTTTCAAGGAAAAGTTAAATGAATTATAGGTGGAAATAGATAGTAGTATTGTAATAGTGGGGAAGTTTAACTTTCCCCTCTCAGAATTAGATAAATCTAACAAAAAAATAAGAAAGAAGTCAAGGAGGTGCATAGAATTATAGATAAGCTAGATATTATAGTTATCTGGAGAGAATTGAATGGGAATAGGAAGGAATATGCCTTTTTTTTCCTCAGTGGCACATGGTAAATTTACAAAAATTGTCCATATATTAGAGCATAAAAACTTTATAGTTAAATGCAGAAAAGCAGAAATATTAAATACATCTTTTTCAGATCACAATGCAAATATATATATATGATATATGTATGTATTCAATAAGGGACCATGGAAACATAGATTTAAAATTAATTGGAAACTAAACAACCTAATCTTAAAGAATGTATTAAAGAACAAATTATAGAAACAATCGATAATTTCATTAGAGGGAATGATAATAATGAGACAACATATCAAAAACTATGGAATGTAGCAAAAGCAGTAGAGGAAAATGCATATAAATGCTTATACTAATAAAATAGAGGAAAAAGTGGACCAATGAATTGAGGGTGCAATTTTAAAAAACTAGGAAAAGATTTTAAATCCCCAATTAAATACCAAATTGGAAATCTTAAAAATTAAAGCTGAGATTAATAAAATTGAATGTTAAGAAAACTATTGAATTAATAAATAAAACTAGGAGTTGGTTTTATGAAAAAAACCAATAAAATAGATAATTCATTGGTTAATATGATTTTTAAAAAGAGAAAAGAAAATCAAATCATTAGTATTAAAAACAAAAAGGCAAATAACTAATGAAGATGAAATCAAAGCAATTATAAGGAGTTATTTTGCCCAATTATATACCAATAAATTTAATAATTTAAGTGAAATGGAAGAATATTTACTAAGATATAAACTACCTAGATTAATAGAAGAAGAAATAGAATATCTAAATAAACCTATTTTAGAAAAAGAAATTGAACAAGCCATAAGTGAGCTTCCTAAGAAAAAAGCATCAGAACCAGATGGATTTACGAGTTCTACCAAACATTTAAAGATCAACTAATCTCAATATTAAATAAGTTATTTGGAACAATAAGCAAAGAAAGAGTCTTACTAAACTCTTTTTATGAAATGAATATGGTCCTGAGACCTAAACCAGGAAGAGTAAAAACAGAGAAAGAAAATTACAAACCAATTTCATTAATCAATATGGATGCAAAAATCCTAAATAAAATACCAGCTAAGCAAATGCAACAATTTTGATAAAATACAACTCATTCCTATTAAAAACACTTGGAAGCATAGGTACAAGTAGATTTTTTCCCTAAAATGATAAGAAGCACCTACCTAAAATCATCAGCAAGCGTTATTTGAAATGGGGATAAGCTAGAAACCTTCCCAATAAAATCAGGAGTGAAAGAAGGATGCCCATTGTCACCAATATTATTCAATATTGTTGGAAATCCTAGCAATAGCAATAAGAGAATAAAAAGAAATAGAAGGAATCAGAATGGGCAATGAAGTAATAAAACTTCCTCTTTTTGCAGACAATATGATGATATCCTTGGGAAATTCTAAAGATTCAACTAAAAAGTTGAAACAATAATTTCAGTGAAGTAGTAGGATATAAAATAAACCCATATGAATCATCAGCATTTCTATATATCATCAAGAAAATCCCGCAAGAAGAGATAGTAAGGGATACCCCATTTAAAATAACCATAGACAGTATAAAATACCTGGGAGTATATGTTCCAAAACAAACCCAGGAACTACATGAACAAAATTATAAATACAACTAAAGTCAGATTTAAATAATTGGAGAAATGTTCATCATTCGTGGGTAGGCAGAGCCAGTATAATAAAAATGGCAATTTTCGGGGACAGCTAGGTGGTGCAGTGGATAGAGCACCGGCCCTGAAGTCAGGAGGACCTGAGTTCAAATCCAGCCTCAGACCAAACACTTGACACCTACTAGCTGTGTGACCCTGGGCAAGTCACTTAACCCCATTGCCTAAAAAAAAAAAAATTTTTAAATGCCAATGTTACTTAAACTAATCTATTTGTTTAATACTATCCCAATTAAATTACCAAAAATTATCTTACTGAATAAGAAAAAATAATAAAATTTATTTGGAAGGACAAAAGGTCAAGAATATCAAAGAAACTTAAATGTAAAGGAAAGAGGTTTAGCAGTACCAAATCTTAAACTATATTATAATGCAGTAATTCTCAAACCCATCTAGTACTGGCCAAGAAATAGAAAGGTAGATCAGTAGAACAGAGTAGACATACAATACACAGTGGCAAATGATTACAGTAAAATTGTGTTTGACAAATGCATAGATTTAAACATTGGGGATAAGAATCCATTATTTGGTAAAAATTGTTGGGAAAGCATGAAGGCAGTCTAGCAGAAATTGGGCATAGACCAATATCTTACACCATAATACCAACATAAGGTCAAAATGGATACATGACCTAGATATAAAGGGAGATATCACAAAAAAATTAGAAGAACATGGAACCTATTATCTATCAGACTTACAGTTAGGAGAACAATTCATAAATAAACAAGAGATAGAATTGTGAGGTATAAAATGGGTGGTTTTGGTTTCATTAAATTGAAAAGGTTTTGTACAAATAAAATCAAAGTAGCCAAGATCAGAAGGAAAGCAGAAAATTGAGGGGAAATTTTACAGACAGTTTCTCAGACAAAAGTCTCATATTTCAAATATATAAAGAACTTTGTCAAATTTATAAAAGTACAACTTATTCCCCAAATGATAAATAGTCAAAAGATATGAACAGGCAGTTTTTCAATGAAAAAATAAAAACTACATATAGTCATATGGAAAAAGCATCATTAATTAGAGAAATGCTAATTAAAACAGCTTTAAATATCAGTTACACCTATTAGATTGGCTAAAATTATAGAAGGGGAAAGCGACAAATGTTGGAGAGGATGTGGAAAAATTGGGACACTAACTCATTGTTGGTGGAGCTGTGAACTTATCCAACTGTTTTGGAAAGCAATCTGGAATTATGCCCAAAGAGTTATAAAATTGTATATACTCTTTTTTGGTAGTTTGATTGGTATGGCATTGAATAAGCAAATTAATTTAGGTAGAATTGTCATTTTTATTATATTAGCTTGGCCTACCCATTAGTAATTGATATTTTATATTTTTCCAATTGTTTAGATCTGACTTTCTTTGCGTGAAAAGTGTTTTGTAATTGTGTTCATACAGTTCCTAGGTTTGTTTTGTCAGATAGACTTCCAAATATTTTATATTGTCTACAGTTATTTTAAATGGAATTTCTCTTTCTATCTCTTGCTGCTGGGCTTTGTTGGTAATATATAGAAATGCTGAGGATTTATGTAGATTTATTTTATATCCTGCAACTTTGTAAAGTTGTTCATTTTTTCAAGTAGTTTTTTAGTTGATTCTCTAGGATTCTCTAGGTATACCATCAAATCTTCTGCAAAGAGTGATAGTTTTGTTTCCTAATTGCCAATTCTAATTCTTTCAATTTCTTTTTCTTCTCTTATTGCTATAGCTAACATTTCTAGTACAATATTGAATAATAGCGATTATAATGGGCATCCTTGTTTCACCCCTGATCTTATTTGGAATGATTCTAGCTTATCCCCATTACATATAATGCTTGCTGATGATTTTAGATTCTAAGATACTGCTTATCATTTTAAGGAAAACTCCATTTGTTCCTATGCTCTCTAGCATTTTTAACAGGAATGGGTGCTGTATCTTGTCAAAAACTTTTTTTGCAGCAATTGAGATAATCATATGATTTCTGTTAGTTTTGTTATTGATATGGTCAATTATGCTGATAGTTTCCCAATATTGAACCAGCTCTGAATTTCTGGTATAAATCCCACCTGGTCAGAGTGTATTATCCTTCACCACTATATTTTTGACATCATTCTAGGAATGCTAGCTTTAGCAATAAGACAAGAAAAAGAAATTGTAAGCATACATATAGGAAACAAAACTAGCATTTTTTGAGAAAGAGACTATGCTCTAGAGCCCTAAGGAGTGAACTAAACATACTAATTAAAGCAATACTTCAGAAAAGTAGCAGAATAAAATAAACTCATATATAAATTGTTACCTTTTCTGTATATTACCAACAAAAGTCAGGAGGAAAAGATAGAATGGGAAATTCCATTCAAAATAACAACAGAATGTATAAAATATTAGAGTTTATTTTCTAAGACATAAGGGAACTAGATGATTCCAACTATAAAACACTGTATAGAAATAAAGACAAACCTAAACAATTAGAGAAATATTGATTATGTATCACAATAAAAATAACAATACTGCCTAATCAACTTATTCAGTTCCATACGAAACATACTCCCAAAGGACTATATTACAAAGCTAGGGCAAAAATAAGAACAAAATTCATCTGGAGCGACAAAAAGTCAGTAATCTCAAGGGAAATAATGAAAAAAGTAGGAAGCTAGGAAGCCTAGCAACACAATAGCTGAAAGTATTCTGTAAAGCAGTAATTATCAATACTACTTGGTTCTAGTTTTTTAAAAAAAAAATAGATCAGTCAGAATAGTTTATGTACACAAGATCCAGAAGCAAACAGATTTAATAATACAGTATCTGATAAACCCAAATCTGACTTTACACACTCTATTATACAGCTGCACTGGTCTACTCGATGTTCTTTGCACATGGCATTCCATCCCTTGACTTTGACTCCATCCTTTGTCTTGGCCCTGGTTATCCCGAAGACTTGGAATGATCAATCTCCTCTCCTCCTCCTCTTAGCTTCAATGACTTCCTATAACACAAATCCCACCTTTTACAGGAGTCCTTTATCAATCCCACCAAACTGCACCCCCTGCTAGTGCCTCCCATTACCTTAGATTTATTCTGTGTATGTCTTGTATGTATATAGTTATTTCTATGTTGTCTTCCACATTAGAATGTGAACTCCTTAAGAGCAGGGAAAGTATTTTTGCCTTTCTTTGCAACCCTAGAAAATAATAGTAATTTCTTAATAAATGTTTACTGACTGGCTTTTACAGAAACTGTTGAGAAAAATGAAAAGTAGTGTAGCAGAAATTTGGTTTAGACCAACATCTCATACCATTTACCTCAATAAATTCCAAATAGATACATGACTTAGGTATAAAAGGTCATATAATAAATAAATTGGAAGAGTATGAAAGAAGATATCTTTCTCAGCCAGGTATGAAAAAGGAATACTTAACCAAACAAAGGATGGAAAAGATCACAGAAGATAAAATGGACAATTTTTATTACATAAAAGATTCTGCACAAGCAAAATCAAGGCAGTTACAATTAGTAGGCAAAGTTAATTAACCAAGAAAAAAAATCTTTGTAGAGTCTCTGATAAAAGTCTGATCATTAAAATGCATGGGGAACTAATGCAAATACGTAAGAACAAATAGTTAAATTATATGAATGTTGCAAAATTACAAAGAACAGAGAATGAGAAAACATCTTCCACTACTCCTTTGCAGAGGTGGGGGATCCACAGGTGTGAAACATTGCATGTTACATCAGACATTTTTTCTGTATTGATCAGCTTTGCTATTTTTTTCTTCTTCTTTTTGTTTTTTTATTTAAAAGAAAACCTTTTATTATAAGGGATGACTCTGGAACAATGAAGGGAAGGGATATAGGGGGAAATCTAGGCAATGTAAAAACAAATATTATCAACAAAAATCTATTTTCAAAAAGAATAAATGCAATTCCTTAATAGAAGCTGTTTCCTTTACAATGTTGTTATTACTATTTCAATTGTTCTCCTGGTTCTGCTTATCTCATTCTGCATCAGCTTATGCAAATCTTCCCAAGTTTCACTAAAACTATCCCTTTTTTCATTTATGGTTCAGAAATATATCATAATATTCACATACCATAAGTTGTTCAACCATTTCCCAATTGATGGACATCCCCTTTGTTTCCAATTCTTTATTACAACAAAAAGAGCTACTATAAATACTATATATATATAGATAGGTCTTTTCTCTATTTATTTGATCTTTGAGGATATGATTTTGCTAAGTCAAAGGAAAAAAATGCACATTTTAGCAGTATTTGGAACACAGTTCCACATTACTTCCCAGAATAATTTATAGCTCCACTGATAGTACAGTAATGTTTCTATTTTCCATAAGCTTTTCCAACATTTATCATTTTCTTTTTTGTCATCTTTGGCAATCTAATGGATATAAGGTAGAGCCTCAGAGTTAATTCAATTTGCATTATCTAATTATTAGTGATTTAGAACATTTGTTTATATATCTATTGATAGTTTGAATTTCTTCTCTGAAAAACTGCCTGTCCATACCTTTGATCATTTATCAATTGGAGAATGGCTCTTATTATAAATTTAAATCAGTTCCCTATTTATCATGAATATCAGACCTTTATCAAAGAAACAGTGCAAAATTTTTCTCAGTTAAGCATTTATTTAATTATGTTTTTAATTTTTATCTTGTTTTAATTGTATTGGTCTTGTTTGGGCTAAAGCTATTCAATTTTATATAATCAAAGTTCTCCATTTTATCTTCTCTGTCCCACTCTATTCTCCTGTTCCAACCATTCAGGAAAGCAATATGAAACTATACCCCAGTAGTTAGTCTTTGACCCAGTGATACCCCTATGAGATTTATAGCTCCAAAGAGATTAAAAAGACAGAGAGAAAAAGAGGACCCTTGTTTACAAAAATATTTCTAGCACCTCTTTATAGTAGCAGAGAACTGGGAAATAGAAAGATACTCATCATTTGGGAAAGGGCTAAACAAATTATGGTATATGAATATAATAATATTATTGTGCCTTAGGAAACAATGAAAGGGGTGGATTCAAAGAAACACAGGAATATGTGTTATGTACTGATGCACTGAAATGATCAGGATTAGGAGAACAATATATTCAGTGACTACAAAATTGCAAAGAAAAACAATTTTGAAAGACTGAAAAACTGAACAAGTCAGTGACATACCATGGCTTCAGAAGATAGCCATGAGACATGCTACCCACCTGGCAAAGAGATGATGGAAATGAAATGCAGAATGAGCTATGTATTTTATGAAATGATTGATGTATAGATTTGTTTTTCATGATGGAACTTAATTGATACAAAAGAGAGGGTTTTTAATTTTTATTTTGTTTTTATCATTTTTGCTTTTTGTATTCAGGCTTCAAACTTGAAAAGACTTAATAACTCTGATAATGAATTGTCCAGCTTTATTTTATTATGTGCCTTAAAAAAACCTAGGCTGATAATAGTAGAGATTAATGGTTTCATACTCAATATTTTTTTCTGTTCTTTTTTTTATGAGTGTTAACTACAGAATAACAAAAGACAAAAAAAGATGTAGTTCTAGAAATGCTAGCTATTGCAATAAGACAACACCAAAAAAATGGAGTAAGCATCGGCAAAAAAGAAATAAAATTATCATTTTTGTACATTAAGATTATTTACTTAGGGAACCCTAAAGATTTAATTAAAAATTAACTAGAACAATAATTTTAATAAAGTAGCAAGATATAAAATAAAGTCACAAAAGTAATCAAACTTTCTGTGTATTATCAACAAAACCAACCAGCAAGAAATATAAAAAGAAATTCCATTCAAAACTATAGAATGTATAAAATATCTAGGAGTCTACCTACCAACATACACACAGTCATGAATATAATGACAAAATACTCTTCTCAGAAATAAAGGAACAGCTAAATAATTGTTCACAGCTGGGCCAATACTAATTGTTATAAAGTATAATATCAACTGGGGAGTGGCTGAACAAGTTGTGCTACATGAATTAATGGAATACTTTTGTGCTATCAGAAGTGATGAGCAGGCAGATTTCAGAAAAATCTGGAAAGATTTGTATGGACTGAGAGTGAAATGAACAGAGCCAGGAGAATGTTGTACACAGTAACAGCCACGTTGCATGATGACTAACTTTGATAGATTCACCCCTTCTCAGCAATGTGAGGACCTAAGACATTTCCAAAAGTCTCATGATGGAAAATGCTATCCATATTCAAAGAAAGAACTATGGAGTTTGAATGCAGATTGAAGCATACTATTTGCTCTTTTTTTTCCCTTCTGTTTTGTTTTATTTCCTCTTTCTTACGGTTCCTTTCATTGCTTCTAATTCTTCCTTACAATATGACTAATGTGAAAATATGTTAAATAGGAATATATATGTATAGCCTATAACAGATTGTGTGCCATCTTGGGGAGGGAGAAAGGAAGGGAGGGGGAGAAAAATTTAAAACTCAAAAGCTTATGGGGACAGCTAGGTGGTGCAGTAGACAGAGCACCAGCCCTAGAATCAGGAGGACCTGAGTTCAAATGCAGCCTCAGACACATAATACTTCCTAGCTGTGTGACTCTGAGCAAGTCACTTAACCCCAATTGCTTCACAAAAAAAAAAAAAACCTTATGGAAGTGATTGTTGATACATCAAAATAAATTAATAAAAAACAAAAAATACTAATTATTATAAAATACTAATATAATAAAAAATTACAATGTTGCCTGAGTTAATCTACTTATTCAATGCCCACCAAATAAACTATCAAAATATTACTTTATAGAACTAGGGAAAATCATAACAGAATTTGTCAGGAGGAAGAAAAGGTAAGAATCTCCAGGGAAATGGGAAAGAAGGGGGCCTAGCAGTACAAAACAATAATAAACAAAACAATTTGGTACTGGGCAAAAAACAGAAAAGTTATCAGTGAAGCAGATACACAATCCAGAAGCAATCAAACTCAGCAACACAGTGTTCCATATACTCAAGGATACCAATTACTGGGGTAAAGACTATTCAACAAAAACTGCTGGGAAAATTAAAAAGTAGTTTGGAAAAAATTATGTTTTTGCCAAATTCTCACACCATCTACCACAATAAGCTCCAAGTAGAAACATGAATGTCACATCATAAACAGATCAGAAGAGGACAGAGCTAAGATAGCAGTGTGATAGGAGGCAAGTCCACAAACTCCTCCAGAGAGATACAGAAAATGCACCAGACCAAATCCTGCTAGGGCAATCCAGAAAAAAAAAAGTCACAGTGAGTTTTTTGTCCAGCCAAGCTCAGCATAAAGAGACAGACAGGGGGGCAGCTAGGTGGCACAGTGATAGAGCACCGGCCCTGGATTCAGGAGGACCTGAGTTCAAATCTGGCCTCAGACACATAACACTTACTAGCTGTGTGACCCTGGGCAAGTCACTTAACCCCCATTGCCCAACCAAAAAAAAAAGAAAGAAAGAAAGAAAGAGACAGACAGGGAGGTCTATGGGAAATGGGGAAGAGTTGGGCTAGGAGCTCACAGTGCAAGAACTCTAGCATCCAAGGAGAGGCTGTACACCAGGATAAGAGGAAGGAACTAGACCCAACCACCCCTAGTCCCAGACCAGAGCACTGCAACAGAGATGAAATAACATACAAAAATTTCTGGGATGCAAGTAACGCAGTCTGCACAGGGAAAAATATATCCTTACAACCAACACTTCTATATAATAATGGCAAAATATCAGAAGTAGTAATAGAAAGGGATATCTCATTCCAAATAACCACAAAATGCATAAGATTTCTGGGGATCAACCTCCTGAAGCAAACAAAAGACTTATACTGATTCAATTATAAAGTACTACTTAAAGAAACAAAAAAACCACCCTAAATAGCTGGAGGAATGTTCTGTGTTTATGGCTAGGCTATGCCAATGTAATAAAAAATGACAATATTGCCAAAGTTAATCTGCACTTTCAATGTTATGCCAATCAAATTACCAAAGGGATATTTTACAGAGCTTCATAAAATGATGACAGAATTCATTTGGAAAACCAAACGATCTAGAATATCAAGGGAAATGATGAAAAGAAGTAAGGGTAAAGGGGGAATAGCACTGCCAGACCTCAAACTACATTATAAAGCAACAATCATCAAAACCATCTGGTATAGGTTAAAGAATAAAGAGATAGATCAATGGAACCGAATAGAGAAGGGAAATTAAGAACAATAGAACTCAATAACCCAGTGTTTGATAAAGAGAAAAACACACATTACGTAGGGAAAAACTCTCTATCTGATGAAAACTGCTGGGAAAACTGGAAAGCAGTCTGGCAGAAATTAGAACTAGACTAAAATCTAACCACACTCCATAATACATTCTAAATGCATAGATGACCCTAATATAAAAGGTCATTCTATTAAAAAAAAATGAGAAAAGAAACAGATTATACACTTTTCACAGCTACAGGTAAGAGATGTATTCTTAACCAAACAAGAGACAGAGGTAATTACAAAAAATAAATTGGACAACTTTGATTACTTGAAAATGAAAAAGCTTCTGCACAGATAACATTAATACATTTAGGATAAGAAAGGAAGTGGTTGGATGGGGGAAAAATGTTCTTGTATCAAATTTCCCTGAAGAGGATTTGTATCCAAGATATATAAACAATTAATAAATATATGTGACTAATAACCATTCCCCAACAGTCAAAGAATATGAGCAAACAGTTCTCAAAAGAACTGCCACGTATTCACAACCACATGAAAAAATGCTCCAAATCACTAATAACAAAAGAAATGCAAATCAAAACAATCCTGAGATTTTATCTCACACTCTGAAAATTGACCAAAAAAAATAACAAAAATGGCAATAGTCAGTGTTAGAGGGGTTGTGGAAACATAGGGACACTGATACCTTGTTGGTGAAGCTATAAAATGGTATAATCATTTTGGAAAGCAATTTACAATTATGCAAATAAAATGACTAATATGTCCATGCCCTTTGAACCAGAGACTACATTACTAGGCTTATACCTTAAAGAGGACTTCAATAAGAAAAAGTCCCCATATACTCCAAAATATTTACAGCAGCACTTTTTGTGATATCTAAGAATTAGAAACAAAGAAGATGTCCATCAGTTGAGAAATGGCTAAACAAATTGTGTACATGAATAATGGAATACTACTGTGCTGAAAGAAATGATGTATGTGATGAATACAGAGAAGCATAGAAAGATCTATATGAACTGATACAGAGTGAAGTAAGCAGGACCCAAGAAAACAACATACACAGTACGTACAACAATGTGAATGGAAAGAACAATGACCCACCAAGAAATCAAAAGTAAATGTAACAAAATTATAAAGATCAAGTGAGATTCAAATGAACAGATATGTGAGGAAACTCCCAATCTACCCTTGTGTGGAGGTGAGAGGTCCACACGTGTTACACATTGCACATGTTTTTGGACTTCTTCAATGTATTAATCAGTTGAGCTGATTTTTGTTTTTGCTCTCTAAAAAAATATTATTTTGTTATATAGAATGTATTTCTGGGATGGTTAGGGGGGAGGGATACATGGGATACTATGGTGATATAAGAAGGAGAAAATATCAATAAAAATTTATTCAAAAAAAAATTTAAAAAGAAGGAAAGCATTAGAATTAAGAGGGGTTGGGAAAGACTTCTTATGGAATATGATATTTTAGCTGAGACCTAGCCAGTAGGTAGAAATGAGGAGGCAGAGTATTCCAGGCATGGGAGGCAGGCAGAAAAAATGCCTGGAGCCAAGAGATGAAGTATCTTGCTCATGGAACAGTAAGGAGATTAATGTCACTGGATCAAAGAGTATGTGGTGAGGAATAAGATGTAAGAAGACCAGAAAGGTAGAAGGGGACTAGGTTATGAATGGCTTTGAACACCAAACAGACGATTTTGTATTTGATCCTAGAGGCAATAAGGAACCACTGGAGTTTATTGAGGGTGGAGAGGGTAAGGGAATTACATGATCAGATCTGCACTTTAGGAAAATAATTTTGGTGGCTGAATAGAGGATAGATTGGAGTGGGGAGATACTTGAAGCAGGCAGACCCGCCAGCAGGTTATTGTAATAACCAAGGGGTGAGGTGATGGGGTGATCATTAACAATACTTTAGTCCTTATCTGCTTGGCCTGCCAACATCTATGTGATATGGATTAGCATTCATCAAGCCCAGTTAAGACCCATCAGTGATAAAGCTCCACCTTTGGCACACTAATTAAAACAGCTGAAGTTAAGGCTTTTCTATTTATCTCTTTGGTAATTAGAAAGGCCCTTTAGCCCCAGGTACATTCTTACAATGGTCAACATGCCCTGTTATTTGGTAAGGTAGTCAAAGAGTGGACAAAAATTCGAGGCTTCAGTTGGAGGTCAGCTCCATGGCAGTGTATCACCAAACATTTCATCAAACTTGATGCAAGCTGACTAGCCCTTGTGGATCACTTTCCAAAATGCAATCCTGGCTTTCCCTCCCCATTCTTTTTCTCCAGCAGCTGTTTAAACTGTCATGCATACTTCCTCTCAATGGGGGAGCCAAAGTTGATAATGTAAGCAATTTCTGACTTCGACTTGGACAATGGCCGGCATTCTAAAGCTTTAGCAATTTGGGGCAATTTCAGCTATAGATAGTGTTTCGTGACAGGTGGGTAAATGCTTCAAAGTTCAGGCAATAGAAAAACAACTTAACTAATAGGCTGACTCCTACAGGAATGAATGTTTGTATAAGCTAACTCCCTGTCCAGACATCCATTCCAACTGCTCCTATGTAAGCAGCATCTCAGCTGCTTGGAATTCTCTGTTTGTTCTGTTTGCATCTGGGGAAACTTTGTGATAGCATCTGTGATGCAAAAGAGGTCTGTGGTATGTGGGGTGAGTCAGCCACTGTTAGAGCTGATGGGTGTCCATTGCCTTTGAGAAATCTTACTCTTCTACAAGAGCAGAGAGATATTCTGAATTGGATCAGTCTGGCTGAACTATGATAAAATGGGAATCAGAAGCCTCACCCTGCCTTCCTAATGTCTATACAGAATAGAATCAAGCTATGTCATGAATTTGTTATTTAAAATGGCTGTTTATGAGAAGCTAGGAGTGTCCCTATCTTTGCTTAATATCTACATTCTTTCAAAGTTCATATAAATAAAAATTTTGCAAATTAGACTCTATTTTAAATGCACAACAGGAGCTCACTATTTACAATGACCCATTAGTAAGTGTTTTTGTAAAGAGATGACCCTCAACTAAACACACAGCATCTCATGGTAAAGGGCTGCAAAGTAAAAGGTTATTAACAACAAGGGTAAGGTGGAGGGAGGGGGAAGGATCAAGAAAGGCTTCATGGGAGAGGTAACATTGCAGTTGAGCTTTAGTAGGAATTCAACAAATGAAGGGAGAGGGCATTCCTGACCTAGAGATGAAAAAAAAAAAAGAAAGCATCAATAAAGCATAGTTGTAGAGAGGGAAGGGAAGAGAAGGGACATGATGCAAGAGGGGTCAAAAATAGAACAATTTGTTATTACTTAATTAAGTTTACATAAAAATGCATATGTATACATGTATATGTATATTTATGTATCAATCAATAAACATGTATTAAATACTTACTCTGCCAGACACTATGCTAAGCACTGGGGAAATAAATACAAGAATACCATCCTCGAGCTCAAGGAGCTTACAATCTTATGGGGGAAGACCATGAACAAAAGAAAGCTAAAATGCAGGAAAGAGAAGGTACCCAATGAGGGGGCATGGTCGAGAAGTCAGTCAGAGAAGTCCCAAAATAGGGTAATTAGGCAAGAAATGAAATGTCTGAGCTGAGCTCTCTTATTAAAAATGAAGATTTAGAGTTCATAGTCCCAACCTTCAATCACAGAGGCAGAAGGCAGTGATGAAGTAGAGTACCAAGGTAGATGGGATCTTACAGGATAATAAGGTTATCCCAATAACGAGCTTCCTAGGGCTTGTTGGAGAACTCAGAGAAGTATTGTTCTAAGAAAAATGTCGAATAACTAAGTCATTTTGCATATTACAAATACTCAAATCAACTATAAAAGACTTGTGAAGGAATATGTTATCCACATCCAGAGAAAGAATTAATAGATAGAAATATATATAGTATGGTTTCACATATGTGTGTGTATTTGTTTCTAAAGGGAGAAAAAATAAACAAAAGTGCATAGCAAAGAATAAAAGAAAACTTAGAAGGAAGCATAGAAAAGCAGCGCAGCTTTGAAAATGATGTGTAGTATTTACTACATAGTTTAAAAAAAAAGAAAATATGAGAATTGTGAAATGGAAATTCATGATTTTATATTGAATCATCTTTTTATGTTGTGCTGTATACATGGAAATGTTCTTTTTTTGTCTTTTTATATTTAAATTCAAAATGAATAAAGTTTTTTTTTAAAAAGTCAAAGTGTCAAAGTAGTGTAGCCAGGTGAGAAATATATATATACACACACACACATATGTAAAACCAAAATACTGTATGTAGTAGCTCATAATATGATCTTTTCCCCTGTTCTTCATGTCTTGAGATGTCTGTGATTATTGATGATTGCTGTATTCTTAATAAAAAATAAAATTTAAAAGAAATGTGGCCTGGAAGTAAAAAAAAAAATAATAAGTCATTGCTATCCTGGACTTCATTAAGAGCAGACTGTGCTGAATGACAGATGTGGTTGTTACACTAGACTCCACCCTAGCACCCAACTCTCCTTGTCCAAAAATTCCTCAGCCCTCACCTCATGTGAGATTTATTCTTTCTAAGCTCTTATTTGCCTCAAAGATTTCTCCATGCTTAGTCTAGTGCAGGGGTTAACCTCTCCATGCGTGTGTGTGTGTGTGTGTGTGTGTGTGAGAGAGAGAGAGAGAGAGAGAGAGTCTGGTGAAGCCTATGGATCAGGGGTGCACTAGGAAATATTTAATAACCAGCTATTTATTAAGCAAGATACATTTTTAAGGTTAACCTGAATCATTAGCATTTTCTCCATCACTTTCTCAAGTTTAAACAATCAAAAAACCGTAAACCAAACCCTGATTTGTAGCTTTTGTCAATAGCTTTTTGTCAATAAATGCTCACACTAAAAATGTAACAATCAGTTCTCTCAAGAACCAGTTCAAATTGCCTCCAGCTCACTCTCCATCCCCACTATGAACCCCTTCTCAGAATGTTTTTAAAAGCATAAAATAAAATACTTAAGATTATAAAGGAAATCAATTATATTGAAATATAGATATATATTTTTTATTCACAAAACCTTGGTTACAAACACCTGATCTAGAAGATAATTATAATTTAGGTTTACATACTCTCCTGTTTGTGGGAATTCAGATAGGTTTCTTTATGGACCTCTCCTTCCCTCTCAACTTGTGCTGAAAGGGATAATGTCTCCCTTCTCTTTACAGTGTTAACACATCTTCTCAAATCTCCATCTGCTGCTAACATTAATAGTACAAACAAGAATTTTGGTGGCCACAACATTTTCCATTTATCAATACATGGACACCCATCAGGGATATAGTCAAGAAATAAAAGACAAGAGCACTTGGCTTCTTTTGGCTAGCAGACCAAGAAGGACAGATCCCTATCTTTTCTTCTATCTCTTCCCTGAACTGAGTAGGAAAAGGGGTGGAAACATTATCAAGCACCCCACCATTCATTTGGAAATGAGGGGGCTTTGAGCTAACCCCCTTTTAGTGAGCAGAGAGAAGCACAGCAAACAGGCAGCCCAAACCTCAACAGTTCAAACCTCAGTGACTCAATCATCAACTCCCCATTGTCTCTGGCCACCCCATCAGTTCAAACCCACCATCTTGCAATCTTGCCTGCACTAGGGGCCACAGGGTCAGGGAAAGGAGCCCATGTCAATATGAGTCACCTCTTAACAACCTAGCCTGGCATAGCAGCCTTCACTGAGGGCTACAACTGGGGAAAGGGTGTCTATGCCAGCAGGAGCCCCTCCAGCACCCCAGTATGGGCCCACGCTTCCTTGTGGTTCTCAGGACGGAGTCTCTTGTTATCTATCCTTTCCAGAAGTCTCACAAGAACAAAGTACCAAGCAGGTGAATTCTGCAACAGAGCCTCCAATTACTTCCCCAATCTGATGTCGCTATGACAACACTCCCAGTGCTAGTGCTACAACTATATACTTTAAATACATGTATTACTTAACATACAATTCCTTCTGATCAACAGGCAATGAGAACTTCACGAAACTTTTTACAAGAGAAATAAACGTACACGTGGAACCCAAAGAGTTTACAATCCACACAGAAGTTTGCATTTTTATAACAGCATGACAAAGGAAGAAGGAGAAAACACAAATCTCCATCTAAAAGGGTGTGGCGTGGAAGGGGGGAAGGTACAGTGAAGGTGGGAAAAGGACAAAAGCCCTCCCAAAAGTGAGGAGCTAGGCCAAGGCAAAAGCCACATTCTTTTCTCCTGGGAACTGCTAGACTATGAAGCTAGGAGGATCTGCTTATCTACATGGATCCCAGCTGCACTAGCAGCTTCTCAGCCTAGTGCAGACTGACTGGCTCCTATCTGGATTCCCAAGGACACACAGGGAGTCTAGTCTGGGATTCAAACAACAAATTATGTCATATATTGGGGCTTCGTCCTTAACACAGTCAGAACCTCCTACATGCTCTGGATCCAGTACTTCTGGAAAATATGGTAACTCAAAAAAAGATAAATTTAGGGGACTCCTTAACAGTCCTTAACATTCTTTATCTAGTCCAGGGGTTTTAGCCTTTTCTATGTCATGGACCCCTTTCACAATCTAGAGAATGACTGACTGAATGAATGAATGAAAAAACATTTATTAAACACTAACTATATGCAAAGCATTGTGCTAAGTACTCAGGTTATAAATTGAAAGGCAAAACAGTCCCTGCTCTCAAGAAGTACACGTTTCAACTAACAGGGGATACTATACCTATAGGTGGTTTCAGCTTCAAGTCAAATGGAAAGGCCTAGTGGTCTCAGCAGCAAAGCAACTAATAATGCATCATCTTTAATGTCATTTCCACTGGTAAATTATTTTTTTTTTTGGTTGGGCCATTTGCTGGTGTGAAGGACTTAGGAGATGAGAAGTGTTTTTTCTGGGTCTTTAATAGCTATAATTGCTGAGCGGGCAGGGAAATCCACAAACTGTTTCTCTAGTGCATAAAATAAAATACCTATGATTAAAAAGAAACCAGTGCTTAGCGAAAATAAAAATTTCATTATTTTTCCTATCCAAGTTCACAGATCCCCTGAAATCTGACCCCAAGGTCCATGAATCCCAAGTTAGGAACCTCTGATCTAGCTAGCTCCCTTTGGATAAAATATACCATTCTGGAGCCATACTACAGTAATGAGTTCCATTTTATAAAGTCTCAATGATAAATATGAGACCAAATCTGCTGTCTTGCATTAAGGTATCTAATTCTCCCTATTTATTACCCATTGTTGTTGTTCAGTTGTTTTCCAGTTGTGTCTGACTCTTCCTGACCCTATTTGGGTGTTCTTTGTAAAGATACTAGAATGTTTTGCCATTTCCTTCTCCAGATCATTTTATAGATGAGGAACTAAGGCAAACTGGGTTAAATGACTTGCCCAGGCTTGCATAGCTAGTAGGTGTCTGAGGCCAGATTTGAACTCAGGAAGATGAGTCTTCCTGACTCCAAGTAAAGCACTCTATTCACTGTGTCCCTTAGCTGCCCTATTTATTACCCATGCTTTGTGCATTTGTATACAGAGATCTGAAACTATGGCTTTAATTCATATTTCTGCCTTGGATTTTGTCTCCTAAGAATTACTGTCCTCTTTTCTGCAATTCTTCTGGTGTTCTGCCTGCTACTCTGTAATAGTAGATTTGATTGATGTATGTAGATATTTTTTTCTGGTCCTCCTCCTTTTTCTCCAAATCCCTCTTAATCAGATTTGCAAAACACTAAGAAAATATAGTTTACCAGCCCTCGTTAGGTATACTCCATCCCAGGCCAATCAGCCATCATTCTTATATTTTAATCTTTGGTCTAGAAACCTACATCCCATTCTCAGTTATCCTCTTTGCCAGTTGTTCACTTCCAAAATCTGCCTTTTTCATCTGAATCCCTTTTCCTTCCAAATCCCTTTTCCTTCCATCAAAATTAATGATGAAAAAACTCTTTGTGTTCTTTTGGTCCTCAGTTTTTACCTCGGGACTTCAAATCCCAAGTTTCTTCCTAAGTTTCTTCTCTCAGTATCATTTGTCACCACATGAATCACAAAAGTGTGTAGCAACTGTCAAGTTTGACAGATCTCAAGGGATATCTCCATCATCTGTTTACTTCTAAATCTACCTTTTCCTTGTGAATCCCCTACCTTCAATAAGCATTAATGATGAATAGATCTCTTGTGATCTTAAAGTCTTCAAGTTTTTCTCCATAAGATTTCATCATCCTTAATAATGCTATCTGAGTCCCTTCTGGTGCTATTATTTATGATTAATCACCAAGAGTGGGTAGTCATTGTTAGGATTGGTTTTTCTCCTGACTGTGATTCTCTTAAGATAGCCAAACACCTTGTCACCTAATTAGTGATTCGAATGAATGAATAAGGTTTGACATATCTCAGAAGGTACTTTGTTATGTCCCAGATACATACTTTGGGAAGACAGCAAAGCATTTCCCTCTTTGTTTATGTTAGATCAGCAAATCACCACTTCAGTATCCACCTCCAAAAGGAGTCACTGGCCAGCTCTTTCCCCTCTTAGCATTAATGAATGACTCCTTACCTAGTAAGTATTTGTGAATCTGAGAGAAATGATTCATTGAGGACCCCTACTCAAACTCTAATCAGTATTAGTCAGTTCATTATGATATGATTTTATAAGTGGTAATGATTGTTAGTAATTATTTTAATATATTCATCTAGTAATATGTATCTAGTCAATCACCTAATAATAGGTATAAGAATAAGCAACATATTAATCCACATTTTGTATGAGTCATATAGGAATATAGTTTCTAATACAAGTGCCCTATAATAGGCCTCAAACTTTAATGTAATGTTCATTACTTGTTTAACAGCTATGGAGCTCACTCGTGTGACCACAAGAATACTGACAAAGATATCTCTATCTTGTTTTGCTCAAATTCCATGATCAAACCCAACAGGGGTCGAGGCATGGAACAGAAAGTCCCCCTAATATGTTCTTAGAGCATACGCATAGTTTCTGCCATCTCCTCCATCCATGTTATGACCACCTAGTCTTGCTTCACCCAACTCATGACCCTACTGCAGATCATTTTTGCTTATTTTAGCTTATACATCCATCATATGTCAACCAATGGCATTCTATATTTTACCATGCCTCTTTTGCATATTTGGGTGTCAAACTCTATAAATACAAGGTTGCAGAAGAAGGGGGCATCTCAGATAATCAAAAAGATCTGAGATCTTCAGTAGAGAGGATCATGAATGCTTTAATAAAGTGCCATTGGCTCAGAGTTTTACCTCAGTCTCTTTTATTGTAGTTGGACAATTTTAACCCCTGCAAATCCATATCATCATTTCTTGGAGGAAAAAGAGATGTTTTCTCATCAGATAGACCATATCCCCCTATGGTGGGGATGGGGGGGGAGAAGGGAATAAGCATTTCTATAGCATCTACTCTGTGCCAGGCACAGTAAAATATCTCATTACTGAAATACAAATGCTTTTCTTTCCCTTTTCTCTCCAACATGCTTCTACCCTCCAACCTCATGATACAGGCTAGAAGTCCCTCTACTTCTTCACATTCTTTTTCATTTTTTTATTGAAGCTCTTCTTCCTTTCTTTCAAGAACCACTCCACTCTCTCTGAATAACCTGGAAATTGCAGAAATATTTTCGCAAATGAAAACCTAATCTTCTAGGACAGAGCCCAACTTTTACTTTGCAGATACATGGTATTTGGTACTAGCAAAAGCACAAACATTATAGGTCAATGCAGAATTCTTAGGAAAACAGATTTAGATCGGGAAGGGATCTTAAAAGTTATCTAGTCCAACACTCTTCTTTTACAGATGAAGAAACAGAGGCCCAGATAGTTGAAATGACTTGCCCAAGGTCATTCAGCTAATTAATGGCAAATGTGGGATTCAAACCCAGACCCTCTGCCTCCAATTCCAGCACTCCTTCCACTGTACCACATAGCCTCTCTTCTTGCCCATTATACATGCTTGAATCCATGTCATAAGTATCATAAGTATCCAGATCATTAGTCTTCTTTATAGTAGCTCTCTTGGGGAGCCCTTCTGGCTAGCTAAATGCCTTCTGCCACTGTTTCCTCCTTTATGCCTGTCTCACATGAGGAGGTGGCCCTTCTTGCCAAGGCAAACTCTTCTTCATGCATGATTGAAACCATTCCATCTTGTCTTCTCCAGCAGATTGTCCTCTTTCTCACTAATCTTCAATCTCTCCCTGTCCATTTGAACGCTCCCCTACTACCTAGAAACATGTCTCCTCCACTCTCAAAAAACCCTCACTTGATCCATCCATCCCACTAACTATCACCCTATCTCTCTCCTCTTCCCTTTGGTGGCTAAAGTCTTTGAGAAAGCTGTCTACAATCAGTGCCTCCACTTTCTCTCCTTTCATTCTCTTCTTAAATCTCTGAAGTCAGGTCCCAGACCTCATCATTCAACTGAAACTGTTCTCTTCAAAGTTACCAATGACCTTTTAATTGCAAAATCTAATGGCTTTTTCTCCATTCAAATTCTTCTTGACCTCCTGCAACTGTTGATCATGCACTTCTCCTTGATATTCTCTTCTCTCTAAGTTTTCATGACATTGATGTTGGTGGTTCTGCTCCTACCTCTCTGACCATTCTTTCTTGTTGTTGTTTTTGTTGTTGCTTTTTGGTGAGGCAATCAGGGGTAAAGTGACTTTCCCAGGGTCACACAGTAAGTGTCAAGTGTCTGAGGCCGGATTTGAACTCAGGTCCTCCTGACTCCAAGGCCGGAGCTCTATCCACTGCGCCACTTAGCTGCCCCAATCTGACCACTCTTTCTCAGTCTATTTTGCAGGTCACAGTGGATAACCTCCAAGATTCTGTCCTGGATGGGCAGGCAGACAACAAGCATATTTTAAACACTTGCTATGTGCCAGGCACTGTGCTAAGTGCTGAGGATACAACTACAAGCAAAAGGGAAGATAGTCTCTGCCCTCAAGGAGCTTACATTCTAATGGGGGAAGATAACACATAAGACAGAGAGAGCTGAAAAGGAGAGGAGGAAGGTACCTATACAGGGGAGTGGTGATGAAGTCTGGAGAGCCAAAAGAATAGCTGGGAACAGGGGCAGCTAGGTGGTGCAGTGGATAGAACTCCAGCTTTGGAGTCAGAAGGACCTGAGTTCAAATCCAGCCTCAGACACTTGACACTTACTAGCTGTGTGCCCCTGGGCAAGGCACTTAACCCTGATTGCCTCACCAAAAAAAAAAAAAAAAAGAATAGCTGGGAACAGAATGAAGGATGGCTGGCCTGGATACATCCCCAAAATAGAGGCCCTGGAAAGAACTCACCAATAGGAGAAAGGGGCTAATGTGGCAGAGGGATATTCCAGAATGAAAAGGCAGCTAAGTTATGGTGACAAAATCCAGAGAGTCAGAGACATAACCAACTTCTCTTCTCTCTCTATACTCATTTATTTGATGTTCTTACAATCAGCCATGGATTCAATGATCATCTCTATGCAGATGAATCTCAGATCAGTCAGTCAGTGAGAGTGAGGAGCTGAGGATTATAACTAAGTTATGGGTCTGGGTGGCCCCTAACTTCTCTCCTGACCTTCAGTCTTGAATCTCCAACTGCCAATTGGACATCTCAAGCTGATTGCTCCATAGACATCTTAAATATATATTCAAAACAGAACTCATTACTATAGAGGGTACCACTACCCTCCCAGTCACCCAGGCTCACAACCTAGGTGTCATTCTTGGCTCAAACAATCAATCAAATCAATAAACATTTATTAAATACCTACTATGTGTAAGGGACTGTGTATGCTGAGAATGCAGAAAAGGCAAAGGATAGTCCCTGCCCTCAAGGAGCGTACAATCTACAGGTGGTCAGGGAGAGACAACATGCAAACAAATGTATACAAAGCAAATATATATATATATATATATATGTATATATATATATATATATGATATATAGGAGATAATTAATAGAGAGAGGGCACTGGAATTAAGAAGGTTTGGAGAAGACTTCCCGTAGAAGGTGGGATTTAACTGGGACTTAAAGAAAGCCCAAGAAGGTCAGTACTCAGAGCAGGGGAAGGAGAGCATCCCAAGCATGAGGCACAGCCAGAGAAAATGCCCAGAGCCAAGAGATAGAATGTCTCGCTTATGAAACTAGGAGACCAGTGTCACTGGATCAAAGAGTACCTATCAGGGAGTAAGGTATAAGAAGACTGGAAAGGTAGGAGGGGGCTGGGTTATGAAGCATTTTGAATGACAAACCAAGTACTTTGTATTTTAATCTTCCAGGCAATAGGGAACCACTGGATTTTGTTGAGTAGGGGGTGGAATGTGACATGATCAGACTTACACTTTAGGAAAATCACTTTAGTGGATGAATAAAGGATGGATTGGGGAGGGGAGGAGACTTGAAGCAGACAGGCTATTGTGTTCACACAGATGTGAGTTGATGAGGGCCTACACTAGAATGCTAGCAGTATCAGAAAAGAGAAGGGAGTGTATGCAAGAGATGTCGCACAGGTGAAATCAACAGGTCTTGGCAACAACGTGGATATGGGGAGTGAGAAATAGTGAGGAATTTGACGCACAGGTTGAGAGCCCTCTGTAGTGATAGGAAAGGCAGGAGGCAGGGAGAGACTAGGGGGAAAGATAATGAATTTCATTTTGGACTTATTGAATTTAAGATATCAAACTGAATGCTTTTGAGATGTCTGAAAGGCAGTTGAAAAGGTAAGATTGGAGGTCAGTAGAGAGTTTGAGGCTAAATTGGTAAATCTGAGAACCATTAGCATAGAGATGGTCATTAAATCCATGGGAAATGTTGAGATCACCAAGTGAAGAAGTATGGAGGAAGAAGAGAAGAAGGCTAGGACAAAACCCTGAAGGACACCTACAGTTCGAGGGTGTGAGCTAGAAGAGGATCCAGCAATGGAGACAGAAGGAACAGAAAGGCAGAAGGAGCACAAGGAGAGATTGGTGTCCTAAAAACCTGTGGAGAAGAGAGAATCAAGGAGGAGAGAGTGATCAGCAAGGTCAAAGGCTACAGAGAGGTCCAGGAGGATGAGGATGAGGATTCAGAAAAGGCCATAAGATTTATCAACTAAGAGATCATTAGTAACTTTGGAGAAAGCCGTTTTGATGGAATTGATAAGGTCAGGAGTCAGGTTGTAAGAGGCTAAGAGGAGAGAAAAGTGGAGACATCTATTGCCGATGGTTTTTTCTAGTTTAGATACAAAAAGGAGAAAAGATAGAGGGTGTTTGTAGAGATAGGAAGATCAAGTGAGGGTTTTTTCAGGATGGGAGAGAGATGAGTATGTTTACAGACAATAGGAAATGAGCCAGGAGACCAAGAGAGATTGAAAATAAGGGAAAGAGTGGGGATAACAGAGGGGGCAATCTGCTGGAGGAGATGGGATGGACTGGGATCACTTGAACAAATAGAGGGGTTAGCCTTGGTAAGAATAAAACCACATGTGAAACAGGGGTGAAGGAGGAGAAAGTGATAGGAAGCATCTGAGTGATGGGAGATAAGAAAGGGGGGGAATGAGGGAGTTCACAGTGAATGGCCTCCATTTTTTCTGTAAAATATGAATCAATGTTCTTAGCTGACAGGATGGGAGTAGGGGGAGCCATGAGAAACTTGAGGAGGGAGGAAAAGGTTTGGGAGAGTCCTTCCAGAAAGTGGGATATTGAGGGAGGCATAGTAGGATTGCCTAGCAGCAGTGAGGGCCCTGCTGAAGTTGTGTAACACATATTTGTAGAGGACCCTTCAAGTCTCCAAAGAGTTGCATGATTTTTTCCACATTCATTCAGCAGCACATGTATAGACAAGAAGGCAATGAGTGGTGGGATTGATTCAAGGCTAAATAATCAGCTGGGCATAATTGGGGATGTAATAAGGGGACTAGGGATTCAAGAGAGAAGGACAGATAAAGTTGAATTGGTTCACCAAGGGGTCAAGGTGGGAAGAAGTTGAGAGAGTGGCTAGTGCAGGGGAGATCACCTGGGAGAGAATTGAAGGGTCTAGGGATTGGCAGTCACAGTACGGATGATGAGTAGGGTTTTATAAGGGATGGCAGAAGGAAAGGTGAAAAGCCAATAGAGTATGACTGGATAAGGAGATTTCAGAATCCTTCAACATAGAGGTGGTGCATTTGTGGATGATGCAAGATCAAGGATACGACCAGCTTTGTCTGTAGCTGATATGGAATGGAGGAGTAACATATGGGAGGTGAGTGGTTCAAGAACTGAGGGGTTAGGGCATTTTGGGGGGAATCAATACATATGTTGAAGTCCTCTAGTATGAGGGCAGGAGTTGAGGAGGAAAGAAAAATTATGAGACAGGTATCAAATTCATCAAGGAAGGAAGAGGAGTGACCAGGGTGGGGGGAGGTCTATAGACAATAGCTACCAGGATTTTGATTTGGTGGTAGGTGTGAATAGCATGACCCTCAAAGGAAAAGAGGTTACTGAGTGATGGAGGAAGGAGGAGAACCTGGAAGTGACAATGGGGAGAAAGGACTATTCCAATTCCTCTGCCCTAATCAGTGAGCTAAGGAGAATGAGTGAAAATGCAGCCAGTACTGGAAAGAGTGGCCAGGGAGGCTGTGTCATCGGGGGGAAGCCAGATATCAATAGGAGCTCGTAGATGGAAGAAGTGGGAGAATAGATTTAAGATGAAAGGAATGTTGTTACATATGGAACAGCAGTTCCAAAGGGCACCACGGAAGGACTAGGTTGAAATTTGGGGGTGGGAGGTTGAAGGGGATGGGAATGAGGAATGAGGTTTGGATGATGATCAAAGTTTTGGAGCTCAAAGTCACTGGGATGTGAAGGTTACGAAGAGGTGTGAGAATATCCATCACTGAGTGGAGGGTGCCACTCCTCTACCCATAAAGGACAGGTGCAGCTGGAGATTGGAGGCCTGAAGTCAAAGGGAGGATTGTTCTTTACACCAGGGGTTCTTCACATCCCTGTTGGGAGATTGGGCTGGCAGCAGGAGATAGAAGATGCCTTGTTCTGGTACCGATAGAAGTGGCAGATGAAAGATGCTGAGCCAGACCCTTATGGCCTTTTCTCAGGGTACGTGCTGCTTTCAGCAGAAGAGAAACTCTTCAGTTCTCAGTTGCCAGGCCCTGTCATTGCTACCTTCGTAACATGTTATACACCCCTTTCTCTTTTCTGATACTGCCACCACGCTGGGGCAGGTCCCTATCACCTCACATCTGTACTACAACAATAGCCTTCTGGTTGGTTTCCTTGCTTCCAGTCTCTTCCCCGATCCAGTCTATCTTGTACTTAGCTATCAATGTGATCTTCCTAAGAGCAAGTCTGACTCTGAGACACTCCTGCTCAATAAATTCCAGTGGCTCTCCATTACCTACAGAAACAAATAAACATAAAATGCTCTGTTTGGCTTTTAAAGGCCATCGTTACCGAATCCTTTCCCAGCTGTCCAATCTTCTTGCCTCTTACATGTACTCCACAGACTCTGTGATCCAGTGACATTGACCTCCTTGGGTTCCTTCAACAACTGACTGTGACCTTTCACTAACTGTCTTTCATACCTGGAATTCTCTCTCTCTCCTCAGCTCCACCTCACAGCTTCCCCCTCTTCCTTCAAGTAAGTCTCAGTTGCAATCCCACCTTCTGCAAGAAGCCTTTCCAGATTATCCCCATTAATTCTAGTGCCTTCCCTCCGAGGTAATCTTCAATTTATCCTGTCTGTATCTCATTTGTATGTAGTTGTTTCTTGTCTCCCCCATTAGAATGTAAGCACCTTGAGAGCAGGGACTATTTGTGGCTTTCTTTGTATCCCCAGTACTTCCTATGATGCCTAGCATGTAATAAATGTTTGTTGATTGACTAATTGCCATGGCACACAGACATGCCCATTTGTTGCTCTGATGACTCCACACCGACTTGAACATTTGCTGCTCTGATGGCTTATTTGCTGTAGACCCTCAAATGAGCCTTAATTTCTATAGGGCAGGCTTCCTGTCTTTTCTCCGGCTAATTCAAGGCAATCTTCTTGGCTACAGTTAATTGGCAGTCAACACATTCCTGACATACCCTCCTGCAGACAAAAGCAAAAATCCCACTCACTAATGGGATCTACCCACCTTGTAACTCCTTGCTATTGCTATCCAAATATCTCCTGGGTAATTGACCCCCGGAAGAGGAACTCTTCCTGGGACCAGGAGCCAAGGACACCCCAGGAGCAAAATTGTAAAGAGCAGAGGAAGCTTGCCAAGAAGACTTTGTCCTGGATAACACCAATAGCGTTGAGATCATCACTATAACATGAACCCACATACCAGATCTCTCCCATGTTTTTATGTTCTTAATTCTATTATTCTGTGGCTGGTTCCCCAGTTTTCAATTACTATGTCATGTAAAAGGAAAGAATACCAAATTTGGAAGTAAGAGACGTGGTATCTTGGTCTGAGCTACAAACTTGCTACATGACCTCAGGCAAATCACTTAACCTTTATGAACCTCTGTTTTTTCATCTATAAAATGAGTATAATCAAATATCACTTACCCCACGGGGGATATTGTGAGGAAGTGTTATTTTTATTTAAAATAGTGTTTGTCAGTTTCCTCATCTTTAAAACAGAATGATAAGCCCTCCCCTGACTACCTCAATGATCAAATGATATAACAAATAAAAAACTTTTTGGAAAAAAAATTATGTATATACGGCTGATGGTATAATCAATAGTCAATAAAACTTTGTTTAGCATCTGTGTGCCAAGTACTGAGTTAAGCACTGGGGATACAAAACAAAGGTAAATGATAGTCCCTTGCCCTCAAGGAGCTCCCAATATAATGGGGGAAGACAAGATATAAAAAGAGTTGAAAGGTGGGGGAAAGGGGAAGGGAAGGCATTGAGTTAGAGGAAGGTGGGGGCATGATGAAGTCCTGCAGCTAGGTGTGAAACGATGAGGTGTTTGCCCTGGGCTTCCTCCTTAAATAGGGAATCTGAGAGATCTGCAGGACCACCCTCCATCCCATTCAGAGGGAGGGAGGGGCCCAAAGGGCAGAAGGTACTCAGGAGGAATGAGTTTCAGAGTGATCCTGCAGGAAGATGGGATAATAGTGAAGTCCAGGTGAGTAGCCAGGTGGGAAGTGAGTTATTAATATTATCAGCCCAAATACTGGCTGCATTTTCCTCAGATATGGCCCGTATAAATTATGAGCCTGGCCTATAATCATGGTATTTTTTCATTCTTTGCCCATATATTTTTTCTCCTTTTAAAGAGTTCTCATTTTTAAAGTGCAGCCTATATCAGGGGTAGCCTATACTTGGATAAATGTCATAACTGTTTTATGTTAAGTCATTCCATAGAACATTTCAGGAAATGAAGAACACAATGCGGTTTTAGTTTTATTGCATACCTTTAAGATCCTTCCCTTGTAGGAAATATGTCATGCTGAGCTGAAAAAGGCACATTACAGGTTTAGATACTTAGCTCTTGGAACTCATTAAATTTAGGCGATGAAAAAGAATACACAGAATTATCACACCCAACAGAATAGCCTTCCAACTTCCTAATAGTAGGAAGAAAAATCAGTCACTAAGAGACAACAAGCAGACATCACTCTGGGTGATGACACCATTTAGGCTTGCTGTGCTCATTTGTTGGATAGATGCTTACATCAGAGATAAGAAAAGAGCAATGCATGATGTCAACAGATAACTGGGCATATGCCCTAATGAATGCAAAGAGCCTTAGGTTGAATCGCAAACAAAGCTGACCCTTCCCATTGTGGCCATCCTAAAACTGAGAACTATACAGTTCCAAGTCCTCATTAATGCTTGTCCACAAGCCTTCAGCTTCCTCTTAGTGTTTATGACCTTGCATATCTCCTTGCTGAGTACTTTACTACAATATTTTTACAACTACTTCCCCGCTCCTAACACACTATCAGATACCCCACTTTGACTATCCCATTGTCTTCAATGCTCAGAATCACCTTTACCAGGATTTTGCCACAACAGAAGATGAACAGAAGCAAAATGGTATAATAATGAACTGTGGGACTTCCCTTAACCCTTCTGCCTCTGACTTTTGGCATCTTGACCTGTCTTGACACCTTGACTTTTATCTCCTCTTTTCCTGATTTCACTTCCTGTTTTCTAGATCTGCTTACTTTTGGAAGAAAAAATAAAGCAATTCAGCAAAACCAATTAACACTCTATTATGACCAACAGTATATGCAGTATGCCACACCCATAGTCCCCCACCTTTGTTAGGATGGAAGTACCTTTCTTTCAACTCTTCTCTGTCTCTCATGTTTTCCATGTGACACCCTACTAGAAGTATCTAGAACCTAATGTGCTGTCTTTGTTTCAGCAGAAGATTTATAATATGTCCCAGAACATTAAAGTAAGAAGAAAATAAAAAAGAATGTGATGACATTTTTGATGGTTTTCAGGAACAATCAGTCCCTTTGTCCTCTACAAATCTCTCCAGAGAGATCTGTATAGAAGCATTCACTTGAGAGCAACATCTGTATCCCCCTATAAATGGCTTCCTTTAAAGCAGGGTGTGAGTGTGAGTGTGTGTGTGTGTGTGTGTGTGTGTGTGTGTATGTGTGTGCACAAAGTGGGAAAAGTTTCTAGAATTTCAAGTGCCACCTGAAAATACATATTCTCTCCCTCAGTAATGGTCTCAGTTACCTCAGTTATTCAGAAAGACACAATAAAATATCATTGTCCACAAGCCTGGGAAATTCAACACCTGGTTTTAATGGGAAATAGTTGAGTCTCTTTTTCTCTTACTTAAGAAAATCAAGTTGGCAGAAGAATGTTTCTTTTTCTCCCAAAATGTGAACAGCTTTGAGATGTGTAGCCAGAATTCCGATTAGCACCCCCAGACCTAGGTTTTCAAATGTAGTACTTGCTTTGAATTCTTGAGGATTGAAGCTGGGGCTATTTCTCCATAGCTGAATTGAAAACATGCACATTTGCATGAAACCCAGGAATTAATGGGCAGAAGGATTCTGGCAGCTGCAATCACCTCACCATTTCCCATCAGACAAAATAAACCTCCCCAAATTAAAAAAATAAATCCCAGTTTCCAAGTGAAGGGATTCCAGATAACTAGGCGTTTCTACTATCGTAGTGTTCCCTAGTGACCAGCATCAATTAGGGGGAAATATACTTGAATCACAAAAGCTGTTTTCTCCTTAGCATACATATTGGATTCATTCTGATTAATCCACTGCAATCTAGTTTCCACCCCAAATACTGTACTAAAACTGCTCTTTTCAAGATCATCAATAAACTCCTTCTTACCAAATCAATGGTTTTTTCTCAGTCCTAATCCTCTTTTCCCTCTCTGCAGCAATTGATAGTCTTGGCTACATCCTTCTTCACGAATATCTGTCCTCCTTTGGCTTCTTTTAAAATCTACTATCCTGGTTGCCTTTTGTTGTTAACTCACAGATGTTCCTTTAAAAAAAATCATTGTCTCTCCCAAAGACTTTCCCTCTCTGCCAATACAACCCTCCCTTGTACCAAAGAAAAATAATTAAGTAAAACAAATCATCGCATTAGCTATGTCTGACAAGATATGCCTCATTCCACATTTATAGTCCAACACCCTCTGCCCAGAGGAGAGAGATATGTTTCACTAGCAGCTTAGTGAAGTTAAGATTATTCACTACATTGATCAGAGATCTAATGTCTTTCAATGTTACTTCTTTTCCATTATTATATAAATTGTTCCCTCCCCACTTCTGCTTACTTCAGTTTGCATCAGTTCAACTAAGTCTTCCCCAGTTTCTATGACTCTATCATATGCTTCATGCTTTATGAGAAAATAATATTCCATTACATTCATATGCCACATTCACATGCCAGCCATTCCCCCATCAATGAGCACAAACCTCACTTCCAGATCTTTGCCACCACAAAAAGTCCTACTGTAAATATTTTTGTATACATAGGACCTTCTACTGCCTTTAACTTTCTTGGAGTACATACCTAGCAGTAGTATTAATGGATCAAAGGGTATGCACAGTTCACTGGCTTTTCTAGTATAGTTCCAAATGGCTTTCTAGTTGGTTGGGCCATTTCACAGACACACCAACTGTATGTTAGAGGGTGTAATTCATAGCCCCTTCAGCATTTATTATTTTCATCTTTGATCATCTTTACCAATCTGCTGGATATGGAGTAAAACTTCATAGTAGTTTTAATTTGCATTCCTGTTATTGTTAATTATTTGAAGCATTCTTTCATGTTTTTCATGTGTTCTTTTAACAAAGTTATAGATGTTTCACATTTCTTCTTTTGAAAACTACATGTTCATATGTCTCTTGTTCTATATTTAGATCAATTCCCTATAGGTCTTGAATATCAGATTTTTATCAGACGTATTTGCCTCAAAGAGTTTTCCCCCCTTCAGATAACTTCTCTTCTTATTCTAGTTGTATTGGTTTTGTTTATGAAAAAGCTTTTTCTTTTTTTTCTTTTTTTTTTTCATTTCAGTCATGTCTGACTCTTCATGACCCCATTTGGGGTTTTCTTGGCAGAGATACAGGACTGACTTGCCATTTCCTTTTCCAGCTCATTTTACAGATGAGGAAACCGAGGCAAACAACATTAAGTGACTTGCTCAGGGTCACATAGCTAATAGGTTTCCGTGGCCAGATTTGAACTCATGGCCTGACTCCAGGTCACGCACTCTACCCACTACTCCACCTAAGTGCCCCTAAAAGCTTTTTAATTTTCTGCAATCAAAATTGTCTGTTTTATAATTTATGGTCATTTCTATTCCTTGTTTAGCCAAGAATTCTTCCCTTAGATATAGTTGTGCTAGGTCCTCCCATTCTCTTCTAATCTCACTCCTCCCCTGGTCATTCTCCCTCTTCTTTTTAGGTCTTCTTCCTAGTCCTGCATCTTAAAAGTAGGTACAATACAACTATCTTATTAAACCTCTCATTTTTCTGTGCATTGTCATGTAAAGTGTTTTTAGTCATGTCCATAACTTCACCTATCGCCTCGATCCAGATGACTCCTAAAGCTCTATCTCTAGTCCTAATCTGAGCTCTAGATTCTCCTTTCCAATCATTTGTGGATACTTCCATGTAAATGTCCCACCAGCACCTGAAATCCAACATATCTAAAATGGAACTCATCTTCCTCCCCAAATCTGTACCAACTACTGACTTTCCTCTTTCTGTTAAGGATATCGCCATTCTTCTGGTCACCCAACAAAGAAGCCTCATAGTCACACTTGCCTGCCTTTTCTCTTGTCTCCATATCCAGTTAGTCACCAATACTATATGATAAACATTTTTTAGGTATCTGCTGTGTGCATAGTACTGTGTTGGAGGCTGAGGCTACAAAATATGACATGGTCCCTGCCCTAAAGGTACAGACAGTCTTGCAAGAGAATAAGAATCTGGTACAGGCAGCTTTAATGCACCAAATTACATTAGGGGGTTGATCAAGGACCCCAAACTCTTGGATCCAGCTATGGAGAAGCAGTGGTTATAACCTCTCAGTCTGAGAGATGGCAACCATGGTTAAGTGAGAGCTTCTGACTAAGTTGGGAAGAGTTCCTGCTTCTCATTCTCTTAGATAAAAGATCCTTGAATCTTGCTTTCTCATCAGAGAACGGGCAGCTTCTGAGCAGTGCCAGTCTCTTGGCCACATGATTCCCTCCTTTCCAATGTTGCCATCTCTTAGGTACTTGCATTATTTATACCACTACCTCTCCATGGCTAGAGTCAGAAATTAGGGGTCCATAAACTCTCCTATCTAGCCTCATGGGTGAGACCCCATGCAATCAAAATGCATCACTACCCGAAGGCACCTTTTAGAGGCCTGATCAAGTCCCTATATATCTGATGAATGGAGGTCAACTCTTCTCTATTCTATCTCCCCATTTATTCTCACAATTGTCCCTTTCTTTCTATTCTGATAGCTAATAATTAGTTCAGACCTCCCCCATGATCTATTGCCAGGATTATTTCATTAGAATCTTAATTGGTCCCTCTGGCTCTAGGTTCTCTGTCCAAATTACATCTCCCTGATTGAACATCTTGATCATGCCACTCATTCATTTATTCATTCACTCATTCAGAAAGCAATTATTAAATGCCTGTTATGTGCCAGGCACTGAGCTAGGGGCTAGGGATACAGAGACAAAAAGTGAAATAGTCCTGCCCTCAAGGAGTGTGTATTCTACTGGGAAATAAATGACATGTACAAGTATAAATAAATACAGGATATATAGAAAATAATTTGGGGGGGGAAGATGCCATCAACTGGGGATGGCAAAAGGCAGTATGTAGGTGTGGCCCTTGAGCTGAACTTTAAAGGAAATGAGAAATTCTCAAAGGCAGAGATGAGGAGGGAGTCTATGCCAGGCATGGAACATGGAATTTAGCTTCAGTAAAATCACATTGATATGAGATAGAATATGGCATATGAGCAATAGCAAGCAGTCCAGTGTGGTGGGAATATACAGAGTGTGAGGTAATGTGCATGCAACATCCTTGAAAGATAGGCTAAAACTATGTTGTAAAAGACTTTAAAAGCCCCCAAAAAGTTATACGTTATCCTAGAGGCAAGAGGGAGCCATTGCAGCATCTTGAATAGAAGAGTACTGTAATCAGACCTCTGCTTTAGGAATGTATCAATACAAGAAAATTACAAAAGACTCATGGTGGAAAATGCTACCCACCTCCAAAGAACTGATGGACTTTGAATGTAGATCAAAACATGCTATTTTCATTTTATTTTTTCATGTTTTTTTTTTCTCTTTTGGTCTGTTTCTTCTTTCACAACATGACTAATATGGAAATGTTTTACATGATTGCACATATATAACCTACATCAAATTGCTTACCATTGTAGGAAAAGGGAAGGGGAAGAAGGGAGAAAAATTTGGAACTCAAATTTTTTAAAAAATGAATGTTAAAAATTGCCTTTGTATATAATTGGAAAAAATAAAATACCATTTTTTAAAAAGGAATATATCAATTTGGCAATTTGTGTAGGATAGATCAGAGAGCAGCAAGGCTGAGTTCAGGGAGATTAATTACAAGCTATTGTGCAGTGGTTCAGAGCCTGAATTAGGATGGTCTCCATATGAGTGGATGGAAGGGGCTGGATGCAAGTGATATTGTGAAGGTAGGATTGACAAAACTTGGCCACTGGCAGGACATAAATGATGAGTGAGAGTAATGAGATAAAAATGATACTAAACTGATGGATATGTGTGACTGAAAGGACAGTGGTACCCTTGACAGAAAAAAGAAAGTTAAAAAAAGAATAGGTGAAGGGAGTGCTATTTTGGATGTATTGAATTTAAGATGCCTGTAGGACATACATATCCAATAGACCATTGACAATATTGGACTGGTGCTCAGAAGAGAAATGAGGGCTAGATATACAGAGCTGGGAGACATCTGTGTAGAGATGGTTACTGCACATGGGAATGGTTGAGATCATTGAATGAGAGCCTATAGAGAAGACCTAGGACAGAACTTTGGAGGTACCCACTGTTAGCGGGTAAGTCATACATGATGATCTAGCAAAGAAGATTGAGAAGAGGCTGGAGAAATGAGAGAAGGGCCAACAGTGCAATGTCACAAAAAACCCACAGAGGAGGTAACATCTAGGAGGAAGGGATGGTCAGCAGCAGTGAAGGAGACAGAGGGCAAGAAGTCACTGGTAAACTTTAGTGGGAGCTGTTTTAGTTGAGTAATGGGTCAGAAGCCACATTGCGTTTTGCCCTAAATAACAGCTATGGAGAGTAAATTCTTTTTCCACCTTACATTCAAAGCCTTCTGGGACTAGCTCTGACTTACTTTTTGGACTTCATGTCTTACCCTCATCTGCCTTACACTATAGCTATTACACTTGCTGTAAAACATGCCACTCGCTTTCCTACCACTGATGCTATTCCTTCTATCTGGAATTCAGCCCTTTCCCCAAATCTCTTTCTATTAAAATTCTAACCATCTTTCAAAATCTAGCTTAAATGCCATCTTCTTCATTAAGTCTTCCCTAATCCTCCTAGCCAGAAGCAATCTCTGACCCCTCTGTACTCCCATCATACTTTGCGTGAACCTCTATTTTTATGCGAGGATGCTTGCCTCTAAGATAAGTATAATTATCAATTATAGAACCTCCTTATCAATTTCTGCCTTGGTTCAACCATTTGTATCCTTGTGGTCTCTCCTCTTCTAGCCTACAAATTCTTTGAGAACCAGAATCATATCATGTGTCTCCTACAATGTCTAGCACTGTACATGCCTTGCATATGAAACACCTCCACTCTTATAGTTTGGACGGATTTTCTATAGGGTAGCCCTGTGAAAGCTGTGCATGTGGAAGGAGATATTATTTCCTGATTGGCTGAAAGAATGATGAGTTGCAAGCTTATATACCTGTGCAGGTGAAGTAATTTGTAGAAATGGTTAAAGGACACACTTTGAATTTGGTTGAAGAACTTTACAAGAGTCAGAGGCGAGAGAAAAAGCACCAACTTACGAATAACCAACAGGAGCTTTTAGAATCACAAACACATTTAGAGCTGAGCCCCAATATGTCCCTTGATTTCCAGCACTTGCAACCCTAGAGACTACTGAGAGAAAACTTCCCATTAAGGAGATCTCTCTGTTCTGGTTAGAGCTAAGATCTTATCTCACTCCAAAAGAGCCCACTGTATGTCCTTTGGCTTATCCTAATCTGTACAACTTCATCATCTATTTAGTGTTTACTTTAATAAGGAGGCATACTAGCTATTCCTGATGGTCTTTTATGTAACCAATAGTTGGTGGGAGGGAGGTAGACTGGCAATTGTAAATAGTCAGCTTCCCCTTGAGAGTGATTGGGGGAAATGGCATTGATCCTGGGTCTCCTAGACTAAAAATATTTGAGATGTGGTGGATAAGTATAACTCTAGTCCAATACCCCTTTTAAGAGTTAGGCGAGGAAAGGGACTGCACTCCCAGCCATGGACCACCTCCTACTCTCCACAAAGGGAGAAATCACAGTCTCCCTTGGAGAAGGTTGGGCCAAATCCCAAATCAGATATCTATCCATGTCACATGTGAGCCAAGCTGTCTTTATATTTCAACAGGCACCACACATATATTTTACACATTTTTTACACACAGAGTAGACCCTCAATAAGAGGTCTGATGAACTGAACTGTAAACATTAATCCAATCAAACAGCTAAGGTCCATCAACTCATTGCCTTCCCATTCCTTTTACCTAGACACTGACCCTACATACCTTCACTTCTAAGCCTAGCCTTTCTCAGACTCAAGAGGGAAGGGAGGAAATATTTAAGAGTCCATTTGCCAATATTTCACTGATGACATTTAACCAATCTTGCTACTGATCACACTCGCGATACTCCAGTCTCTAATACCATTATTGTTGAGCCAGTTTCTAAGTGGGGTGTGTGTGTGTGAGAGAGAGAGAGAGACAGAGACAGAGACAGAGACAGAGACAGACAAAGAGAGAGACAGAGACAGACAGAGAGACAGAGACAGAGAGACAGAGAGAAAGAGTGGGAAAGAAATAAAAACAGAGAGAGAGATTGTGGTTAAGAGGGCAGGAAATGTTTGGTTGCGATCTCCAGAAAATCTGAGAGTGTATTTCAAGAATCCAAGTACAGAGCATTCAGGGTAAATGAGAAGGAGGAGGATGACCTGTCTAAAGTACAGCTTTACAGGTAAGATATAAAGTATCCAAAATTAAGTTCTTCCATTGCATAACAATCAATTTTTCACATAGTCTTAATGAGCAGGACTGGGGAATCAACATCATAAGGAACCCAAGAAGACATTTTCTGTGATGGAAGTTTCCTCATTACCTGGGTAATAAATATGTTTGTATTAGCTAGGACAGAGCTTAATAGTTAATAAATTCCCACTTGTTAGATGTTTTTCCTTTAAGTAGCCCAAATAAATACTAAGAAAAAGAACAAGCTGACTTGCATATTGCTGTTCCATTCTGCATTATTGTGTCTTTTTAAGAAAAGAAATAGGTTTTTAATGACCACAGTAGCTGAAGGAATGAAAGTGTAGAGACAATGGGAGAAATGACAGTGCTCTCCTTGAAACAACATGAATGGAAGAGACCAGAAGGAATTTCTTTTCTCCCTAAATGGACCTAAAGTGCTTCAGTCCTCTGGAGCAGGTACCCTAAGTCACAGCTCGCTACTTAAAATAATGTATATTAATATTAATGAGTGAATTTACCATGAATAATAAAGACTTAGGTTATAGGGACTAGGCCTATGATTTTATTATGATTAGGGAACTCCTGGGTAAGAAAACTCCTATTCACAAAGGTCAGCACCTTCTCTCTAACTTGTAGGCTTAGAGTTTCCTGAAGCAATTTGAGATTAAGTAAATTCCCTATGGTCATATAGCCAGTATGTTCAGAGGCAGGACTTGAACCTGGGTTTTTCTAATTTTAATGCTGGTTATCTAACTACTGTGCCAAGCTGATTTAATGTGTTACCAAGTCTTTAAAAAATAAAAATTAAGTGCTAATAATGATTGAAGGCAACATTTAACCAATCTTGCTACTGATCACACTCTCGATATAGATATCTTGGTGGATAGAGAGAGTGCCTGGTCTGGAGTCAGGAGGACTTGAGTTCAAATCCAGCCTCGGACACTTACTAACTTCATGACCCTGGGCAAGTCACTTAACTGCTGTGTGCCTCAGTTTAATCATCTGTAAAATGGGATCAAAATAGCATTTACTTCCCAGCATTGTGAGGATCAAATGAGATAATATTTGTAAAGAGCTTAGTATAGTATCTAGTGTATAGTAAGCACTGTAAATGCTAGCTATTATTATTATTGTTATTGTTATTATTATTATTATTATTATAATGAAGGGATGGGAGTGGATAAAGGATAATTGCAGGAATACCTTAGCTTTCTCTCTGAAGCACCAGAAATGGGAAAGGTCAAAAAGAATTTCTTTTCTCCCCAAAGAGATCTAAACAGTATCACTTCCCTGAAACAGGTACCCAATGGTAAGTCCCAACTCATCATTTATAATCTCAGTGAATAAATTCACTGAAAATAATAAATGTGTAATAATGCTTATTTGCATATTATTTGTTCATTCTGACTAGAAAAGATATCAATACCAATTACCTCAACATCAAAGGTAGGAGAATGCAAAGAGCTAGAAATAAAAACTGTAGCGAGTACTGAAAGCATTTAAAAGTAATGTTCCAACCTAGAATGAAGGAAACAAGTATTTATTTAGCACCTACTGTGTGCCAGGCATTGTGCTAAGTGCTTCCTTAGAACAACCCTGGGGATTACATTAAATTGAAAAGTTTTTGCACAAACAAAGCCAATGCAACCAAGATTAGAAGGAAAGTAGAAAATTGGGAAAGAATTTTTACAACCAGTCTGTCTGATTAAGGGCCTCTTTTCTAAAACATATAGAGAATTAAGTCAAATTTCTAAGAATACAAGCCATTCCTCAATTGACAAATGGTCAAAGGATAAGAACAGGCAGTTCTCAGATGAAAAAATTAAAGCCATCTATAGTCATATGAAAAAATGCTCTAAATCACTGTTGATTAGAGAAATTCAAATTGAAACAAGTCTGAGGAACCACATCACACCTATCAGATTGGCCAACATGACAAAACGGGACAATGATAAATGTTGGAGAAGATGTGGGAAAACTGGAACACTAATGCATTGTTGGTGGAGTTGTGAAATGATCCAACCATTTTGGAGAGCAATTTGGAACCATGCCCAAAGGGCTATAAAAATGTGCATACTCTTTGACCCAGAAACAGCACTTCTAGGTCTGTATCCCAAAGAGATCCTACAAATGGGAAAAGGACCCACATGTACAAAAATATTTATAACAGCTCTTTTTGTGGTGGCAAAGAATTGGAAATTGAGAGGATGCCTATCAATTGGGGAATGGCTGAACAAGTTGTGGTATATGAATGTAAGGGAATATTATTGTGCTATAAGAAATGATAAACAGGCTGACTTCAGAAAAACCTGGAAAGACTTGTATGCTCTGATGCTGAGTGAAGTGAGCAGAACCAAGAGAATGTTGTACACAATAACAGCCACATTGTTCGATGACTAATATTGATAAACTTAACCTTTCCCAGCAATAGAAGGATCTAAGATATCTCCAAAGGCCTCGTGATGGAAAATGCTATCCACAAAGAAGAAAGAGCTACGAAGTTTGAAGGCAGATCGAAGCATACTATTTGCTATTTTCTTTTCTTCTGTTGTGTGTTATTTCCTCTTTCTGGTGGTTCCTCCTATTGGTTCTAATTCTTACTTACAACATCATTAATGTGAAAACATGCTTAATAGGAATGTATATGTATTGCCTATACCAGATTGCACAGCCGTCTTGGGGAGGGAAGTGGGGAAGGAGGGGGAGAAAAATTTAAAACTCAAAAGCATAAGGAAGTGATAATTGATAAATCAAAATAAATTAATTTTTTAAAAAAAGAACAACCTCGGGCAATAGGTGCTATTATTATCCCCATTTTACAGATGAGGAAACTGAAACAGATAGAAGTTGAGTAACTTGCCTAGGATCACACAGCTAGTGTCTGAGGTTGAATTTGAACTTAGGTCTTCCCAACCCCAGCCCAACACTCTATTCACTCAGCCACCTAGCTGCCAACCTAGACTCAGAAGGAACTATGTACATTATCTCAGACTCAACTTTTTGGTGGTAGTGGAAGACAGTTGAAGAGTGGATGGGGATCAAGAAAGGCCTGCTTTGTAATAAATGCTTTCCAAGATAGTAATAAGAAAGGAAAGCACTATTTCTTGGACTAAGACATATTTGCATTTCCTCCTTCCTTGGGAGGAAGGCTTGGATATATCCTGTCTGGTCCACTTTAGGCCATCTTTCCATTTTGTCCTATCTCCACTTGGACCAATCACATTGGGAAGCATCTGGCAAAAGCCTTCACTCAGCATTTTGTTGCTTCCCTCCCTGTCCCCATTAAGAGCATTTCATTTTAACATATTAAGCACTTAACTTTAACTGGCAAAAATGAGCTTCTACACACAACATTGTTTCCATTACAGTTTTTATTAGTTTCTTCCTTTGTATCTTTTTCCATTCTCTCTTCAGGCAAATTATAGTGGACATTTATAAAGCACTTTACATACATTAACTTCTTCTGTCTTCACAACAACATTATAGAGTAGGTTATTTCCACCCTACCATTCTATCTTTACTAATTCATTGTAGACGGTGGTGCTGAGTGAACAAAAAACAATTATTAAGCACCTACTGTCTTCAGCACCCTGTGAAACACACAATATGAACTGATGATAAACTTTCTCAAGTATGTTTCTCTTTGTGACTTTTCTTAACATAAGAATGGAAAGAGAGGATGTTTGTCCAGAATCAAGGCAAATGATTAGGCCTGGAGGTATTTAAACCCCCTTCTCCTAAACCAATTACCTTAAAAGTATAATCATTTAATAAATAAACTGTGGCTCCAATTTCTTCATAATCTCACATCAAAAGAAGTATGGCCCTGAAAAAAATAGTCAACAAATATAAATAGCTAACAAGTAAAAGAGGATATAGTCTCTTTTTGCTACGTTTGAGTCTAGGGAAGTAGGGTGACTCACTCAGAATTACTGTGTAGTAAGGGGAAAGGGCCTGATCCTTCTTCCCTTCTGAGGACATATAGGTACCTCCCCCCCCCCACCAAAAATGAACCTTCTTAGCTTTTTTGTTTGTTCTTTTCCATTCTAGGTATAGGGAGTAGAGTCTCTGACCAAGGGTGGATGAGCCAAAGGAATCTCAGAGTTAGAATTTAGGCACAGTGTCAACAAGCACTTATTAAACACCTACTATGTGCCAAATACCATGCTAAGCACTGGTGTTGCAGCCAGCCCATTAATGATGTCCTGAATCTTTGGGAGTGGCCTTTGTGACTGTAGCCCGATGGAAGGACTCCTCCATCATAGTCCACCTTTGGATATGAACTTGGTGGGAAATGTATATAAGAACTGAATCACATTTGGCGCCTATACCCCCAGAGACTGAGGTGACAGAGGGGAGAGTATGCACCAGAGGTACTGGAGGAAATGCTTATATAGTTCTTCTTGCTATGACTTTGAAGTTAGTGTATGTTAAGTGGCTAAATGAAACTTTGGCACTAGCCATTCTTCTCCCCCAGCAAATTAAGGGAAATGCAAACCATGGGGATTTGAGCCAATGAGAGTAGAGAGACACCTTCCCTCACATATAGAACCCTGAGCAATATGTAGCAGGCCAGGACCTTAGAGAGTGAGGCCAGAGCATACCTGGCCACATTTGTTACAAGGGATAAATCTCTCTGCAGGAGGGTAGGAATATATTAAGAAATTCAGGTGATGTGAAATCAAAAGATATCCATAATTGTTTTTATTTTTAAAAAGAAGCAAACAAGTCACTAGACTAATCTGGACCTCATCTATGGAGTTTGGTCATCTGTATTAGTGGGGTAGACTAAGTAATCTCCAGAATGCTTTCTAGTTTTCAAATTCCTTGTTGTTGTACATTGTTTGTATCATGTCTGACTCTTCATAACCCTATTTGGGGCTTTCTTGGCAAAGATACTGTAGCGGTTTGCCATTTCCTCCTCCAGCTCATTTTACAGATGAAAAAACTGAGGCAGAGTTAAGTGATTTGGCCAGGGTCACACAGCTAGTAAGAGTCTGAGGTCAGATTTAAACTCAGAAAGAAGAGTCTTCCTGATTCCAGGCCTGGTGCTCTATTCACATCACCACCTACTTCCCTTCAAATTTGGTTTCTCAATTCTTTCTTATGTCTAACCTAAATTATTCATGAGAATTTGTTTTGCTTGATTGTGTTTATTTGTTATAAGGGATTTCTTTTGTTCAAGGGGGGCGGAGCATGAGTGGAAGGGAGAGAAAGAAATACATGTTTAATTGAAAACAAATTTTTAAAAGAGCCTTATGCTCACTGATAATCACAACAGTGAAAATTAAAACAATTTTGGGTTCCACTTTACAGCCTATGTGGTACAAGAAATATGTAACAAGAAACAGAGATTGGTCAGCCACATAGTAAAGAAAAGAAAATCACAGGTGGACAGATTATATTCTGTACTTCTACAAAAGAAATTTACATTTATTTTGTCTAAAAGATCTAGAGGGAAGCTTTCAACAAATTGATTGGATTTCTGTGGAAGAGCCATAGAACAGGAGAAGGAATAACACAAGATGAGAAGGTATAGATAGGTTATGATCTATACCAATAGGTGGGAGTAATCATCATCATTATAATTTATGAAATATGTTAACAAACTATTTTTATCAAACTGTAGTGTACATTATATGTATTCTGCCTATTTCAAACAACTGAGTCTGGTTCTTGGTAAAAACTCTAGTGAATACTATTTCTTTAGGAGCTGAGATTACCAATCTTGAGCATAGGTCCAAGGTATTCCATGGTTCAATTTTTTTTAATGTACTGTGTCTATTTGGGAAAGCATCATTTGATCTTGAGAACATTGGAAACATAGGATCATAGATTTAGAGATGAAAGTGACTTTAGACATCCAAACTCCTTCATTTTACAAATGAGGAAATTGAAGCTTAGGGTGGTTAAATGTACTCAAGTCACACAGGTAGCAAGTGACTGGGATTTAAAACCACGTCCTTTGTCTCCAAATCCCTGACATAAGTGTAGGTCTCATTCTCACTCTCCACTTGCTTACCTTAATTTAATAATTGCTATTCATTTCCTCATTTTAAAAGAATAATTATAGAGAAAAAAAAAAGGATCGTTTCGGAAAGAAAAGTTAGATAAATGGTAGGTCATCTTGCAATTATAATATAAAACATGATTCAAATAGACATCAATCAAAATATATTAATTGACATTAATTGGAAGAATTTGATTCAGTTTTATTCTGAATCTAACAGAATCTAGGGACTCAATTGAATCTGCTTTCTAATCCTGAAAAATGTGGCTAACGTTAGTAGTCTTGGCAGTTTTCTCTATTTTTTTTGGTCTTCACCTAGAAGACAAACAGTTAAGAGTTGCAATATCTTGGCAAGATAATTGTCTTGGTTCTTGTTACCACTCAAATGTGATTCTGAGGGTTGGCAGAACCTAGCCTTAACAAGCTTCTTGCTTAAGGCCTTTGGTAATAAAATGTGGCATTTTCCTGCCCCAGAGCCCTTTCCATTAAGAAGTCTTCTTTTAAAATTAGTTAATTAATTTAAAAAGAAGTCTTCTAGGCAAGAAGGAAAGGAAACAGCGCCAAAAATGGGAAACTTTAGCAAATCTGGAAAAGGTCACAGAACAAAAGTATTTTGTGTGTTTGTTGTTTGTTAATTTGTTCCATTCCACCTTGTAAGGGTAAGAGTTCAGGGGCAAGATTTTACCCCTTGTTTTTTTTTTGTTAGTTTCTTTAAAAAAAACCATTTTATTAATATTTTGCTTTTTCACAATTACCTGAAAGACAATTTTTAACATTCATTTTTTTAAATGTTGAGTTCCAAATTCTCTCCCTCCTTCCTTCCTTCTCCCACCACCTCTCTGAGATGGTGAGCAATTTGATATAGGTTATACATGTGCAGTCATGCAAAACATATTTCCATATTAGTCATGTTGTGAAAGAAGACACAGACAAAAAACCCCCACAAAAATAAAAAAGTAAAAAATAGTGCGCTTCGATCCACATTCAGATTCTTATCTGTTCTTTCTCTGGATGTGGATAGCATTTTTCATCATGAGTCCTTTGGAATTGTCTTTGGAATCGTACTGCTGAGAAGAGCTAAGTCATTCACAGTTGATCATCATACAATGTTGCTATTGCTGTGTATAATGTTTTCTCTCTAATCAAAATTATCCATCTTATATCTTGTAATGTTCTCTACCTCTTGTTTGGTGATAAATTCTTCCCTTCTCCATAGATCTGACAGGTAAACTATTAGTTGCTCTCCTAATTTGTTTATGGTGCCACCCTTTACGTATAAAGCATGTACCCATTTTGACTTTGGTTTGGTATAAGGTATAAGATGTTGATCTATGCCTAGTTTCTGCCACACTATTTTCCAGTTTTCCCTGTAGTTTTTGTCAAATTACCCCTTGTTTTGTACATTTATTTGAATATTTGGTTTCATTAACTATAGATTTTTTAATTAAAAAAAAGGTTTTATTCTAAATTTTAAATAAAAAGGAATAGAGGAAAAACTTATATAACACATTGTAGTTTAATGGAATGAGTATTGGACCTGGAGTCAGGGTTCAGATCTTGCCTCAAACAGTCATGAACTCTATGAGGAAACTGAGGCTCAAGTAAATTAAGGGATCTATGCGAAGTTTCAGAGGCAACAAATGTCAGGACTGGGATAGGCTCCAAATCCCACAAGCGCTCCCTAGCATAAATACAGTTCTGGTTCTGATTCAATAATGACTTGATTTATTCCATTAATTTCCACATTTATAAGAAAATAATTGTTGAAAGGCATGTTGGGCAAGTCACTTAGCCTCTCTAGGCCTCAATTTTCTCAGCTATAAGATCGTGATAATAGCACCTAACTCACAGGATTGTTGTGAGGATCAAATGAAATAATATATCTAAGGGAATTGAGGGTTTACAAAGTGACACATAAATGCTTGCTACGTGTTATTTTTAATGATTTTCGGTTGTGTCTGACTCTTTGTGACCCAATTTGAGATTTTCTTGGCAAAGATACTGGAGGGGTTTGCCATTTCCTTCTCCAGCTCATTTTACAGATGAGGAAACTGAGGCAAATAGGATTAAGTGACTTGCCCAGGGTCACACAGCTAGTAAGTGTCTGAGGCAGGGTTTGAACTCAGGAAGGTGAGTCTTCCTAACTCCAGGCTCAGCACTGTATCCATTATATCACCTAGCTGCCCCTAATTACTTATTATTACTTAGTAGTAACATGTAAAATAAAGGAGATCTTTAAGACACAATGACTTTTAAGATTCTTTCCAGCCATCACCAGTTGTTCTGACTTTTATCATGCCACTGGACTTTGATGACTGTAGAGGAAGGAATAAGGCTGACAACTTTGCGCAGCTCTGCCTCACTTATATCCAATGCACGTGCAAGTCATTGGTCCTCTTTGAGAACGAAGAATCAACAACAACAACCTTTCCAGCTCTGAATCCATGATCCAGAGCTTCTTTCAAGAGACCTCTCACTTGTCAAAGTGCAACAATGAGAGAGAGTTGGAGAGAAATAAATAATAAAAGTTAAATTAATTAAATATCTTAAATATATAATAATTATATTGATTAATATTGAGTGAATAAATTAAATTAAATTATTAAATTAAATTACTTAAAATAAATTTAATTAGTTAAAGACTTTTCTTTTGGACCTGGGTTATATTATATCTATGTATTTCACCCGAGAAAATAGGGCTGATGAAGTTTGGAAAACCAGTGGCTTCTGGTGAACCTAGAAATAAGACATAGACAGAGGAGGGCTACAAGGATTGAGAGAAAACCCTGAGTCTTTGGAAGTACTTCACCTGATGAGAAAATATCTGTAGGGCCCTAAACTTATTGTTAAATGTATATATCCTTCTCCCGGTCTCCCTACATTTTTCTGATGATGGCCTGTAAAGGCTAGTAGGGGTTTCCCTTAAAGATTCTCCTAAAGATTCCTGTATCAAGGGGAGGAGTCAGCATATTCATCCCTACCTGACCTATGGGCAAGTTCCTTAAAATGGGATTTTGCTTTCTAGGGGTTTGCAGGAATTAGCTGGTCCTTGTGGAGGTTCTAGCAAATGTGATTCTAGCAGGTTTTCCATAGGGTAGGTACGGTAGAGTTGGGCTCACTTGAGAGAGGTAAGTAATACAGTCTTGCCATAATGTGAGCACACGCGCACACACACACACACACACACACACACACACACACACACACACACACACTGACCCTTCCAAACTGGATCTCTGAAATTCTAAACGTGCTTGGCATGAGGAAACATGAACTCCAGCAGCATAGGTCATGAAAGTAATTGGGCTCCTGCCTCTCAGGTTTTGGGATATACAACGGTGTTTCAAAAGGAAACTAGTGTATATACTATACAGTCTTTTTTTCTCTTTTAATTTTGAGTGGAGTTTCTCAAAGTCAAAGCAGACAATAGGATGTTAAAATTCCAAAGAGTTTGAAAATCATTTCCATTTATAACATTATAAGTTGAGACCGATGGGATGGATCTTACAGGCTATTAAGTCCAGCCTACCCTTACACTGTTTACGCATTTTCTGGGCCAAGCTCAAAAATATTTAATCTTGAAGTATAGGCTAAGGATTGGAATGAAATTAGATACTCTTAGATCATGTAGCATTTAACAGAGCTGTACTTGAAATCAGGAAGTCCTGAGTTCAAATCCTGCCTCTGACACTACTAGCCCTATGAACCTCAGCAAGTCCATTAACCTCTCTGTACCTCAGTTTCCTCATCTGTTGAATGGGAGTGATAATTATCCCTAACTTACGTGGTTGATATTGAGATCAAATGAATATATGTGTGTGTATACATACATACATACATATATATATATGTGTATATATATATATGTATATATATATATGTGAGGTTTGCAAAACTCAAAATTGGTCAAATGAAATAGTTGGGATAGGATGATCTCGAAGGTCCCTTTTAGCTCTCTCTATATGACAGATTTTGATGGCAGACAGTGAAAAAGAATTAGGAAGCCTCTTGACTAAGGTGAAAGAGAGTGTAAAAACTGGCTTGAAGCTTAATATCAAAAAACCCCACCATCTTGGCAATTGGTCTCATCACTTCCTGGCAAACAGAGGGAGAAGAAATGGAAGCAGTGTCAGATTTTATATTCTTGGGCTCCAAGATCACTGCAGAGGGTGACTGCAGCCGTGAGATTAAAAGACACTTGCTCCTTGGAAGGAAAGCTATGGCAAATCCGGACAGCATGCTAGAAATCAGAGACATCATCTTGCCAACAAAGGTCTGTATAGTCGAAGTTATAGTTTTTCCAGTAGAAAAGTAGGCCATGAGAGTTGGAATATAAGGACAGCTGAGTGCCACAGGATTGACACTTGGCATTATGATACTGGAAAAGACTTTTTTTTTAATTTTTAGGCAATTGGTGTTAAGTGACTTGCCCAAGGTCACACAGCTAGTAAGTGTCAAGTGTTTGGTCTGAGGCTGGATTTGAACTCAGGTCCTCCTGACTACAGGGCCAGTGATCTATCCACTGTGCCACCTAGCTGCCCCTGGAAAAGACTTTTGAGAGTCCCTTGGACAGCAAGGAGATCAAATCAACTAATACTTAAAGAAATTAATTCAGGCTACTCATTGGAAGGTCAAATACTAAAGCTGAAGTTTAAATACTTTAGCCACATAATAAAAAGGATTCATTAGAAAAGACTCTGATGTAGGAAAAGATCGAAGGCAAGAGGAAAAGGGGACAGCAGAGGATGAGATGGATAGATAGTATTATGGAAACAATGAATACATATCTGGATAGATTTCAAGAGATAGTGGAGGATAGATGGGCCTGGCGTGCTATGGTCCATGAGGTCACGAAGAGTTGGACATGACTGAAAAACAGTAACAAAGCTCACTATGTCAAAGGATCTAATTAATGTTGTCTACTCCCTCTGTCAACACAGATTAGTAACCCAGCCAAATGCTGGAACCAAATGAAGCATTGACAGATCATCCTTAAGGAAAAAAAGGAAGCAAAAAACAAAAAACAATGGTTTACTTAAGCCATAACATTGGAGAGGATGGAAGGGAGGATAGGGACAGAGACACACACATAGGAAGAGCCTGGACATGGCAATTTGCCAAAGATACCACACTAGTTTGAAGGTGTCTAGCCTTCTTTATCTCCATGAAGCAACAGGTCTAGTTATCAAGGTACATTAGGCATAGTGACTCCCTTAACACTAGGGCAAATGCCAAGCCTGAAAGGTACTGACTCCTCAAGACCACCCTGTTATGCCCAAGGGGACCAGAAAGCTGTGTTAATGGCTGACCCTTATTCCACTAGACCAATGTAGTCACAGGGACAGCTTCCCTGCTTTTTAGGGGTAAAGCTAGCCTCACTTCCCTGAAAGAATTGCTGCTACCACGCTACACCTTCTCTCATCCTACACAATTCTCGCCCATCCTCCCATAGATCTTGATACAGGCATCCCACAGGCTCTGTGTCTCAGCATTCTCTGCAATGTTTGATCAGTTCATCTATCATGCTTTCATCCTGACTGATGACTAAGCTGCCACTTTTTCTGATCACATATTTCCTGGCTAAGATCTTTTCATTCTAAAAGATGAGCTGGTCCTATAGCAAGAAAACAAGAGATGATATGTGGGCAGCCAGAGTGCCCCACTTGGCACTGGGAGAAGGCAAAAAAGACCTCCAGCATTTTGGATCTCTCTCTGTCTCTGTCTCTCTCTGTCTCTATCTCTAATTCTTTCTCTCTGTGATTCTGTGTCTCTGTGTCTATCTCTCTCTGTCTCTGTCTCTCTGTCTCTCTCTCTGTCTCTCTCTCTCTCTCTCTCTCACTCACACACACACACACACACACACACACACATACACGTGCTTTTAAGAGAACATGGACAAGAATCCCCAATGATGGGCAGGCTTGTGCTGATTTCACTCTGCATTGCTGGAAGGAACTTCCAAATTAATCTGATCACAGATCCATTTGAGTATCTTTTGCCCCACTTTTTGAATACAAGCTGTCATTGTTAATATGCTGCAACTTGATTATGTCCCTTTGGGTCACCTGCAGCTCTGATCTTTCAGAAGCAATGGAACTTCATCCTTGCAGATATAAGGATGGGCCAGTTAGCCCAATGAAGTTGCCCACCCCACTTAAAGGAAGTATTACTAGCATTTATATAGTTCCTGCTATGGGACAGGTATTGTGCCAAGTGCTTTACAAATATTATCTTTATTTGAGCCTGAAGAAACTTAGGTGGACAGAGGTAAAGTGACCTGCCCAAAGTCACACAGCTAGTAAGTGTATGAAGTTACATTTGAACTCATCTTTTTGATTTCAAACCATCTATAGAGAATTATACTGTATAATACAACTTCCATGATGATCATCTTTAGGAAACATACATCTCCCTAGTTTATGTGTTAATTAATATTGATAGCAGGGAGCTCTGTGGTTCATTTAATCTCTGGTGAGGAAAGCCATTCAAAGGCTGTGGGTTCAAATCTCACTTATGATTGATAGATCTTTTACTCACATAATAAAATGATCAAGTTTTAGTAATGAATCCATATCTGGCCATGGGACCCAGATTGCTCTGGAGGAGAAAGTGAGGCTGGTGACTTTGCACAGCCCTCCCTCCCTTTAATCCAATTCACTTGCATGTCATAGCATCACCTCCCTGATGTCATGGTCCTCTTTGAGAGTGAAGGACAAACAGCAATCTCTGTGACTAGAGAAGGCGCTACCTACCAGGGACCAAACTTCCAATTGGGCAACACCTCTCTCTCTCTCTCTCTCTCTCTCTCTCTCTCTCTCTCTCTCTCTCTCTCTCTCTCTCTCCCTCTCTGTTTCTCTCTCTCTTCTTTTCACATAAGGTATCACACCCCTACCTGCAGGTGCTCTGCCTAAAGGGAATGTAACTGAAACTTTTTTTCCTTGTTTTCATTTTTTTTCTCTTAAAGACCAACCTTAATGGCACAACTTACATTGTGCTTTAAGGTTTACAAAGCCTTTGAGACATGTTATTTCATTTTGGTCCTTTTAACAACCCTGTGAGGTAGTTGCTATTATTTTTCTCATCTTACAAATCAGGAAAATGAAGCTTAGAAAGGCTAAATGATCTGCGCAGAATTGCAAAGCTAGTAAGTGTCTGCGGCAGAATTTGAACTCAGGTCTTCTCGACATGAAGGGGAGTGCTCTAATTTTCATTGTCTTTAGTGAAAACAAACTGGAAATCCTGCTACTTTCCCACCCCCTTTTTCCTTTCTTAATACTGGTGGAAGAATAATGAGTCTGAAGAATAAAAAAAAGTTGGAGAATCAGATATTACTCTGATTTTTCTGACTCTGCTTTATCTCAAAAAGATGAAGGAATGGGGACTGGGGCAAGAACTGTCAGGAGTATGGAGTGTATGTATGAAGCAATAGTGAGTGGACAAGAAAACAGTTTCCTATGCCAGGGTTAGTGGTTTTTTATTATTGATCAGGGCTTACAGTGGATCTAGTCTGGAGGTCAAAGGTTGCTGTCGTCCTGAAAGCTAAAAGTTACCTTGTATTTACAGAGGGAAGGAGTAGCTCCCAGAGTAGCTGGGAGAATTTCTACCTTCCTTTAGAGGCACCATTTCCAAGAAAATAGTTTTCCAAAAGTGTTATCTGGTTGATCTAACAATTGCACCTATGGTTTGAGTTCTCCCTCCTTTTTTTCATTCCTGTCCATATAAGCGATGCTTAGTTTGGCTTTATTTCATGCTTTTTTTTCCTTTAAGCTCTGTTTAGTAGAAGATATTACAGCTGTGTGTATATGTGTATGTTATATGTGTATACACACATACATGTGCACACATACATACATATTATATATACACATATACACAGACCTAAAGGTATATATTTGTGTCAAGAAGACCTGGGTTCAAATCCTGCTTTACATACTTCCTAACTTTGTAACGCTGGGAAATCATTTAGCCTTTATATATAGCTACAACTTCTGGTGAGGAGAAAGCCATTCAAAGGTTGTGAGTTTAAATCTCCCCCAAATTAGTATAGCCTTTATTCACATAACAAAATGATCAGATTTTAATAATGGCACAATTTACATAGTGCTTACATATGTATCAAGAGATCTCTTCTCGAAGTGCAAGAATGAAAGAGATTTGAAGAGAAATAAATAATAAAAGTTAAATTTAATTTTAAAAATATTAAATCAAAGACTTTTCTTCTGCACCTGGGTTATATTATAGCTATGTATTTGACATGTATATATGTCAAAACACACATACACATGTATGCACACATATGTACACTCCTAAAAGGAATCTGTTGTTCCCATACAAAAATCTTATCACTTCTGCTTTTTGATGTATATTCCTTGTCCAAGTCTCCTGAAGTATTTTCAGAAAACATGATATGGTCTAAAACAGGGGTGGGGAACCTGTAGTCTCAAGGCTACATGTGGCCCTCTAAGTAAGTCCTCAAGCGTAGCCCTTCAACTGAATCCAAATCTCACAGAACAAATCCCCTTAATAAAAGGATTTGTTCTGTAAAACTTGGACTCAGTCAAAAGGCTGTGCCCAAGGATCTAGAAGGTCACATGTGGCCTCAAGGGCGAAGGTTCCCCACCCCTAGAAAACATTCTTTTCATCGCACAAGCAAAAATAACAATTACATTATGTTGGAATAAGAAGAGGGGAATACAAATGATAATTGTGTCTAGAGCTTTAGGGTTTGGCCTGTGGTTTTAAGGGTCTCTACCCTCACGGAATCTTTCCTTTTCTTCTCAGGACAGTTAATATTCTAGCAACACTCAGTGGAAGGACCTCTCTCCATGCACAATAGGAGAGAAGCCAAGTAGGAGTCTGCTGTGGATTCCACTCCACCCAAAATGAAAAAATAACTGAGAGAAAGGGGCTAGTTGGGCTCCTCATAAAGACCGATTCCTGGGGCAGCTAGGTGAGCAGTGGGTAGAGCACAGGCCCTGGAGGACCTGAGATCAAAGCCAGCCTCAGACACTAGCTGGGCAAGTCACTTCATCCTGTTTGCCTCAGTTTCCTCATTGGTAAAATGAACTGGAGCAGGAAATGGCAAACCACTCCAGCTTTGCCAAGAAAACCCCAAATGAGGTCATAAAGAGTCAGACATGACTGAAAATGACTGAACAACAACAATAAGTAATAAGCATTTATGTGTCACTTTAAGGTTTACAAAGTCCTTTAGCTATATTTAGATATATTATTTCATTTGATCATCACAACAACTCAGTGAGTTAGATGATATTATTATCCCCATCTTACAGATTAGAAAACTGAGGTCTAGAAAGAGTGACTTCTCCAACATGCCTTTCAACAATTATTTTCTTATAAATGTGGAAATAATGGAATAAATCAAGCCAGTATTGAATCAGAATCAGAACTAATTGCCTCAAAAAAAAAAAAAAGTAAAGACTGATTCCAAGCCTAAGAAAGGAGGGAATACACTGTAAAAGCAGGGCTCCAGGTTTCCTTGGGCAAGAATGGGAAGCTGCATGGGACATGGGGGATGAATATGAGGGAATTGCATGAAGCTTGGGAAATACTTCATCTTCTTCTGGAACTTGTGGTTTTGGGAAATTTTTAAGAAGGCAAAGTTCATTGAAAAAAATTGTTGTATTTAAGATTTCTGCAAACCAAATTTTAGGCTGCCCCAGTATAATTGCTCTGGGAAATAGTGTTAACTCTGCAAAGGTGTTCAAAGGTATGTCTGTCTATGCACCTGTGAAAGGCTAAATCATGAGAATTAAAGGGTTGTTGGTTTGGTTTGGTTTTTGTTTGTTTGTTTTTATGGTTAGGGTGTTATGTTTTGTAATTTTTTTTATACTGTGGTGCTAGTCTTTCAAAATGCCTAATTTTTTTCCCATGGTTTTCTTCAGATTTAAAATATTTGAATCCTGAATTCATGACAGGGATGTACTGTGTTCTTTTAAAAATAAAGAAATATTCTGTTTATTTTTATATATGGGTGGTTTACACCCCATAGAAGTCTTGTGACAGATCTCAGACTCTAGGACTATTTTTTCTTGTCTATGTCTTTGGATGTACTGATGCTGAGATTAATCCTATTGATCACATGTCCAAGTTCTTAGCTACATGGACACATTTCAGAATTAGCAGAAACTGAAGAATTGTGACATAGAGGGACGATGGGGATGGTTAGAGCCATTGAATCACAGAAGAATGAAAAGCTCTGTTCCAAATCCGTGATCCCATCTGCTTTGTCTTGATGAGGAAAGATATGCACTTCTCTTCTCACTTAACCCTTTCATGTTGTAGGCAACTTTCTAAGACTATAGATTCCATAGAAGGAGCCTCATAGTTGTTTTGTCATTTACAATTGTGTCTGACTTGGGCTTTTCTTGGCGAAGATACTCGAGTGATTTGCCATTTTCTTCTCCAGCTCATTTGACAGATGAGGAAACTGAGGCAAACAGGGTTAAGTGACTTGCCCAGGGTCACACAGCTACTGTCTGAGGCCAGATTTGAATTTAGGTCCTCCTGACACTATACCTAGTACTCTGTCCACTGTACCACCTGGCTGCTCCACAGAGGGAGCCTTACCAAGCTCCAACCTTGGATTACTCCCACTATCTGGGCATTTGCTTCTATTAGTGATAACACTGCTGAATAGAACTGGAGAAAATCACTAAACCATGCTAACTACAGCCCTCATTGCAACAAGGCAATCATTTTATAAGTCCCTAAGCAATTCACGATCTCACTCACTGGAGCAGGTTTTTAAACTCTTTTATCAGTCCTCAGTCCCCCTCATGGAATCCCCATCCTTTTGGCTAGTCTCACACTTCACACACACACACACACACACACACACACACACACAAATGAGCATTCACCAAGAGCTCCCTCCTCCTCATTTCATATCACCCAGACATCTTCTAACACTAATCTCCTCATTCATTGCTATCTCAGAAGAAGTGGCCTATGGCTTGCTAAGGAGAGCCTTTCTATGGATATCCTTGATCCCATTCTATCCCATTTTCTCGGGCAGATTGTTCTTTCTTATTGTCCCCCTATTATTGTTGTTATTCAGTTGTTTTAGTCATGCCCAATTCTTTATGACTCCATCTGGAGTTTTCTTGGCAAAGATACTGGAGTGGTTTGCTGTTTCCTTCTCCAGTTCATTTTACACTGAGGCAAACAGGATTAAGTGACTTGCCCAAGATCACACATCTAGTAAGTGTCTGAGGCCGTAATTGAACTCAGAAAGACTCATCTTCCTGATTTCAAACTCAGCATTCTATCTGCCCTATCATCCACATTCTCTAACTAATCTTCAATCTCTCCCTATTGAAGGGCTGCTTCCCCACAGCCTGCAAACACATCCCTGAATATGCATCCTCAAAAAAAAAAATCACTTAATCTGTCCATTCCCAATAATAGCTTACTGCCCTACTCCTCACTTTGAGAAAGTCATCTACAATCTGTGCCTCCACCTCCTCCCCTTTCATTCTCTTCCATACCCTCAGTAATTTGGCTTCCTGCCTCATTATTCTCTGAAACTGCACCCTCAGTAGTAACCATTGATCTTTTAATTGCTCAGTCTAATGGCCTTTGTTTCAGTCCTCATCTTTGACCTCTCTGCAGCCTCTGACATTACCCTCTATTCCTGTTACCTCTAGGTTTTTAGGACACTGCTCTCTCTGTCTCTCTCTCTGTCTCATACCTCCTTCTCAATCTCTTTTTGTTGAGACTTTGACCTCCCACTAAGAAGGGATCTATTCCAAGAGTTTGTCCTTGATCTTTTTTTCTTCGCTCTCCGTATGATCTGGCTTGTTAATCTCATTAGCACCCATGGCTCTTCATGCAGAGGCTCTTCAAACCTTTTTATCCAAACCTTTCTCCGGAACTCCAATATGGTGTTACCAACTGCTTATATCCCAGCTCTTTGATCCAACAACATTGGCCTGCTTGCTGTTCTTCACACAAAACAGTCCATCTCCTAACTGTGTCTTCTTCCTGGCTGTCCCCCTTGCCTAGACTGTTCTACTTCCTCTCTTACATCTTCTGGCTTCCCCTGACTTCTTTCAAAAGAGCTCAAATCCCATTTACACAATATGCCTTTCTAGGTTCCTTGATACATTTTCACCACTCTCTGCCTTCCCCAGCGTCTTCTTTCTGAGATGACCTTGGTTTTACCCTGTATGTATCTGGTATGGACATATTTGTTTGCATGTTTTCTCCCCATTAGAGCGTAAGCACCTGGAGGATAGGGACAAGGCACGTGCCTTTCTTTGTATCCCCATGGCTTAGCACAGTGCCTGACTCCTAGTAAGATCTTAATACACGCATATTGAGAGTTCCCTGAGTAGGTAAACTTGTTTTGCTGAATCCAATCGCTATTCCTATTACATTATCTACTTTCCATTGGATTGTAAACTTCTCCATTAGATTGTAAACTCCCTTAGGGCCAGAACTCTTTTGTTTGTTGTTTGTTTTGCCTCTTTTTGTTTCCCATGAGCCCAACCCAGGGCTGACACTTAGTAGGAACTTAAATGTTTATTGATTATTTTCTCAGTTGTGAGGCTGAAATAAGATCACGGAACTTTAAAGCTTGACATAAGTGATGCAGGAGCGTTTGGATAAAGAACTCCTGCACAAAGAGATAGCTTTAACAACCTTCACAGCTACTCACATGGAGAGAACAGCTGCTAGCTCGGAAAGGCTTGGTGTGTGGGCCTGATGACTGAAGGGGGCAGTAGGGAGGCAAGGGTGGTATCCACTCTCCATTGAAAGGCCCTGAGCTCCTCCAGGTTCAAACTTATATCATTTGAGACAAAGTTGCAGTATAATACCAATAATACCAACGGTAAAGTTCCTTATTACCTATAGGACCAGCAAAATGAGGATATTTTCTAAATTAATTAATAAGGAGCAGGGAAGTATGAATGAGGAATGGAAATTTAATGCTAGAGGCTGGAAAGTGGGGGAACAGGTGGCATACCAGTCAAACCGATGTTCCCAATATCTCTCTACAGTGATGTCAGTTATTATTATTCAAAGAGATCCCTTTTTCAGGAACAAGGTGGACAAGATGGACTCGGGGACAACTTCATCATACTTGAAGATCTTCCCCCTCTCACTAGCAAGGTGTCTGAAGCAATGCATTACGTTCCAAGTCCACTCAACAGGCACTGACCCTGTGGCTGCTTCTGTCCAAGTGTCTGAAATGGGCACTAGCTGGAAAACAAGAGCCTCGTTTTCCTAAAACGTGAACCAAGATGGACTGGAAAGCCTCCAGTATTCCTCCCGGGTCTAACTCACGATCGTTATGACCCTTTGCCGTTCGGGAAGGGGCCCCAGAGATGTTAAGGGCCTGCCCACAGCCAAAGGGCCAGGACGTGGCTGCTGCAGTCAAGCAAAGAGGGGTCTTCTAGGGCCAGGTCTGCGAGGCAGCTGGTGGGGGGACAGCAGAGCAAGGGTCTGCTGTGCTATGGACGTGCCCGACCTGAAGCCTGTCAGTGACCAGGCCACCACGGTCTCACTGGTGCTGTCCTCAAGCCTCCGCCTCCAGGACTGGGGAGGTCGGAAAGGGTTTTCTGGGAGAAGGTGGGATCGCAGCTGGGCAGGATGATGAGGAGGACGGCTAATCCAGAAAGGGTCCAAACTCTCGTGGAGGTGTGACTTCTGACGGGCTCGGTTCCAAGCCTGGACAAGGACCAAAGCCCAGCACCTGGTCTGATCTCATTAAGCTGAGGAAAACACTTGAGGTTTGCACTGCTTCGCTTTCCTTTTCTCGTTAAAGTTCCTCCGAACAGCCATTAGATGGCGGTGTGCATTCAGACACAGGTGGGTGACGTCGTCAGGAAGAGGCAGGGCGTATGCAGATGAGGAGATTTCTGGTCCCGTTTTCTCCGACCAGGTCTTGCGGCTGGAAAATGGAGATTTTTTTGAGGGTCGGAGAGGCCTAGCTCCTTTCGTTCTGTTCGAAGTGCGGGAAGCTGTGTAGTTTGTGTACATGTAGCGTGTTGTGTGAGAAGCGGAAGTGCTGCGTAAGTGAGCATGACTTTGGAGTGTGTGAGTGGTGGAGGAGTGCGCGCGTGTAACCAGTAAGCGCATACTTACCTGGCAGGGGTGATTCCATGATCACGAAGGTGGTTTCCCCAGGGCGAGGCTTATCCATTGCACTCCGGATGGGCTGACCCCTGCGATTTCCCCAAATGCGGGAAACTCGACTGCATAATTTGTGGTAGTGGGGGACTGCGTTCGCGCTCTCCCCTGATCTCGAGTCTTCCAAAAATAGTCACAGGTCCTGCAGCTGCTACCTGCTTTCTGCCACAGTGCGTCTCCTTGCTTGTTCGCGATCCACAAAGCAAGCAGCTCGCTATTCTGAAGCTCTCCCCAAGCAGTCCCGTCGTCAGTGTGCTTTCCAAACTGCTGCTGCTAGTCAAAACCGCCTCTGAGACCCCGAGGTGGTGCTGGACAATCCTTGCTCTCAGTCTTCTTCCCTAACTAAGCGGGGGGGGGGGGGGGATAACGATACCTTCATCTCCAACGCCGTTTTTCAACCCTTTGAGGCCTACACTCCGCACATAACCTGACCTCCTGCAAGTTACCCAAGCGTGGAGAAAACTCCATCTCATCACAGGTTTTAGGGACATATGTTGCTTCACGGTTTCCAGGACGAGCTCTCATATCTTTTATTTTCCCCACCAATTATATGTAAGGACCATTTTTTTAACGTTCCTTTTAAAGTTCTGGTTTCCAAATTTCATTCTTCCCTCCTCTCTCCCTCCCTGACGTGGTAAGCAATCCGATATAGGATATACATGTACTATCACGTAAAATATTTCCACATTAGTCATTTTGTGGGAGAAAACGAATGAAAGACAGACAGACAGACAGACAGACAGACAGACAGACAAGACAGAAAGAAAGAAAGAAAGAAAGAAAGAAAGAAAGAAAGAAAGAAAAGAAAAGACTTGCCTGATATTCTACCGGGTTCCTTTTGTCTTTTGCTGCATGGTGAAATTCGGTGCCCACAGTAATCCTGAGCAGTCAATGAGTAGGTTTTGGTTTTGAATTAAATGCATTTTTTCAAAGAACAAAAGTTTTATTTTCTCCCTATCACCTTCCACTGCTGCAAAACCGAAAACCGTTGGAACATGTATGAGTAGAGGGCAAAAGAAATAGCCTCATTGAGTATGACCCAAAAAAAAAACCCAACCAAAAACACCAAACCAACAACACACTGCCCCTCATTCTGCACCCTGACTGCACCACCACTCACTCACCTATCCGCAGGAATCTCGATTGGTCCCTGTGCTGATCAGCATTTCTAAGGTACACGTAGTTGTGATGGATTCCTAGGTTCTGTGGGTTGGTTTGTCAGTGAGTTCTCGGTGCTTGTCATGGCATAGGACAGGGGCGGCTAAGCAGGCCTAGAAGCCTACTGTTGTAGTCTCCTTTTTCATCCAGAACCTGGGGTGTTTGCAGGGGAGGGGGAGGGACTTGCCTGCGCGGCTGCGAGTGTGTGTAGCTTGAAAGCTTTTCTGTTTTGTTTGTTTGTTTGTTTTCGCGTTGGAGAAAAGTGAAGAAATCATGCAGTGGCTTTTAAAATTCGAGGTGAGGTTCGTCATTCTGAGCGGTCGCTGTCCTCTGCTTTCAGGCACCTCAAAACGTCTCCTTGGAATGCAGGCTAGTTGATCCAGTGGCTTAAATTACTGTCTGCATGCGTTTTCGAGGAAGGAAAGGCATTCGTTCTTTGCTACTGAGCCCCACCTCTCCCCAGGCAAGCGCTAGGAAGACAAGTGCAACTCGCATGGGGGAAGGCGATTGTCGGCCCTCTGCGGAGCCAAGCCGGAGCCAAAGCACTTCTGACTCCTGGTCTCTTGGGACAGCAACGGAATTCTTCGTGTCTCTTTCTTTTTGCTTACGCGTCAAGGTACCCCCCGAAGGGAAGTGCACCGTTCCCAGAAGTACTGCAATACTGGGTCGATGCGTGGAGTGGACGGAGCAAGCTCCTATTCCATCTCCCACGTTCAAAAATCCATTTAATATATTGTCCTCAGATAGAGGACGTATCAGATATTAAACTGATAAGAACAGATACTACACTTGATCTTAGCCAAAAGGCCGAGAAGCGATAAAGAGCAAGCCGCCCACTCCCCTCCCCCTTCGCAGCAACAGCCTTTTCCACTCGCGCCCACTACGAAGCCTTTCACCAAGCCTCTCCCGCCCTCAGCTACCTCCTACACTCCACAAAACAGCTGCCAGCCTGGCGCTTTTACGCAAACACACGGTCGCCTAAAGGCACCCCAGAAAATGGACCTTTACCAGATCGTAGCCCTCTCTTCGGCCAGGAAGTGACTTTCCTGCCACCCAGAAGCCTTTGCTTCCTGGCTTGCTCAATATTTGCATAGCTCTCCTCCCTCCCGCACTTTCCCTGTCATCTCTCCTTTCCTTTCCTTTCCTTTCCTTTCCTTTCCTTTCCTTTCCTTTCCTTTCCTTTCCTTTCCTTTCCTTTCCTTTCCTTTCCTTTCCTTTCCTTTCCTTTCCTTTCCTTTCCTTTCCTTTCCTTTCCTTTCCTTTCCTTTCCTTTCCTTTCCTTTCCGTTTCTTCTTCAAAGGGCTCCAAAAGCTATGCAGAAACCCACCTACCAGGAAGGGCAGGCGGGGCGCCCCGATCACCTTGATGGGGGACCAGCAGTTCACAGATGCCCTCAATTGCTGGCTACCTGGGTGTCCCGCTGCCTTGTCAGAGCCCTGAGCGATAGAAAAGACTGAAGAAGAGGGGGGCAGGGGGAGAGCAAGGAAGCTGGCATTTTCAGTATGGTAAGACATGAGAGAAACAAACCATTCCGTCTCCCTTTTCCAAAAATCCATTTCACGCCTCGTCCGGGGCTAGCTGAACCCGGGTTCGATGACTCCAAGCCCCATGCCCTCTCCCCTCTACCATACTGCCTCTTGCATGTTTTCTGTAGCACATTTCCATCTACCTCACACACTTATGATCGCGCTGCAGCACCACACTGGTAATCCTACGAAGAGATCGTGTTCAAATACACTCCTGCTTTTCTGTGTGTATGCAAGGTCAGCCAGCCAAACATTTCTTCCACCCATCAGTGTCCCAAGTCCTCGGTGCCAACCGTCCAGCCTGGATCCTAAATTGGACAGCGATGGTGCCTGAGGACTCAAGAGTGATGTGTCCTCTTCATTCTACCCTGGGCAGATGACAACACCCCATCCCTATCTGCCTCCATAATGTCACACTCACTGCCTCGTGGATCTGCTTCCAGAGAGGAAGATTCTGTCCTCGAAGAGTCAGAAAGAATGCCCCGCTCCATGGGAGGTCATTAACCTTGACATGTGGGTTTCACCTGGACAAACCTTTTCGTTATATGGCGTGCCTCCTGATCTTCAGCAGCCGACAGAATACCCTGCTTCAAGAGGTGTTCCCTTGGTCACACAGGAGAACGCAGAGGCAAAAAAATCATCAAAGCCAACCAGGGAATCAGCCTCACTAGAGCCCCCCCCAGCTTTTGTGCTCTCCTGCATATCAACACGGTCAACTCATGAGTATGAAAACCAATTCAGAAACCTTCGTATGAAGCGGGCGTCACCGATGTTATTTCTTTTTGTTTGTTTTAGGTAATATTTTATTTTTCCAATTACCTGTAAAGACAATTTTTAAACATTCATTTTTATAAGACTTGGAATTCCAAATTTCTCTGCTTTCCTCCTCTCCTCCCTAGCGCGGTAAGCAATTGGATACATGAGCAATCATGTAAAGCATATTTCCATATTAGAAGAAACAGAACAACAGTGGGGGGAAAAGCTAAGGAAAAAAAAAGAAAGTGAAAATAGTATGCTTCGATCTGCATTCAGACTCCATTAGTTCTTTCTCTGGATGTGGAGAACATTCTCCATCATGAGTCCCTTGGAACAGTCTTGGATCATTGTCTTCATGAGAGGAGTTAAGTCTATCTTAGCTATTCCTTGCATGATGGTGATGTTCCTGTGTACGGTGTTCTCCTGGTTCTGCTTACATGAGTAAGTCTTTCCAGGTTTCTCTGAAATCTGCATGCTTGTTATTTCATAAAGCGCAATAGTATTCCATTACATTCAATGACTTGTTCAGCCATTCCCCGATTGATGGGCATCCCCACAGTTACCACACACAGAGCTGCTATAAATATTTTTGTGCATCTGGGTCCCTTTCCCTTCTTCAGGATCTGCTTGGGATATAGACCTACTAACGGTCTTGTTGAATCAAAAGGTATTCAAAGGTTGATTGCCCTTTGAGCATAGTTCCAAATTGCTCTTCAGAATGGCTGGATCACTTCACAACTCCACCAAGAGTGCCTTAGTGGACCAGTTTTCCTCTATCTTCTCCAGCATTTGTAATTTTTCTTTTCTGTCACAAGAGCTTATATGATAGGTGTGAGGTGGCACGTCATAGTTGTTTTAACTTCCGTTTCTCTAGTCAATAGTGATTTAGTGCATTTTTCCATATGACTATAGATAGATAGCTTCAGTTTCTTCCTCTGAAAACTGCCTGTTCGTATCCTTTGACCACATATCAATTGGAGAATGATTTGTATTCTTCTAAATTCTTTCTAAAGTTCTCTATGTACTTGAGAAATGAGGCCTTTCTCAGAGACACTTGCTGCAAAAACTGTTTCCCAGCTTCCTGCTTTCCTTCTAATCTTCATTGCATTGGTTTTGTTTGTGCAAAATCTTTTCAATTTAATATAATCAAAATTACTCATTTTGCATCTTGTAATGCTCTCTGTCTCTCATTTGGTCCTAACTTCTTCCCTTCCCTGTAGATCTGACAGGTAAACTGTTCCTTACTCTCCTAATTTGCCTATGATATCCCACTTTATGTCTAACTCATGTACCCATTTTGGCCTTATGTTGGTCTATGGTGTAAGGTGTTGGTCTATGCCTAGTTTCTGTCATACTCCTTTCCAGTTTTCCTAGCAGTTTTTGTCAAATAGTGAGTTCTTATCCCAGAAGCCAGGGTCTTAGGGTTTATCAAACAGTAGATTACTATAGTCATTGAATACGGTGTCTTGTGTACCTAACCTATTCCACTGATCCACCACTCTGTTTCTTAGCCAGTACCAAGTAGTTGTGATGATTGCTGTTTTTCAAATACAGTTGAAGATGTGGTATGGCTAGGCCACCTTCCCTTGCATTTCTTGTCATGAATTCTCTGAATATTCCGGACCTTTTGTTCTTCTGGAGGAATCTTGTTATTCTTTTTTCTAGTTCTATAAAATCATTTTTTGGCAGTCTGATTGTTCTGGCACTGAATAAGTACATTAGTTTAGGTGGAATTGCCATTTTTATTATATTAGCTCAGCCTACCCATGAGCAACTGATATTTTCCCAATTATGTAGATCGGACTTTATTTGTCTGAAAAGTGTTTTCTAGCTGTTATAACTTATGGAGCATTTTAAGTAATATCCTTTTGAAAAACTGTTGTGATGCTTATTCTGAGTATTGCATGTAATGTGACTTATTTAAAGCCTTCAAATTTTTACCTTTATTTATTTATTTATTTGCTTCTTTCATGTTAGTTTACCAATACCTTTAGGGTGATGTAATTTTTGTTGGTCAGTCTGCACATTCAGCCATTCAGAGCAAGAGGGCCTGCATGTGGCAATAGTTACAATGAATTGAGGTCCAGAGTAGAATGAGGTAGGGATGGGAAAATAATATCATCTGAGTGCAGCATTCAACATTGTGGAAAGAAGACTTATGTAACTACCGAACCGTAGTGCTATTAGAAACTATGAATTTCCAAATGAATCTGAACACTTGTTTTCGTATTTCTTTTCTAGTCCAATAATTTTATTTTTGAAAATGTACACACATGTTGAACCGTTTCATGCATCTTCAGCAGCAGGAGCATCTCCACCCTTGGTGTTCCTGGTATAGATCACTTGTGCTCTGTGTTTGGAAACTAGCTTAATCAGACCTTTACTAAGCAGTTCCTGGAGGGCTGCCCGGGTTAGACAACCCCGGACCTTCAGTCCCTCGGAGACTACTGCAGGGGTGATAAGTTTATAGTTGGGGACCTCCTTGCAGAGTTTGTCGTACGTTGCTTTGTCAAACAGAACCAGATTGTTGAGCTTGTCCCGAACTTTTCCTTTGGACCACTTCTTCTTCTTAGCCTTGCCCCCAGGCTTGTTCACGGGATCTTTGTCCTTCTTGGCCGACTTGCCGGCATCTTTCTTCTTCTTATCGTCCTTGGGCGGCATGGTGAGGCTTCAGGAACTCCCCCTGCTGCCGCCTCCAAGCTAAGATGTCAGACAGAAAAGCCACTTGTTTTTATTTAAAACAAAAAAAGGATATTTACTCTTGAACCACACCTTAAATCCCTCCCACCTTGGAACTGTACCTTGTAAAAGAACCTAGCTTGAGTTGCATCTCAGCTCCTAATATCCTTGCCCCTTTCCATTGTTATGCGTGGCATGAAGGGTAAAACAGCCAGAATGAAGTGGTTTTCCTTGCCCAGATTGCCAAGGATGACTGGGATCTCATGACCAGGCCTTGCTAGTTCACACTGCCTCCTCCCCCTTCTCTCCTAAAAATATAAAAACGCTTTCCTGTGCGTCTGTTGGTGGGATATCCCCCAGGGTGCCAGGCTTGCCACCCTGTTATCTCAATTAAAGATGCTTTATTCCTGCACTCAAAAAATCCTCCACTTCAAACATCAATAAAAAGTTTTAAAGTATATGAGAGTTCAGAGATTGTTAAAATAGAGAAAAGTATCAAAATGGAAAAAAACAATTAAAATTACTTAAAAGAGAAACGAATCACGTCAAAGGAAAATAAAGTATATCAGGCACCTGGAAGGTAGTCCAGAGTAGTATAAAACCTCTGAAGGATGGAACCTGTGGAGGTGGCACCCTATTATACTGTATATGGTACTGGATCATATAGAGTCAGGGATAACAACAATTAGTACAGGCTGTGATGAAGAACAAGCTAAAAACTGGTTCACGGGTCACTCTCAGCAGGTTGCTTCAAGATGCACAATGGAAGGATGTTTAAACCAGGTGGCCATGTTTAGGCAGCAAGATGTAGCATAGATCTTCTGGATTCCTCCCGGCAATTGCTGTTGAGCAAGTTGATTGGAAGAGGCAGCTAAGTGGTGCAGTTGCTGGAACGCTAGGCCTAGACTCAGGAAGACCCGAGGTCAGATCTGGCCTCAAACACCTACTAGCTGTGCAACCTTGGGCAAGTCATTTAACCTCTGTTCGCCTCCGTTTCCTTATCTGTAAAATGAACTGGAGAAGGAAATGGGAAACCACTCCATCATCTTTGCCAAGGAAACCCAAACTGGGGTCACACAAGAGTGAGATATGACTGAACAACGAATAATGAGCCTGTGAAGAGGTTCCCGCTTCATCCTCAATTCACAGTTTCACCTGTCCAAAATGTTAGTTTTACAGCTTCCGAGAAGACTTGGTCCTGTCCTGTGTACAAAATGACTAGCTTTCTAGGTGGCAGAGAGGCATTCACCCGGTTTCTCAGGATTGTCTGAGCTTCTTAGCTTATTCTTCAGATTCAAGGTCTGTAGTCAGCCAATCTGGATATACCGCACACTCCATCCCCTCAAGAACCCTCACAGCCACCGCCAGGATCAAAATGATTCAAGTCAATTCCCAGGCACACCACTCTTTGGACACAGGACCCACACCTCTGCTAACTAGGATGTAAAGGCAGAGGTTTATGGAATCGGAGGATGGAGCTGTACGATGTTGTGTCATAAAGGATGCAGTCTTGAACCAGAGCTAGTCCCCAAACTGAGAAACCAAGCAAAGTGCCCTGGATTGGTACCTAGGAAATATGGGCTCAAATTCTATCCCTTACACTTAACAGCAAGTCATTTTCATCTGAGGGAGGAGTTTACTCATCCCTAACATGGGATCATCATATTTACCCTCAATCGTCTGGCCCCTCAGCCTGTTAAATATGCTCAGGTATTCTCTATCCTACAGGTGACTTCTTTTGACCTTGCTCTCCCCCACAACATGCCACTTCCTCGGTCTTTTGCCATATGGCTTGAGGCCCTACCAGGGATTTTCTGCACTAGTTATTTTTTCAAATGTTGCTTCTGGGAATTGGCGGGTGACAGTAATTTCTCGTCCTTCTCTAGCAAGGGAGATATCATAATTAGGAAGGCGATTTTCCCCATTGAGATCCAGAGATGGTACTCCAGTTGTGCTGACTCCAGCAGTTTCTCCAAGTGTGAATCTCTCTCCTTTCTCTCTCTTTCTCTCTCTCTCTCTCTCTCTCTCTCTCTCTCTCTCTCTCTCTCTCTCTCTCTCTCTTCTCTCTCTCTCTCTGTCTCTCTCTCTCTCTGTCTCTGCCTCCCTTTCTCTCCTCCCATTTCTCCCCCCACTCTCCCCCTCTCTATACACATATGCGTGTACATCTACACATATATGCATACATGTATGTATATGTAGCTAGTGAGATAATTCGTTTTATGGTTTCCAAGACACAGTTTCCAATGTGTTGTTAGAATAACATGATACTCCAACCATTTCTCTTTGTCTTTGACTACACGATGAAATTTAGTGCAGTTTGGAAGGACCATGGTAATCCTGGGTAGTGAACTACAATTATCCCTACCACATCACAGGGGTTAGGGGCCCGGCACCCGCAAGATCTGGGAAATCTGCATAAAATGTTTGGCCCTCCCTTCCTACCAGAGAAGCAGTCTGAATTATTATGGTATTAAAAGATAACATATGTTGATATTATGCAATACCAGAGATATATTTTATGCATTTCTGAGTTTCTAAACCTTTTCTGTGTCATATGAAGCTTTTGAAAAACTTCCCCCAAAATCCCATTTAATTTCTAATGCTGACCCATGATCTATCAAAACCTCAGTGGGGAAAGTCACAATGTGGAAGTGATAACTGTTGTTGTTGTTGTTGTTGTTCTGGTTCTTTAATTATTTTTTTTTCCAATTGACATTTTGCTTTACCTAACCTGTTTGTCTTCTCATCAGGAAAACCAGCAAACAAACATCATTATAACAAGTATGTATCATCAAGCAAAACAAATTCCCTCATTGGCCGTAGCAAATACATTCATATTATACCACCCCTCTTTAAGAAGGTGGAGAGCATACTTAATCAGTCCAGTTACTGTCACTGTGTTAATCAGAATTCTTGATATCGACTTAGTTGTAATTGATTCATAGGCTGAGGAGAGGGCCTTTCTCAATGAGTGAGAGGGCTTTTGGTGCTTGGCATTAAGTAGGACAGTGATGTCCAAGAAGGCCCTCAGAGCACACTTTTTTTTTTTTTAGTGATCATGTGCATACACAACTTAGGTTGTTTCTAGGGGAGGGGCTTGCCTCTGGGTGAGTGGGTTTGAAAGTTGCCATTCATTCATTCATTCATCCATTCATCCATCCATCCATCCATCCATCCATCCATCCATCCATCCATTCATTTACAAAAGCGGCCTCATAAAGTCGCTTCTTTTCTCTGGGTAACATTTGCCATTTCCTGATTTCTGTCACGTGATTTGGGTCCAAAATCAAGTTTTATTGTAGAACGATCAGGCCAATGTATTTGCTTAGGTATTGTCTGTGGATGGTTTCCAGCTATAAATGATAGAGACCAAACATGGCACTTGGCCATCACAGTCGTAGTTTTAACTGAACAGCGTTTTGAATACCATGGCCTGACACCATTGTGTGGCATTGTATTTATTTGTTTATTACTGGTGTGTGACCATCCTGTCAAAACAAGGTAGGAAGAGGAAAAAAAGTTCCAAGCCTGTAACTAGTTGACACTTTCCTGTCCTTCATGGGTCCAATCCATCTGGTGTTGTTTCTGTGGGATATGGCATCAAACATTACTAGCTAGTGATTCACTAGTCAGTAACGAGTTCCAAAACTAGAGAATAGTGCCTCCTTTTGTGTAAGACAAAAATTAACTAGAGAGAACAGTTCTCATCATCCTTAGGAGCCACTAAATTACAGAGTTGCCAATTCAGGAACAACATCCACTAGCAAGACCAGAAAGTCAGAAAGGTTTTAAAGGTGACTGGCTGGATGTTGAAGAGAAGAGGGCAAATGGAAAAGATCTAGCTGAAATCAGCAAGTCAGGTGGTGAAGGTGGATGTAGGATCTACAGAGATAAATGATCAAGATGTGGGATAGAAGTTGTCAGGTACAAGAAAGGACATCATGACCAAGCAGGTGTCCAGAGAAATCCCGGAGAATTCAATTGAAAAACTCAGACAGTCATACTGAAACAGTACAACACAGGGCAATGCATGTTAGTGGTCAAGCCCATGTGTTAGCAAATGCAGTTGAGGAATATCAAAGCAGTTATCATGCAAATGTCATGAACCTCCAGCAGCAGTAGAGAAGCAATTCTTTAAAAGTCATCCAAGGGGCAGCTAGGTGGCTCAGTTGAATAGAGCTCTGGCTTGGGAGTCAGAAGGACCTGAGTTTCAAATCCAGCCTCAGACCCTTAACACTTACTAGCTGTGTGACCTTGGGCGAGGCACTTAACCCCGATTGCCTCACCAGAAAGCAAAACACTAAAAACTAAAAGTCATCCAAGTGAAATTGAGATAAACTAACAGTGACAAATATGTAATGCCACAAAGACTATAACTTTACCATTTAAAATAGGAAAGCTACAGCTAAGAAAGCAATTGTTAAATATGCATAAAATGTATGTGACCACAAATAACAAATTAATATTACTAGCTCAGTCAGTTCTTTGATAAAAATCAAGTCATAGCTGACTCCATATGTTTCTTTCTGGGTTATCAAACGGTCTCATTTGGAAATGTAATATATAGCTCTGCTCAATTGATCCATATCTTGACCCAAATGCTGGGCAGAACACTGCTGTTGATGCTTAGATTTTGTTGGCTTATTCTGGAAGTCCCAAAAGCGGTAGGCCATCTGTTTTTGAATGGAACTGTCGCATGGATGACTGTAGCTGTCACGGTTTGAAATCAGACCAAAGGAGGGCAAAGTGACTTTTCTACTTAGACCTGAAACTATCTGGCTAGTATGAACTTTGGGCTCTTCATCAACTGCTCCAGCGTGGACTTGTGTTTATTGGTTATGGCATAATTTACGTGGTGGTGATTATGCCACGGGAGAGGAGGAAGAGTCTCACGGTACACCCTGCACTTACAGAAATATCTGTGACCCCCAAGAAAAGTGTCACCTACTATTTAAAGCAAAAACTACCCTCCTTCATTTCAAGAAAGTGAAGCCAATGCAGCAAAACCTAAAATGAAAAAGAAACCGAGGGAGCAAGTTATTTGCATGTGCACTTTTCCTTCCCTTGTTGTACCCTTCCTTTCCTCTTGCCTGTAGTATTAGTACATCTCATCACAACGAGTATTTCACTTCCTGCAGTTCTGCAGGGAATGTCTTAAGGCACAATCACTTCCTCTCCCTGCCTGACTTCCAACCAGTTTTGACTCTTGTTTGTGTGCACATGGTTATGTAGAAGTGATGGTGCCCTATCCTCTGCAGGGTTCTGATCCTGTACAATTTCTGTTGACATCCAGTCAGTTGGGAACAAAGCCAGAACTGAAAGAAAAAAAAAGTTTTAGAAAGAGATGGATGAAGTCATCTGGTAGAGGCGAGAGCTAAAGTAGATGACCCACTGACCTGGATCTCTATGAGGGACAGGTTCAGGACTCAAACAACAGGGCAGGGAACAGTAGCTGATTGGCCTGCATGGAGTCATTTCGAGATAATGCGGGGAGTATGATCAGCCAATAGACGGTGGTCGCCTGTGGTGCAGGTTTGGCGAGTGACGTCAGTAAGGGACAGACCGTTATGCAGATGAGGAGACTAAGCAGATAGTGCTTCTGGAAAAGGTGGATTTGGGGGTCGGAGGGGCCGAGGCGAGTTGGGAGGGGTTGAAGCGCTTGCGGGTGTTGGCGGTTTGTGCTTGTGGAGCGTGTGTCGTTGGGCTGTGGAAGCGCCGCGTGAGTGATCGTGCGTTTAGAGTGTGTGTGCGTGGAGGGAGTGGTGGAGCGCGGCGTGGTGGGGCATACTTACCCGGCAGGGGTGATTCCATGATCATGAAGGTGGTTTCCCCAGGGCGAGGCTTACCCATTGCACTCTGGATGGGCTGACTCCTGCGATTTCCCCAAATGCGGGAAACTCGACTGCATAATTTGTGGTAGCGGGGTACTGCGTTCGCGTTCTCTTCTGATCTCCGGTGTTTGAAAAATAGTCGTACTTTCTGTGGGTGTTTGTAGGTTTGTGTTAAGATTACGGTTATTTTCTTTCATGCAGTTTGAAAACTGTGTGATTTTTTTGGTAGTGTCGTCCGGTAGTCTTGTCGTCAGTGTTGTACTTTCTGCTGCGTCTGTAACCCGGTTTGGTTTTTATGCATCCTTCCACACCCTTACCTAAAAAGATAGCTAGGGTTCCTGAACATTCTTTGACTTTAGCCGTAGTTGTACTTTCCTATTTTTCGATGGTTTTGTTTTGTTTTCCGTTAAATTTCCTGGATACAAATAAAACAGGCACTGGCTTGTGCGAGGCAGGTTTTTCTTCAAGTAACGGAAGTCTATCTAAGCTAGGGTTATGGTCAACTGAAACTGGCAGTGTTGCCAATGTGGACCAGTGCTGACTTTTCCAAGCCCTGTTCTGTAGCAGAAGTGACCTAAGAATAATGCATGCCGTGAACAAGAGGCAAGTTCATTCTAAGGGGAAAGTGGAAGTCGGCCTCTTTGAAGATGAGGCGGAAGGTTAACGAACCAGACCTGCAGGAGAGAAAAGCCGGAAGTTACACAAAATACGTGAGTCTTCTGCCTCTGATTGTAGAGGCAGACGTGGCAGGTTTCTTTCAATGGATATGTCTCATCAATACAACGTGGTGAGGAATAGAGTCAAGCTGACTCAGCCAGAAGACCTGCCAACCTCTTTGCTGAATGGCTCTCTTCAGGGAAAGCTTGGAAAAAGAGGTGGGCAAAAATGTAAAAGGAAAGAAAAGAAAAAGAAGTGTTCAGAGTCAGACTTTTGGTCCTGACTTCAAGCAGCCTCCTGCAGAGCATCCTTGAAATTTTCATCAGAATGGAGAGCAGCATTCTTTCCTCTTGGCTCAGTGAGAGCCCTTTCCTCTCTGAAGGAGGAGAGTTTAATCTTAAGTAGATTGGATCCTTTTATAAGCAATAGCTGATTTGCAAACCACACATTTGAAGGTTCCAGGATTTGGAGAGTCACTACTACCAGAATTAGTCATCTTGGATAATAATAAGAACTATATCACCACTATCATAGTCCAGCTCAAGATCCTACCAGCTTTATTGCCTATATGCCAGTAATAATGAGGCAAAGAGAACTAAAAAGAAACCAAAGGCCAATAAACATATCAAGATCAGGAAAACTCAAGGACCTTGGGCTACAGGCAAATAACTTAGGGAGAAGGCAGAGGCCAGAGTTTCCTGGGTTCTGGTAGGCAGAAATGAGTTGACCTATCCTAAAGGCAACCTGGGGTGGGGGAGAGACCAAGCAGGACATCTCCCCAACTTCATCAGAGGCTAGAGAAGGACAACCTGAGGAGGGATGCAGGGCAGGTTGCTAGAAAGCACAGTCTCTCCCACTTGACTTTCTCTATGATTTGGTGCCCAGGCCAAGACAGGTACCTAGGCCTGAGATATGGAACCAGGTACTTGTTTTGTTCATAGCCCTTCCTAATGGAAATGTAAATCTGGGTTAAGGAGGGATCAATGGTGTGGCAACATCTTCCCTCTCCCTAGAAAGAACTAGGAACTGACAAGGTCACTGGTAACAGAAGATTAAATTGTCAAGTATGGCAATCACATAAAGGGCAATTCACTTTGAGGGCAGGAATGGGACCTAACAAAACTAGGCTATTTTTTTCTTCCATTTATGGGTTGGCTTCTAGGTCTGGCTTTTTTATTTTTTCCAGTGTAATGTAGAATTTTAACCAGAAATCTGTTTTCTCTCAGTTTTTCCCCTGTTGGTAATTTGGAATGTATTATTTATTGTTGTTCTGTCATTCCAGTCAGGTCTAACTCTTCATGACCTCTGTCCATAGCGTTTTCTTGGCAAAGAAACTTTGCCATTTCCTTCTCCAGTGGCAAACAGAGGTTAAGTAGCTTGCTAGGAAGTTTCTGAGGCTGGATTTGAACTGATGTCTTCATGACTCCAAGTCAGTACTCTATTCACTGTGCCATCTAGTGCCCACATATTCTTGTTTATAAAGTGTTTATAAATAGTTTTTCTAAAAAATTTGTTCCCTCCTTCCCATCCCCATTAGACTGAGCTTCTTGATTGTAGGAACTTTACCTTTATTTATATTCCCAGTACTTAACTCAGTACAAGGTGCATAGTAGGCCCTTAATAAATGTCTATTGACCTACTGACTCACTGATATCTTAACAAGGTTTTAGTTTAAATCCCAGTGTCTACCAGAATGCTTTTTTCTTTTTAAAAGGCAAGTCAGAGCAGAGAAATCCTCAGGTTCTCATTAACACAAAGTCATTCGGGTCCTGATTTTTCCAGAGTCACATCCACTTAATAGTCAGCTTTCTTTCTTTTTTTGGGGGGGGTAATATTTAATGGGGTAGACAGTGGTACAAATCATTCCCCACCTGAGGTGGCTGCCCTGAAATTTTCAAGCAGGTGGAAGAGAACCTAGCAAAGCAAATTCCCTGCAAAACTGAGTAAATGGTCCCCCACTTAGAAAAGCACAATAGAATCAAGAGAAACATCAGGCAGTAAAAGAAAGAGAAAGCAGGATGCGGAAAAATAATAGCTAATTTTTCAGTTTCTCCTATAACTGTTTTGTAAAGATTTTTTAAATCAAAACCTTCTGTTTTCTATCACATTCACTTCTGAATACTATGTCTTTCTCCTACTCCTTCTTAGCCAATCTTCTCATGAAACAAAGATTTTAAAAGAAGATAAAAAAGAACAGCACAACCAAGCAACTTTATCAACCAGATCTCATAGTGTATTCCACGCTCAGAGTCCCCTTCTCTAGGAATGACTGGAGAGAGATGCATTTTCTCAACTCTTCTCCAGGGCTGTGACATATAAAAAGTTTGAGAGACATACTTTCTGGGAAATTAATCATTTTATTAATTTTTGCTAGTAGATAATTAATATAAGGGGTCAGTGGCACTCTCGAATGCCAAAGATAGATCAAGGTGGCTTCAAGAGTGGATGTTCCCAACAGATGGCAATCATCTGTGATTGGTGAACAATTAATGAGAGAATGAATACTATAAGGAGAGGTGAACTTATTCCAATGATGGGGACATGACTTTGGTTATGTCACTTACTCCCAGAACACCTCCAGAACCAGGAAATCTAGACAAAGGATCTACTACCACCTCTGTTGTGGTCTGGGAGATTTCAATGCCTGAAGGACCTGTGTAAAGGACAGGGTCATCTGGAACGAATTCACAAACTTAAAGAATCTTTAAGTCAAGCTGGCAAAAGTTTTATTGTTATACTTTTCAGCAGGCAAGGGAACTTGCAACCTAACAGGAATGCTATAGCTTATATGAAAAGCTGTGGATTATGTGCCAAAGTATGCTAATTAGGTGATAATGTGCAACCTTGGTCACAGGTGTCATTCACTACTGGAAACCTCAGAGATGGGGGGGGTGGAAGGGTTCCTAAAGGGTAACAAGATAGTTTCAAGAATTGATATCTGTAATGACCTCTAGATCATACATGATAACTGGGAATCAGTACATGGTAGTTTTGTTGATACAAGATAGTACAAGGGAAATTCTACAGTGCTTGTTCTTGTAACAAGGAGAGATAGTTTGCCTCATTGGGCCCACTCATGAGCTATTACCAGAGATAGGGTCTTTGAGCTGGAGGGGAAACTCTCAGGGATAGTGCCTTGAGGCCAGGGAGAAATGTTTCTTGGAAGTGGGGTCAGAGTACAAGCACACAAGTACCCCATTACCACCACCACCCCACCCAAGTCTGAGCAGAACATAATGGGCTTCCCCACTTGGGTGGGGTCTGAACAAGACTGAGGAGAAAGTTGAAGCCAATCTCACTATCAGCCCCACTTCTCAGAGACTGATCTGACCCAGCAGAGAATGAAGAAACAGGAAGGGAAAAAATCCTGGATTTCCCCAATAGTAAAAAAGGTTACCAACATAAGAGAGGAATAATCATTTCTCTCAGGGCCAAATTGGTTATTAGAACTCCACGGCCTTCAGTTTCTTTTGTCTTAAAGTATCTCTATCTAAATGTGTTCATACAGTGTTACCTTTGAATTTGGCATAACAGGGAGGCATCATTAGTTACCTCCCGTAGGTACGTGGACAATTTAGCTCTATATAGTTTCTGCAACTGGACAGCTTCCCCTACATGGCTCAAAACATTTGATTTAATATTAATTCACAAGTTCTGCTTCTGGGAGCCAAGATGGTAGAGTAAGAAGTAAGTCACTCTACGTAGTAAACACTTAAATGTTTTTTCATACATTTATTTCATATATTCATTCATTTGCTAACTGAGCACTCAGTTGCTTCTGTGCTTCTAAAGACTTGAAAATGCTGTCAGTGCCTTTCTAAATTTGAGCCTGGGGGCAAAGTCCCTGTTGTATCACCCTACTTACTGCTCTGCTACTATGTCTTTATAAGCCTTTTCCAGAATTCTGACAAGGTACTGTAATTGCACAATTGTATGTAAATGCCAAACTAAGTGAATCAATCTCTTCCTAATAAAGGAATAGAACATTTGTATTTTTCTCTTATCCCTGTGCTTTAAATGATCTTTTTTTAAAACTACCCCCCTTCCCTGTGTATTTGCTGTTTCTGCTGGAAAACTCTTTGTATGAAATGTATTCATTCACGAATAAATGTTTAATAATAATAATAATAATAATAGAGAAATAAGTTGCTCTCACCATCCCTTATTGACCTCTGAAAACCCAGAAAATATTGCCCCAGGAAAAACCCTGGAACAGTTGAACCAGCAGAAAGATAGAATGTAGCAGTCTAGTAGCCCAGGAAGCTTGAGGGATTAACAGGAAAGGCCCCTCTTGCCCTGGGGGAGGGGGAGCAGTACAGAACAGGAGGCATCCCAGCAAGCTAGCAGAGAGCTCCACCTCAGCATGACAGGGAGAGATCCTGAACCCTGGGGTGGTGGAGCAGGCAAGCACCAACACCAGCACCTCCAAGTGCCTCAGTATGGGCAGGGAAATAGGGTGACTTTGATGTAATGATAAAAAAAAAATCTAATTAAGTGGGTTAAATGGATCTAAGTAAGTGGATTAAGTGAATCTAATTAGGGGATTGTACTGGGAGAAAAGGAAAGGAAGAGACAGACAAGGGTAAATTATAGTACAGGAAAAGGCACAACAACCTATTACAATAGAGGGAAAGAAGGAGGGAGATGAGCATTGTTTGAACTTTACTCTCATCAGAATTTGTCTCAAGGAGGAAATAACAATCAGTTAGGCATAGAAATCTAACTTGCCCTATAGGCAGGGAGGGAAAGGGATAGAGAAAAGGGAGGGGAGAATAGAAGGGAGGGAAGAAGTAGTAAAGGTAAAGGGGAAGAAAAGGGAGGGGGCTAGTAGAAGGGAGGGTGGACTGAGGGAGGCGGTAGTCAAAAGCAAAGCACTAGTAAGGAGGGAAAGGGAGAAAGGAGAAAGAAAAAACATAAACAGGGGGAAATAGGATGGAGAGAAAGACACAGATAGTAATCATAACTATGAATGTGAATGGGATGAACTTTCCCATAAAACAGAAAAGGTTAGCAGAATGGATTAAAAACCACAATCCTACGATGTATTGTTTACAGGAAACACATTTGATAACCTTGGTGGTTTTTTTTTTCAGGAAACATTTGAAATAGAGGGACACACACAGGGTAAAGGTAAAAGGCTGAAGTAAAATATAGTATGCTTCAGCTGAAGTAAAAAAAAAAGCAGGGGTAGCAATCCTGATCTCAGACGAAGCAAAAGCAAACATATATCTTATTAAAAGAGATAAGGAAGGAAACTACATCCTGCTAAAAGGCACCATAGACAATGAAGAGGTCTAGGGGTTTTGGGGTGCTGGGACCCCAAGATCACGGTAACGGACCCTGCTGAATGAATTCAACTCAAATCTTCTTCAGCCAGAGGAAAAGTTTATTAGTGATAAATCACATCGGCCAGGTGACGCCCATAAGGACAGGCGGGCATGAGAAAGGCTCAGCCTTTGGGGCACGAGAGATTCTCAGCTAGGTGACACCCGCCCGTAAAGACGAGCGGGCATGAGAGGTTCTCAGCCTCGTGGGCCTGAGATTCTCAGCATCTGAATGAGGGCCAAGGTGGATCTTAAATACTAAAGTAACTTTGGGTGGCCAGAGAAGGGGGTTGGGAAATGGGTCTATGTAAGAATTCTAATTAGGGAGGTCAGAGAGATTGAATAGACAATGGGAATAGATAATGGAGGGAACAGGAAGGCAGAAGTTTGAAAGGCATCTGCACAAAATCAAGGTGGGGCTAGGACTTTCAAAAGGAGATAAAGGAAGTAGATAAGGAACAGTTTGAGAATAGAGAAGGCCTTTCTGGGGCCTACAGACAAAAGGGAGCCTAAGGCTTTCAAAGGGAGATGAGGGTCTGGGGCCTGTGAGTCAGATTCCCTTTGGGACAAAGGGCGAAGATCTTGGCTTGGGCCCCACCCCCATCAGACAATGAAGTAATATCATTACTAAACATATATGCACCAACTGGTATAGCTTCCAGATTCTTAGAGGAGAAGTTCAGGGAGTTACAGGAGGCATTAGACAGCAAAACCATACTAGCGGGGGACCTCAACCTCTCCCTCTCTGAACTAGATCAATCTAACCACAAAATAAACAAGAAAGAAGTTAAGGAGGTGAATAGAATTTTGGAAAAGTTAGATAGGGTGGACCTCTGGAGAAAATTAAATAGGGATTGAATGGAATATGCTTTTTTCTAGGTGGTACAGGGCACTTACACAAAAATTGACCATGTTCTAGGGCATAAAAAACTCCCAATCCAATGCAGAAAGGCAGAAGTATTAAATGCATCCTTTTCAGATCATGATGCGATAAAAACTATATATAATAAATGGTCATGGAAAGATAGACTAAAAATTAATTGGAAAATAAGTCATCTAATTCTAAAGAATGAATGTTTCAAACAACAAATCATAGAAACAATCAATAACTTCATTCAAGAGAATGACAATAATGAGACAACATACAAAACTTGTGGGATGCAGCTAAAGCAGTTCTTAGGGGAAGTTTTATATCTCTCAGTGCTTACATGAATAAAATAGAGAGGAGAACAATGAATGGGCATGCAACTTTAAAAAGTAGAAAAAGAACAAATTAAAAATCCCCAATTAAATGCCAAATTAGAAATACTGCAAACCAAAGGAGATATTAATAAAATTGAAATTAAGAAAACCATTTAAGTAATAAATAAAACTAAGAGCTGGTTTTATGGGGAAAAAAACCCCAATAAAATAGATAAACCTTTGGTCAATTTAATAAAAAAAAAAAGAAGAAGAAAACCAAATGATCAGTATCAAAAATAGAAACAGTGAATTCACCACCATGAAGAGGAAATTAAAACAATAATTAGAAACTATCTTGCCCAACTGTATGCCAATAAATTTGACAATCTTAGTGAAATGGATGAATATTTACAAAAACATCAATTGCTCATGGACAGGCCAAGCCAATATAATGAAAATGACAATTCTACCTAAGCTAATTGACTTATTCTGTGCCATACCAATCAAACTACCAAAAATTTATTTTTAGAGCTAGAAAAAAATAATAAGATTTATCTGGAAGAACAAAAAGTCCAGAATATCAAGGGAACTAATGAAAAGAAATGCTAGAAAAGGTGGCCTAGCCTTACCACATCTTAAATTGTATTACAAGCAGGAATTATCAAAACTACTTGGTGCTGGCTAAGAAACAGAGTGATGGATCAGTGGAAAAGCTTAGGTATGCAAGACACAGTAGTCAATGACTATAGTAATCTACTATTTGATAAACCCCAAAACCCCAGCTTCTCACTATCTGACAAAAACTTCTAGGAAAACTGGAAAGGAGCATGGCAGAAACTAGGCATAGACCAACATCTTGAACCATATACCAAGATAAGGTCAAAATGGGTACATGATTTAGACAAAGTGGGATACCGTAGGCAAACTGGGAGAGCAAGGAATAGTTTACCTGTCAGATTTGTGGAGAACAGAAGAATTGATGACAAAACAAGAGATAGAGAACATTATAAAGTACAAAATGGATGATTTTGATTACATTAAATTGAAAAGGTTTTGCACAAACAAAGCCATTGCAACCAAGATTAGGAGGGAAGCAGAAAAGTAGGAAAGAATTTTTGCAAACAGGGTCTCTGATAAGGGCCTCATTTCTAAAATACATAGAGATCTAAGTCAAATTTATAAAAATACAAGTTATTCCCCAATTGATAAGTGGTCAAAGTATATGAACAGGCAGTTCTCAGATGAAGAAACTAAAGCCATCTATAGTCATATGAAAAAATGCTCTAAATCATTATTTATTAGAGAAATTCAAATTGAAACAACTCTGAGGTACCACATCACACCTATCAGATTGACCAACATGACAAAACAGGACAATGATAAATGTTGGAGAAGATGTGGGAAAACTGGAACACTAATGCATTGTGCCTGGAGTTGTGAAATGATCCAACCATTTTGGAGAGCAATTTGAAACTATGCCCAAAGGTCTATAAAGATGTGCATAACCTTTGACCCAGCAATAGCACTTCCAGGGCTATATCCCAAAGAGATCCTACAAATGGAAAAAGGACCAACATGTACAAAAAATAGTTATAGCAGCTCTTTTTGTGGTGGCAAAGAATTGGAAATTGAGAGGATGCCCATCAATTGGGGAATGGCTGAGCAAGTTGTGGTATATGAATGTAATGGAATACTGTTGTGGTGTAAGAAATGATGAGCAGGAAGACTTCAGCAAAGCCTGGAAGGCCTTGTATGGACTTGATGCTGTTGTGAAATGTGCAGAACCAGGAGAACTTTGTACACAGTAACAGCATCGTTGTCTGATGACTAACGTTGATAGACCGAGCTGTTCTCAGCAATACAAGGATCTAAGACATCTCCAAAAGTCTCATGATGGAAAATGCTATCCACATCCAAAGAAAGAACTATGGAGTCTGAATGCAGATCAAAGCATACTGTTTGCTATTTTTTTCTTCTCTTTCGTTTTGTTTCCTCTTTCTTATGGTTTTTCCTATTGGTTATAATCCTTCCTTACAACATGACTAATGGGAAAATATGTTTAACAGGAATGGATATATATAGGCTATATGAGATTGTATGCTGTCTCATGGAGGGAGGTAGAGAGGGAGGGGGAGAAAATTTAAAACTCAAAAGCTTGTGTAAGTGAATGTTGAACTAAAAATAAATTAATTTTAAAAAAGCAAACAAAAGAAAAAATATTAATTCACCTTTGCCAAAAGCAAATTAGGAGAACAAGGAATAGTTTACTTCTCAGATTTATAGAGAAGGGAAGAACTTATGATCAAACAAGAAATAGAGAATATTATGAAAATCAAAATGGATAATTTTGAATACATTAAATTAAAAAGGTTTTGCACAAGCAAAACCAATGCAGCCAAAACTAGAAGGAAAGCAGAAAGCTGGAAAACAATTTTTACAGCAAATGTTTCTGATAGAAGTCTCATTTCTCCAATATATAGAGAACTGAATCAAATTTGTAAGCATGCAAGTCATTCCCCAAATAATAAATGGTCAAAGGATACGAACTGGTAACTTTCAGAAGAAGAAAGCAAAGCTATCTATAGTCATGTGAAAAAGTGCTCTAAATCACATTTGCTTAGAGAAATGCAAATTAAAATAACTCAGAGGTACCACCTCACACCTATCAGATTGGCTAATGTGACAGAAAAGGAAACTGATAAATGTTGGAGAAGACTCGAGAAAATTGGGGCGCTAATACATTGCTGGTGGAGTCCTAAACTGATCCTGCAGTTCTGGAGAGCAATCAAACTGTACCTACCCTTTGATCCAGCAATACAACTACTAGGTCTGTATCCCAATGAGATCCTAAAGAAGTGAAAGGGACCCACATATTTCTAGGAGCTCTTTTTGGGTGGCTAAAATTGGAAATTGAGGGAAAGCCCATCAATTAGGGGATGGCTGAACAAGTTGTTATATCAATGTAACAGAATGCTACTTTGCTATAAGACATATCAAGCAGGCAGATTTCAGAAAAACATGGAAAGTCTTACATGAACTGCTCCTGAATGAAGTGAACAGAACCAGGAGAACATTGTACGCAGTAACATCAACATTGTGCAATGATCATCTTAGGGTAGACTCAGCTCTTCTCAGCAATACAATGGTCCAAGACAATTCCAAGACTCATCATGGAAAATGCTATCCATGTCCAGAGAAAGAACTGATGGAGTCTGAATGCAGATCGAAGCACATTATTTTCACTTTATTTTTTCATAATCTTTTTTCCCTGCTTTTGTTCTGTCTCTTCTAATATGGAAATATGTTTTATATGATTGCTCATATATAACCTATATTAAATTGCTTACCATCCTAGGGATGAGAGGGGGAAAACAGAAAAATTTGGAACTCAAAACTTATAAAAATGAATGTTTAGAATTATCTTTACGAGTAATTGGAAAAATGATGTCATATATAAAACAAAAAAAATAACATTGGTGAGGTCAGCTTCATATGCAGGTTTCTGAATTGGTTTTCATACTCATGAGTTGAGTGTGTTGATAACAAGGAGAGCACAAAATCTGGGGAGCTCTAGTGAAGCTGGTTACCTGGTTGGCTTTGATGATTTTTTTGCCTCTGCGTTCTCCTGTGTGACCAAGGGAATACCTCTTGAAGCAAGGTATTCTGTCAGCTGCTGAAGATCAGGAGGCATGCCGTATAACAAAAAGGTTTGTCCAGGTGAAACCCACATCTGAAGGTTAATGACCTCCAATGGAGTGGGGGATTCTGACTCTTCAAGGACAGAATTTTCCTCTCTGGAAGTGGATATATGAGGCAGTGAGTGTGACATTATGGAGGCAGATAGGAACGGGGTGTTGTAATCTGCCCAGGATAGAATGAAGAGGACACATCACTCTTGAGTCCTCAAACATCATCGCTATCAAATTCAGGGTCCAGGCTGGACAGTTGGCAACAAGGCATTAGCTTGGGACACTGATGGGTAGAAGAAATGTTTGGCTGGATGACCTTGCTTGCACACTGCAAAGCGGGAGTGTATTTAAACTTGATCTCTTCATAGGATTACCAGTGTGGTGGCTGTAGCGATCATAAGTGTGTGAGGTGGATACAAATGTGCTACAGAAATCAAGGAAGAGACAGTGTATTAGAGGGGAGTGGACGTGGGATTTAGAGTCATTGAACCCGGGTTCAACTAGCCCCAGACCAGGTGTGAAATGGATTTTTGGAAAAGGGAGATGGAATACCTTGTTCCCTCTTATGTCTTACTTTCCCAGGAATATTCCATTACACTGAAAATGCCATCTTACTCCTTCTCCTCCTTTTTTAAAAAAATGAATTTATTTTGATTTATCAATAATCACTTCCATAAGCTTTTGAGTTATAAATTTTTCTCCCTCTTCCTTGCCCGCTTCCTCCCCAAGACAGCATACAATCTGATGTAGGCTATACATATTTATTCCTATTAAACATATTTTCCCATTAGTCATGTTGTAAGGAAGAATTAGAACCAATAGGAAGAGCCACCTGAAAGAGGAAACAAAAGAAAACAGAAGAAAAAAATAGCAAATAGTGTACTTTGATCTGCATTCAAACTCCATAGTTCTTTCTTTGGATGTGGATAGCATTTTCCATCATGAGAACTTTGGAGATGTTAGATCTTTGTATTGCTGAGAAGAGCTCAGTCTATCAAAGCTAGTCATCGAACGACAGGGCTGTTACTGTGTACAATGTTCTCTTGGTTCCGCTCACTTCACTCAGCATCAGAGCATACAAGTCTTTCCAGGTTTTTCTGAAGTCAGCCTTCTCATCATTTCCTATACCACAACAGTATTCCATTACATTCATATACCACAACTTGTTCAGCCATTCCCCAATTAATGGGCATTCTCTCAGTTTCCAATTCTTTGCCACCACAAAAAGAGCTGCTATAAATATTTCTGTACATGTGGGTCCTTTTCCCATTTCTAGGATCTCTTTGGGATACAGTTCTAGAAGAGCTATTGCACATTTTTATAGCCCTTTGGGCATAGTTTCAAATTGCTCTCCAAAATGGCCTGATCATTTCACAACTCCACCAACAATGCATTAGTGTTCCAATTTCCCCACATCTTCTCCAACATTTATCATTGTCCTGTTTTGTCATGTTGGTCAATCTGATAGGTGTGATGTGGTACCTCAGAGTTGTTTTGAATTGCATTTCTCTAATCAATAATGATTTAGAGCATTTTTCATATGACTATAGATGGCTTTAATTTCTTCATCTGAGAACTGCCTGTTCATATCCTGTGACCATTTGTCAATTGGGAAATGACTTGTATTCTTATAAATTTGACTTAATTTTCTATGTATATTAGAAATGAGGCCCTTATCAGAGAGAGACACTGGTTCTAAAAATTCTTTCCAAATTTTCTACTTTCCTTCTAATACTGGTTGCATTGGCTTTTTTTGTACAAAAACTCCTCCTCCTTCTCTTTTTTATTGCTCAGGGCTCTGACAAGGTAGTGGGGCAGGTAAGTAGCTAGTTATCGTGGGCTTCTGTAGACTACCGGCCTCCCATCAAGGCTATCAGAGTGTCCTGATTTCTCTTCCTGGTAGGTGGGTTTCTCTGTAGCTTTTGGAGGCCTTTGAAGAAGAAACAGAAAAGAACAAAGCGAAGGAGAACTGAAAGGGAAAGTTCAGAAGAAAGGAGAATTATGCAAATATTGAGCAAGCCAGGAGGCAAAGGTGTCTAGGTGGCAGGAAAATCATTCCCTAGTGGAAGAAAGTGCTAAGATCTGGTTGGTAAAGGTCCATTTTGGGGGGTGTTTTTAGGCGACCGTCAGGTTGTGTAAAAGCGCCAGGCTGGCAGCTGTTTTGTCGGGGGTAGGAGGTAGCTGAGGGCGGATGAGGTTTGTTCAAAGGTTTAGTAGTAGGTGGGAGCGGAAAAGGGTGCCACAGCGAAGGGGTGAGGGGAGTGGGCCACTTGCTGCTTATCGCTTTTTGGTCTTTTGGCTAAGATCAAGTGTAGTATCTCTTCTTATCAGTTTAATATCTGATTTGTCCCCTATCTGAGTAGAACACATTAAATGGTCTTTCTTTTTTTTCTTAATTTACTTTGGTTTATCAACCGTCACTTCCATATGCTTTTGAGTTTAAAATTTTTCTCTCCCTTCCTCCACACCACCCTTCCCAAGCCAGCATACAATCTGATATAGGCTATACATATACATTCCTATTAAACATATTAAACATCACACATTAGTGATGTTGTAAGTAAGAATTAGAACCAATAGGAGGAACCACCAGAAAAAGGAAACATAGCTCAACAGAAAAAAAAATAGCAAATAGTATGCTTCTATCTGCATTAAAACTCCATAGTTCTTTCTTTGTATGTAGATAGCATTTGGAGGCCTTTGGAGATGTCTTAGATCCATGTATTATTGAGAAGGATTAAGTTTATCAATGTTAGTCATCACACAACTTGGCTGTTATTGTGTACAACTTTCTGTTGGTTCTGCTCACTTCACTCAGCATCAGAGCATACAAGCTTTTCCAGGTTTTTCTGAAATCAGCCTGTTCATCATTTCTTACAGCACAATAGGATTTCATTACATTCATATACCACAATTTGTTCAGCCATTCTCCAATGGATGGGCATCTTCTCAATTGTCAATTCTTTGCCACCAAAAAAAGAGCTACTATAACTATTTTTGTACATGTGGGTCCTTTTCCCATTTGTAGGACCTCTTTGGGACATAGCCCTAAAAATGCTGGGTTAAAGGTTACGCACATTTTTATAGCCTTTGGGCATAGTTCCAAATTGCTCTCCAAAATGGTTGGATTATTTCACAACTCCAGCCACAGTGCATTTAGTGTTCCAATTTTCCCACATCTTCTCCAACATTTATCATTTTCTTGTTTTCTCATCTTGGCCAGTCTTATATGTGTGATGTGGTACTTCGGAGTTGTTTTGATTTGCATTTCTCTAATTTATAGTTCTTAAGATCGAAAGTATATATGTGGGCCTTTCCAAAGCGACACTATATCTTATGCTCTAAATACCGAGCCTGTTTCTAAACTTTTTTCTAATCAACTTTTTTTTATAATCTCCCACGTAAGCAAGTAAGCCATGTTGCGCTTTGTGCAGGAGCGGCTATTTCTCCTATTCCCTGTAACATCACATTTCCTTGATCTAGTGGCCAGTCTCTAGGCCAAGCCCGTAAGGTGACAACTGACTTATCAGCTCCAGTGTCTATTAACCCTTCAAATTCTTTTCCTTGTACCTCTATTTTTAGAGTTGGTCTGGCATCTGTGATAGTTCTATGCCAAAACAGTCCTGTGCTACCAAATCCTTCTGTCCCCCTTACCTTTTTTTGGTCATATTCCCCAGTTTTTTATAATCCATTACAATCATTTGTGCTATTCTTTCCCCTTTTTGAATGACAAAACGACAACGAGGAAAAGCATAAACCATAACCTCAATTTCTCCAGTGTAATCAGAGTCCACCACTCCAGGAATGACCATGAGTCCCCTAAGTGTCTGGCAACTAAGGCCTAAGATTAAACCCACCATCCCTGGGGGTAATGGACCATGTACTCCAGTGGGAATATGTACAACTTCATCTCCAATGTTTTTATCAAGAGTGAAACTTAAATCTAATCCGGCACTACCTGGGGTGGCACGAATAAGGTCTAATATTGTGGGTCTTGTGGGTGTGGAGCAGGGACTGGTTGGATCAATGAAAGCACTGCTCCTATTGTTTGGCAGGCGGAGCGGCCCCTCCAGGGGTTTAAAAGCTGTCCATTAACATCTGAAGTAGATCTACATGATGAAGCCCAATGATTTCCTCTTTGACACCTAGGACAAGGAGTACTAGGGGGCTGAGACTGTCTTCCTAAGAGCCCTACAATCCTTTTTTATATGGCCAGGCCTTCCACAATTAAAACATTTTAACCTTCTCAGATCCCTCTGATTGTTAGGAAAGGCAGCTGCTAGCATTTCTGCTTGGGCTGCTGCCATAGCCTGTACCTGAAATTGCGTGGTCCCTACACTCTACGCTGAATCATTTCTGTAATATCCATATTGGGCTTGCCGCCTTGTAAGGCTTTTTTACAATCAGCATTAGCATTTTCACTGGCCAATTTTTGAAGGAGTATTTCAGCTGCTTTTGAATCAGAAAAGCTCCTTTGTATGGCTTGCGTAAGTCGGGCTACAAAATCTGGGAAAGTTTCTTGGGGGCCTTGCTTTATCTGAGTATACAAGGCTCCCCTATCTTGTTTCCCAGGAACCTTTAACCATGCTGCCTGTGCAGCTTTCGTAATTTGTTCATATGCTACAAGTGGATAATCTAGCTGTTACTGCAGTGCAGTAAACATTCCTGTCCCTGTGAGCTGCTCCAGAGAAATAGGAATCAATGTTCTTGTATTGTATCCTGCCTGCTCTTGGCATTGCTCAGTAAATTCTGATTTCCATATTAGATAATCTCCTGGCTCCAAACATGTTTTTACTAATGAATACCAATCATATGGGGCCATGGCTGTATTAGTTATTGAATCTAATAAAGTTTGTACATAGGGACTGTTTGGCCCATATTGTACTGAGGCTTGTTTTAATTCTCTTAAAACTTTGAATTCAAAATTCCTATGTTCCCTAATCATCTGTCCAGGATTATCTGGATTCTCTTCTTCATATAGTGGAAACATCATGCTTTTTGGGATAGCTAATTTTAAGTCCATAGGCACTTCTTCCCCTCTGCTTTCTGCCCTTTGTATTGTCTCTTCTAACAAGCCCTTACATATTAACTTTCTCCCAGGCTGTTGTTTAACTGAAGGTAAATACACATCTTTCTGTTGCTTAGGGGAATGCACATTTCTCTGTTGTATAACAGAATATGCATCTTCCCTCTCCTCTTCAACTATGCTCAATTGTTCCTCAAAGGCTTTATGCATTTCTTCTTCCTCAACTGTTCCTACCCCCTTATCTGCCCATATCACTTTCTCAGCCACTAGTACTTTATCCGGGGCATAAGACATATTTTTAGCACATTCCACATTTAAAAGGTAGCAATCCAGAATGCACCAGGGCCCTCTTCTCTGTAATATTCTCTTAGTTGCTTGCCTACAATCTCCCATTTCTTTAAATCAATTGTCCCTTCTGGTGGAAACCATGGGCAGCATTTTTCTATAACTTCTAAAAATTCCTATAACTGACTGTTTGGAATAACTAAACCTTTTTCTTTCACTATTTTCTTTAGTAATCTTAGGTAATACTCTCTATCTCTTTTTCCACTTTGTTCTTGACCCATACTTTTGATCTTAAGGGCGCCTCTTAAGATCGAAAGTATATATGTGGGCCTTTGCAAAGCGACACTATATCTTATGCTCTAAATACCAAGCCTGTTTCTAAACTTTTTTCTAATCAATTTTTTTTTAATAATCTCCCACGTAAGCCTGGTGATTCCCCCCCCCCCCATAATCCTATTATTTCTATGGGGAAACCTGTAATGATCCTCGTTCCTTTTTACCTCAGTACCACGGCGTTGAGCCACTTCAGGACCTTGTTTCCTGGCATAGTGACCAGCAAGGATTTCTTCCTCTGGAGCTTGTTTCTTTCAAGGAACCGACCTCCCTCTGGCTTTTAGTCCCTGTTCGAAGCGCCAATGTGTCGCCAGCAACCAGATTGTACACCGAATGGAGAGGCGTGAAATAACTTATGACATGGGCCAGGCGGAGTAGAATTACTGACTCGGTTTATTCATCTGAGGGCACAGAATATATAGGGAACATCTAGCCTAACTTCAAAAGAGTCCTCCCCATGAGATACTCCCCAGAACATCTGCTGAGGATGTAACAATCATGAATTTCCTCCTTATCAGGGTTCCTAGATTGGGCTGTAGATTCCAAGGTTTTCCCAGGCGCCTTGGCGCCACCTGCATAGAAGAGTAAATATGTAAACCTAAGGTTCAAAGAGAGAGAAGGGATGTCTCAGAGATCTCTTTATCAGGAAGGAATTGGGGAGCCGTACCACTTAATCCTTGAGCCCTTTGGGGTGAAAGCCTGAGCAGAGGTCAAACTCTGCCTTGGATCTTAAACCCTTATCAGACTCTTAAGATCGGCCCTCAACAAATAGTGATTTAGATAAATGGATTTTTGAATCTGGGAGGTGGAATAGAAGCTTGCTCTGTCCACTCCACATATCAACCTAGTATTGCAGTACTTCAGGGAACGGTGCACCTTCCTTTGGGGAATAACTGTTTGTGTTTAAGAAAAAAAGAGAGAGAGATGGATAATTTTACTGGCTGTTAAGGAGGCAGTAAATTTCATGAGGGCTTTTCCTCTGCCTTTTGTCAGCAAACCTCGAAGAATCATCTCCTTCATGCAGCTGTAGATATTTTTCTAGACCTCGTCTGTAGTCAGTAGGGGGGTGAGCAGAAAAGTAGTAATACATTTTGTTTCTCCGAAACAGCTATAGATAATACTTAGGTTTTAGGGTCCTGAAGTTACTGGTCAGCAACCCATCAAAAACAAAACAAAACAAAACAAAACAACCTCGATCAGATGAGAAAAATCTAGTGCCTTATGCCTTCACTTCTCTCAAGGGGAAAAAAAACAAACAATAAGCTGGTTTATGCCCCCTCTCCCTGCACACACTCACAGCCACTCATTCAAGTCCCTCCTCCACCTCCTTTGCAACACCCCAATTTCTGGATAAAAAGGGCAAATATAACAATGGTTTCTCAGTCCGCTTACCTGTCCCTATCCCATTGAATGACAAACACCAAAAACTCTGTCACTCAATGAGAAACCAACCCATGGAACCTAGAAATCCATCACAACTACATGTACCTTAAGAATTCTGATCAGCACAGGGACCAACCGAGATTCTTTTGGACAGGTGATAAAGTATGTTTTCTACCTTCTAACAGTGGTGGTGCACTCAGGGTGCAGAACTAGAGGCCTTTTTTTGTTGTTGTGACGGTCAATGAGGCTATTTCTTCTGCCCCTCTACTCCTACATGTTCCATAGGGGGTTTTTGTTTGTTTTGTTTTTGCAGCAGTGAAAGGTGGTAGGAAGAGAAAATAAAAATTTTGCTCCTTGAAAAAAATACACATTTAACTCGAAACCAAAACCTACTAACTGACTGCTCAGGATTAGCATGGGCACTGAATTTCACCATGCTGCTAAAGACAAAAAGGAAGCTGGTAGAATATCAGGCAAGTCTTTCTTTTCTTGTTTCAAGTATGGAAATATGTTTCACATGATTGCACATGTGTAACCTATATCAGATTGCTTACCAACTCAGGGAGGGGAGACAGGAGGCTTCGAGGAACAGAATTTGGAACTCAAAACTTGAAAAAAAAGTTTAAAATGTTTTTTACACTTTATTGGTGGGGGGGAAAATATTTTAAAAATTACCAGGTGCCTAAAAGCACATTAGAGACCTTTTCTTGGAAACCGCAAAGCAGCCCGTCTAAAACATACGATTGAGTTTTGTGCACATTTTGGAAAATTGAAGGGGTCAGTGTATCTGGAGTGCAACGCCTAGGCCTCAGAAGGGAAAACCTTGTTGGAGATCCTGGTATCAACCCTTGCTTTAGATAATGATGAACAAAGGTTGCCAATCACCAAACTCTGTTGCCCAAGTAGAGACAATACCAGTTCCAGAACTCGGCAAAGTAAGAAGGGGATCAATTGAGCACATCCCCTGACTCAATTCTTGAGGCAAGAATTTGTGTTAAACCACTAATTTTGTTATAAACAAGTAATAACTACTAGCATGACCTCTAACTATCTTTAAAAGACTCAAGATCAGGGGAGAGCGCGAACACAGTCCCCCACTACCACAAATTATGCAGTTGAGTTTCCTGCATTTGGGGAAATCGCAGGGGTCAGCCCATTCAGAGTGCAACAGATAAGCCTCGCCCTGGGGAAACCATCTTCGTGATCATGGAATCACCCCTGCCAGATAGGTATGCCGCACAACGCTGAGTTCCACCACTCCCACCACGCACACACACTCTAAACGCAGGATCACTTACTCCGCACTTCCACAGCCCAACAACGCAAGCTCCACCCGCACAAACCGCCAATACCTGCAAGCAATTCCCATGAATGAACTCGCTTACACCCCTTCGACCTTCAAAATTCACCTTTTCCAGACGCACTATCTGCTTAGAGAAAACGCTGGCAGCAGTCTCCTCATCTGCATAAGGGCCTGTCCCTTACTGAAGTCACTCACCAAAACTGCCCCACTACAGACCTCTACCTAATAATGGTTGATCAGCGGAGCTTAGATAAGAAAATGAATGGAACTAACATGAATTAATATTACTCTATCTCAGTCAGTTCTTTGATAAAAATCAAGTCATACCTGATTCCATGTGTTTCTTTCTGGCTTATCAAACTGCCTCATTTGGAAATATAATATATAGTTCTACTCAACTGATCAATGTCTAGACCGCTGCGCAGAGCACTGTTTTTGATGCTTAGTTTTTTTTTTTTGCTTATTCTGGAAGTCTCAAAGGAGTAGGCCATCTGTTTTGGAATGGAACTGTCAGATGGATGAATTGTAGCTGTCATGATTTGAAATCAGACCAAAGGAGGGCAAAGTGACTTTTCTAGGTAGACCTGAAACGATCTGGCTAATATGAACTTTGGGCTCTTCAACGACTGCTCCAGCATGGTCTTGTGTTTATTGGTCATGGCATAATTTACATGGTGGTGTAATAGAAAGGATTACAGACTGTGAAGTTTCAATTTAGGTTCGGATCTCAAGATATAATGACATATACTCAGTATAAACTTAAATTATCACATTTATTTTACAATGATTAATAATGACTAAGGCAAAGCACACACATAAAGATGAGAATAACATTCAATACAGTAAGTAATAATCAAAATAAAGAAAAGGGGGAATAAGAAAAGAAACGATACACACTCACTGACCAGGCGAGCTCATACCTACTAGACTGGGGAGACTGAAGAACCGCTAAGAGGTCTGGTCAGGGAGGCCAAGGGAAGGTGTCCTGCTCTGACTCAGCAGAAGCCATGCACGAGGTCCGCTTCTGGCCAATAGAGATTTGGCATCCCCATCTCTGACATCAAAGTACTCCAAAAATCCCCTTCCAAATGACCCCTTTTATATCCGTGTAAACCAAGGGAAAACAATCTTGATATTTTGTGTGTGTGTGTACATACCCTTGGTGAGGGCTCAGGTCCAGGCACACACTCACATCTTAACAAAGGTTGGGGCTTGATCAGAGCTCCAAATACCTGTTTGTTGTGTAAGTCTCCAAGGAGTGATCAATTCCTTGGACAGTTACACACCTTTTCTCAAGAAAAATGTTCCTTGAGATGAATTGCTTTCCTGGGTCACGTAGTTTGTTTGTTACTTAACGTTCCATCTCCATGGTCACCTCGGCCATGCATGGTAACTAGAATTTATCTTTACATCAGGTCATGAGATGGATACACAGGGGCCTGGGGAGGATCTATCCTCCTCAGTTTTCCTTACAGGCGGTGATTATGCCACGGTAGAGATGAAAGAGTCTCAAGGTATGCCCTGCACTTACAGAAACATTTATCATCCCTAAGAAAAGTGCCATGTACTATTTAAAGCAAAAACTGCCCTCCTTCATTTCAAGAAAGTAAAGAAACCAATGCAACAAAAATAAAATAAAAAAGAAACCAATGCAGCAAGTTATTTGCATGTGCACTTGTCCTTCCCTTGTTGTACCCTTCCTTTCCTCTTGCCTGTAGTATTAGTACATCTCATTACAATGAGTATTTCACTTCTTCCAGTTCTACAGGGAATCTTTTAAGGCACCATTACTTCTTCTCCCTGCCTGACTTCCAACTAGTTTTGACTCGTTTGTTTGCATGTGGTTATGTAGAACTGATGGTGCCCTATCCTATTAGTCATGCGGGACTCTGCAGGGTTCTGATCCTGTACGATTTCTGTTAACATCCAGTCAGTTGGGAACAAATCCAGAACTGAAAAAAAGTTTTAGAAAGAAATTTATTAAATCATCTGGTAGAGGCGACAGCTAAAGTAGATGACCCACTCACCTGGATCTCTATGAGTTAGTTATAGGTGCAGGACTCAAACAACAGGGCAAGGAAACAGTAGCTGATTGGCCTGCACGGAGTCAGTTTCGAGGTAATGAGGGGTTTATAATCAGCCAATAGATGGTGGTCACCTGTGGTGCAGGTTTGGCGAGTGACTCGTGTCTGTGTTTTCTGTAAGCAGATAGTGCTTCTGGAAAAGGTGGATTTGGGAGTCGGAGAGGCCTAGGCGAGTTGGGAGGGGTTGAAGCGCTTGCGGGTGTTGGCGGTTTATGCTTGTGGAGCATGCATTGTTGGGCTGTGGAAGCACCGCGTGAGTGATCGTGCATTTAGAGTGTGTGTGCGTGGTGGGAGTGGTGGAGCGCGGCGTGGTGGGGCATACTTACCTGGCAGGGGTGATTCCATGATCACGAAGGTGGTTTCCCCAGGGCGAGGCTTATCCATTGCACTCCGGATGGGCTGACCCCTGCAAATTCCCCAAATGTGGGAAACTCAACTGCATAATTTGTGGTAGTGGGGGACTGCGTTCCCGCTCTCCCCTGATATTCCCTGAGTTTTTTAAGACAATTAATGTTCTACGAGATTCTTTGTGATTTCTAAAGTGATTTTCAATATCCCTTTTGGGGGCCTTGTTTTTTGGACATAGAAGGAGCCCCCAGGCCAGGGGCTGTGTGCTGCTAGAGGTGGGGCAGGGTTTGTTTCCTTTAAGTAATGGAAGTCTATCCCAGCTAAGCCTATGTGCAACTACAACCTGGTAGTATTGTGTGATTTGGAAGGAAATCAGGTCGAGGGGCCTCTGAAAGGTGGTGGGCAATTGAGCCTTGCTGCCTTGTTCTGTAGCAGAAGTGACCTAAAAATATGTGCCTGTGTAGGAAATGTGGTGGGAAACGTTGCTTCTGCAACCCCTCATCAGGGGGTAGTGACTGTGCTGTGGGGGCAGACTCAGGTGGGGAAATTAGGTGCTCCAAATAGGCTATAAAACCCTGCATTACCTAATCAATGGGGAAACTGCGATTGGGGTCTACAAATAAAAAGCTCTGCTCTCCCTTCTGCAAGGTGTGCCCATACATGGGACATAACCTTACAAGGCAGTTAATAGAAAGCTTCTTTTTTAAAAAGCTCATTTTGAAGGCCAGAAAGGGTCACACAGCAGGTGTGAGCACCGTACTCTTTTCCCTAGGAAGAAAAACCATTATTGTCACACTTTTTTTTTTCATACAAAATGTTGTTTCCCAAAGGGAGCTGTAACATTCCCAGAAAATGTTACACTTGATCTTAGCCAAATGGCAGAAAAGCAATAAGCCACCAACCGCCCACTCCCTTTGCCCCTTTGCTATGGCACCCTTTTCCACTCCTGCCCACTACTAAACTTTTGATGAAACCTCGCCCGCCCTCAGCCACCTCCTGCACTCGACAAAACAGCTGCCAACCTGGCACTTTTACACAATCAGATAGTCACCTAAAAACACCCCAGAAAATGGACCTTTACCAGATCGTAGCCCTCTCTTTGGCCAGGAAGTGACTTTCCTGCCACCCAGAAGCCTTTGCCTCCTGGCTTGCTCAATATTTGCATAACACTCCTCCCTTCCTTGCTTTCCCTTTCCCGTCTTCAAGGGCCTCCAAAAGGTGCTGAAAAACCCACCTGGCAGGATGAGGAGTAAGGGAGCCCTGGTCGACTTGATGGGGAACGGGCATTTCATAGGCACCCTCAGTTACCAGCTTCCTTAAGTGCTCCCTTGCCTTGTCAGAGCCCTGAGCTCTGAAAAGGCACTTTCAGTGTGATGGAATGAATATTCCTGGGCAAGTAGGAGCAAGCTGTTCAGGTTCCCTTTTCCAAAAATCCATTTCACTTCTATTCGTCAGCTAACTGACCTAGCAGATTTTCAGCTGATAAGGACAGCTATTTACAGAATACATTTAGAAAGGACTAAGAACTTTCCAGTCAAATCTTACATAAAATCAATAATCAAGCTACCTGGAAAATCCACCAACTGAAGAATATGATCAATCTACTATTACAACTAGTCGATGGCAAATCACGAATTTCAAAAAGTCACCTAGTAAAGTATCTGAGGCAAGATTTGAACTCAGAAAGATGTCTTTCTGGCTTCAGGCCAAGTCCACTATCCATTTTGCCACTGAGCTGTCCACTCGGCCAAATGCTGGAGATTAAATGAGAGGTAAAAGACAGTGACTGCTCTCAAGGAGCATGCTGCTGGAGGGAAATATTTAGATAGCTAAATCCATCCATCCAACCACTGATCTATCTATCTATCTATCTATCTATCTATCTATCTATCTATCTATCTATCTACCTATCTATCCATATGTCTACCTAGAATTTGAGGCAACTATACCATCTCCATGGGGAGCAGAAAAAGCTTTATATAGACATACAATGAAGTATGCAAGACACAATAGTCAACGAATATAGTCATCTATTATTTGATAAACCCAAAGACTCCAGCTTCTGGGATAAGAGCTCACTCTGACAAAAACTGCTGGGGAAACTGGAAAAGAATATGACAGAAACTAGGCATAGATCAAAATTTCACACCATATACCAAAAGAAAGTCAAAATGGGTACATGATTTAGATATAAAGGCTGATACTGTAAGCAAACTGGGAGAGTAAGGAATAATTTACCTAGCAGATTTATACTTACTAGCTGTGTGACCCCGGGCAAGTCACTTAACTCCAATTGCCTAAAAACAAACAAACAAACAAACAAACACAGATTTATGGAGAACAGAAGAATTCATGACCAAACAGGAGATAGAGAACATTAGGAAATGCAAAATGGATAACTTTGATTACATCAAATTGAAAAGTTTTTGCACAAACAATGCCAATGCAACCAAGATTAGAAGGAAAGTAGAAAAATGGGAAAGAATTTTTACAATCAATCTCTATGATAAGGCCCTCATCTCTAAAATATAGAGAGAATTAAGTCAAATTTATAAGAATATATGTCATTCCCCAATTGATAAATGGTCAAAGGATATGAAGAGGCAGTTTTCAGATGAAGAAATTAAAGCCATCTATAGTCATATGAAAAAATGCTCTAAATCGCTATTGACTAGAGAAATTCAAATCAAAACAACTCTGAGGTACCACATCATTTTTGTCCAACATGACAAAACAGGACAATGATAAATGCTGGAGAACATGTGGGAAAATTGGAACACTAATGCATTGTTGGTGGAGTTGTGAAATGATACAACAATTCTGGAGAGCAATTTGAAACTGTACCCAAAGGGCTATAAAAATGTGCATACCTTTTGACCCAGCAACAGCACTTCTAGGGCTGTATCCCAAAGAGATCCTACAAATGGGAAAAGGATCCATTTATGTACAAAAAATAGTTACATCAATGCTTTTTGTGGTGGCAAAGAATTGGAAATTAAGAGGATGCCCATCAATTGGGGAATGGCTGAACAAGTTGTGGTGTATGAATGTAATGGAATACTGTTGTGGTGTAAGAAATGATGAGCAGGCAGACTTCAGAAAAACCCAGAAAGACTTGTATGGTCTGATGCTGAGTGAAGTGAGCAGAACCAGGAGAACTTTGTACACAGTAACAGCTAAATTGTGTGATGACTAACATTGATAGACTTAGACCCTCTCAGCAATGGAAGGATCTAAGATATCTCCACAGGCCTCATCTTGGGAAATGCTATCCACATTCAAAGAAAGAACTATGAAGTTTGAATACAGATCAAAGCATACTATTTGCTATTTTTTTCTTGTGTTTTGTTTTGTTTTGTTTCCTCTTTCAGGTGGCTCTTCCTATTGGTTCTAATTCTTCCTTACAACATGACTAATGTGAAAATATGTTTAATAGGAATGTATATGCATAGCTTATATCAGATTGCCCACCGTCTTGGAGATGGAAGGGGAGAAAAATTTAAAACTCAAAAGCTTATGGAAGTCATGGTTGATAAATCAAAATAAATTAATTTTTTAAAAAAGACAGACTGAGTCTTGAAGGACACCAGGGACTTTAAGAAGTAGAGGAGTAAATGTATTTCAAGCATTGGCATCCTGTGAAAAGGCAAGGTAGGGGTGTGTGGGGGGGTGTGGAGGGGTGTGTATGTGAGATTCAGAGTTCAAGAAGCAGCAAGTAGGCTAGTTTGGAAGGTAGAGCTCATGAAAGAGAGTAATGTGAAATGAGCCCAAAAAGGTATATGGGCATACAACAAGCAAACAACCATACAAGAAAAGTCCATATGTACCCATATAAATTGGAGATAATCAGTCCAGGGAAGGCACTAGCCTTAAGTGGTATTGGGAAAGGCTTCTGGAAGGTGGGCTTTTAGCTGAGATTTGAAGGAAGCCATGGAAACCAGGTAGTGCAAAAGAAGGAGAGAAGTTGAGACATTGAAGTCAGCTGATCTTGGGCTAGCTAAAATATTCAGAGGAGGTTCAGGGTTAAGAAGACTTGAAAGGTAATGTTGAGGTTTCATGGTTTTTTCTGGGGGTTGTCACCTCAAAGAATTCAGTCAGACCACATCTAATCCAAATAAAGGCAATTATTAAGAGTGATGCCTCTAATGGCCTGAATTCCAAGAGGAATCAGCAATTTATTAAGACAAGACAAGCAAATACATTGTGTAAATATGCTGATTACACAACAGAAATTATGAATATTAAAAAGACAGGAGTGGTTTGTCAAGGGATTAGGTAATGGGGAAGGGTTCCAGCCTCCATGAAACTATGCATGCGATTTCCCATAATGCATACAGAAAACCCATTTGGAGGGGACCTGTGTGTATGATAATGATATTATAATAAGCCTCTCTACATCATAAGCTCACCTAAAGGATAGCTTTTGCTATTACTGGGCAGGTGCCTACTTAGCAAAGTCCCTTATAATGTTTTAGGGTCCACATCTTGTTTGGGCATCCTTATGGTGCTGCTTTCTGATTGATTGTTGTGGTCCTGTCTGAGACTAGATGGATGTAACTGTGGTTGAGTGCATAGACACACCTGCTGTATTGTGGGAAATATGAGGAATGGGTCTGGGGGTGGTGGGTAGCTAGAGGCAGTGGCCAGTATCCCATCACATGGATGTGCCTGATGTTTCTGTGGGAAATATGAGTTCGTGTTCACACCTGCTGTTTTAGTGAGCAGTAAGGCATATATGAGGAAGTTAGGATATTGAGTGGGAGAGAAAAGAGGGGGCAGTGGCTATATTGAGTGGTTAAAGTTAGATTGTGTGGTCAAATCAAGGCATGTCTATTGTTCAGTGAAGCCCATAAGGAAGTTAGAGTATTGGGGTTGGGGCAACTTTATTAGGATTCCATCAGTAGGAAGGGGCTTTAAAAGCCAAAGAGAATTTTATATTTGATCCTGGTGGTAATGGATGCCACCTAGGTTATGAGGTGCCTGGGTGATTGAGAAAATGGTGGCACACTAGACAGGAATAGGGAAATTAAGAGAGTCTGGGGGGACATGGGAAAGCAAACATAATGAGCTCAGTTTGAAACATGTTGAGTTTAAAATGTCTACAGGACATCCAGGTTGAGATCTCCAATAGGCAATGGAAGATGGGGGATTGGAGGCCCAGAGAGAGGTTTTACTAATACTTAAGTCTTTTTTTTTCCCCAAATACATTCTTGGGTATTGAAAACATCCTTGATTCTTTATTGGCTGAAAGGTTCAGGTATCATCATAGCTCCTTGGTCTCCAGAGTACAAAATAGCCAACACTAATTCCAGGTGACCACTGAAAATTGACTGGGAGATCATGATAGATAACTCAGCGGAGCTTTGCTCAGCTGAATCATCTCAGGGTATGAATCATCTCAGGGTATCCTCAATGCTTAATATCCCCATTATAGGATAACAAATAAGAAAACCTAAACTTTCTATTATGCGGAAATTTACTCCCTGTTCCTGGAAATACCATAACGCCAGGTCATTGCACGCCATGGATTGAGCAAGCTCCCATTCTATCTCCCTGTTCCAAAAATCCTTTTACTATTTTGTCCTTGAATAGAGGGTGTATCAGACACTAAATTTTAGTGAGTAGTTTTGTTTTCACTTATTCAAATAATGTTTAAAATCAACAAATTTACAAATATTTTGATCATCTGATGTTCTTTGCTGGGTTTAAGAATTTACAGTGTACTATAAATAATGAACATCCAAATATAAAATAAAAAATATTCAAAAGATACATACATACCAAAAATAAAAGAAGGTATATAAGGAGATATATAATAAAACATTACATGGAAATGAACAAAAACCCCAATTGCTTCTTTATATCTAATTCTCCAAAATTTCATTCTTTCTGCTGCCTTCCTCTGGTTAGGTGCTCTCTGTACATTACCCTGCTCCATCTGATGGAGTTCTGCATTATCAGTCCTTATTGTCCTGCTGCTATAGCTAAGTAAATCCCTATTTGTTAACTATAGAATGACTTACAGCCATGTCATTTCATTACTGCTCCAAGGATAAACTACCAGAGGACTGGCCTAAGGCAAGCTCAGCCTAAGCTAGAACTGGACTAGAAAACTTCTGAGATCAGACATTATAGAATTCATTACAACAATCAAGTTTAATCACTTTATTGTGCACAGGTTGTCAAAATAAAAATGTTTATCTCATAGAATACAATATGTAAGGCAACCCTACCTTAATCTGGGATATATGTAAATAGGGAAAAATCAGTAGTGATTTTGTAGTGTGTGGACCATCTCAGTATTATCAAACCCACTGTTTTCAGTGTCACTCACATTGCCTCGTGTGACACCAACCCACCAAAAAGCAAATGCACTCAGTAAACCCAAGCAAGTCCACAGGTAGGTGGTTGATGTGGTCAGAAGAAGAAATTAAAGCCATCTATAGTCATATGAAAAAATGCTCTAAATCAATATTGATTAGAAAAATGCAAATCAAAACAACACTGAGGTACCACATCACACCTATCAGATTGGCCAACATGGCAAAACAGGAAAATGATAAATGTTGGAGAAGATGTGGGAAAATTGGAACACTAATGCATTGTGGCTGGAGTTGTGAAATGATCCAACCATTTTGGAGAGCAATTTGGAACCACGCCCAAAGGGCTTTAAAAATATACATACTCTTTGACCCAGAAACAGCACTTCTAGGTCTGTATCCCAAAGAGATCCTACAAATGGGAAAAAGACCTATATGTACAAAAATATTTATAGCAGCTCTTTTTGTGGTGGCAAAGAATTGGAAATTGAGAGGATGCCCATCAATTGAGGAATGACTGAACAAGTTGTGGTATATGAATGTAAGGAAATACTATTGTGCCATAAGAAATGATAAACAGGCTGACTTCAGAAAAACCTGGAAAGACTTGTATGCTCTGATGCTGAGAGAAGTGAGCAGAACTAAGAGAATATTGTACACAATAACAGCCACATTGTCCAATGACTAATATTGATAAACTTAACCCTTCCCAGCACTACGAGGATCTAAGACATCTCCAAAGGCCTAGTGATGGAAAATGAAAGAAATTCATTTCACAAAGTAAGAACAATGAAGTCTGAATGCAGATTGAAGCATACTATTTGCTATTTTTTTTCTTCTATTGTGCTGTGGTTCCTCCTATTGGGTCTAATTCTTCCTTACAACATGACTAATGTGAAAATATGTTTAATAGGAATGTATATGTATAGCCTGTATCAGATTGAATGCCCATCTTGGAGAGGGAGATGGGAGGAGGAAGGGGAAGAAAAATCTAAAACTCAAAAGCTTGCAGAAGTGATTGTTGATAAATCAAAATAAATTAATAAAAAACCCCACACAATAGCAGTCCAGTTTCACATAAAATTCTCTTTTTCTTCTTCTTTCTATATTGGAATGTTTGTAATTGTCAGGATTATAATAAAAAAATTAAAACCTTTGAATGTACAGGTTCACTGCTGGGCTCCATGGTGCTCAATCCTCTTATTATCTCTGGCCACCAGGAGCTCCTAGTACCAGTGCTGCTGCTGGCCACCATGACCAGAATGCATCACAATATGTACTCAAGTCTGGATGTTCTGGCTCTCTCAGAGGCAGTGAATCTGTGTTTGAATGGAACTCTTGCTTGGATGACTGTGGTTGTCAGTCCTGGGGTTGGAAATCATCAAGTTAAGTCGTGGTACCTGAAATGATCTCATTAATACTAGTGTAAGGGCCGAACTTATACTTCCTTGTGTCTATGAGTTATGGCATTCCTTCTTAAGTGATGATGATACTGCCACAGTAGGGGAGAAGTGTGTCATTTGATGCCCTGCTGAAACATTTATCACCCAGTGCCAAAGCTTAATCAATCATTTATAGAAACATAAACTTGCACAATGCAGAAACTCACCATTGAGCCAGACATGTCCTCCCTTAGTGTTAAAAAGTTAAGAAGCCAAGGTAACTATAGTCTTCGTGATGACCTGGCTTATCAATCTCTTGTTGCCTGGGTACTAGTGAGCCACTAATTTCAATGAGTTTTCCACTCCCCCTGTTGGAAATGGAATCCATCAAACCATGATGACAGCTTCTCCTTGCCTGATGAACAGCAGGTAGTTTCATGAAGATATGTTCAAATATGAGATATAATTTTTGTTTCATTAACAAAAACCTTCTTACTGCTGCTCCATTAAAATAATTAGTAAACTGACCAAGCTGTGGATCATGTCTAATGCTGTTCTTTATTGTCTCCCAAAACAAATCTATGGAAGAAATGATCCATCTCCGAGTACTTAGAGAATCTCACTCCATGATGAACCATCTGACTGATGTCAGAGGTCACAGTCAATGACAATAAATTAATCCTTCCCACATCATAGGGTAAATACAGTTAACGGTTAGCTCCCTGGGGTGCATGCCTTTTTTGGGATAAATAATAGCTCCATCCAGGACACAGAGGACCCTCAGTGATCACACCATTGCTTAAATGAAATGAAATGCTTGGTAGAGTTGAATGTCATCACAATTTGACCAGTGGGCTTAACTGAGTGTTTAGTCAAATATGATTGCACTTTCCTTTTATTCATGTTATCACTGGCTGAATTTCCCATGGGTAGTCCCAAATAGACAGAGGCATTTTCTTCTGTTATACCAGAAAAAGATTTGTCTCAGATACAAAATTGCATGCAATTGTTCCTTATTTTTAGAGAATATATTTGGAAGGACTGCTGCAGGTGATGTTAATGTATCTAAGTCTGTGGCTCTGCTGAGGACATTGTACCAGGAAACAGCTCTTCCAAAATAGATGGGGATGAGTGGAACATGATGAAGGTACAGCCAAGATGGTGGAGTAAAGTAAGCATTAATTTGCTGAGTTTTCCCAATATTCCCCTCTAAAAAACTTGAGGAGTCAAGCTGAGGTGGTACCAGCAGCAGCACTGGTACTAGGAGCTCCTGGTAGCCAGAGATAATAAGAGGATTGAGCACCTGGTCAGAAAGAGAGTACAGGGGACCGCTGTGCAAAGCACTGGTCATAGGACCAGGCACCATTTGTCAACTCCATCGTCCATTACTTAGTCCCAGCTCCAGTCCTTGGCCAGAGAGGAGCTCTTGAAGTTGCAAGAGATCAGGGGCCCTACCTGGGTATGAGTTGTAGTTCAAGGGAGGACAGGAGTTATGCTCTTGAGGGAGCAGGGTCCCTACCTGGGTAAGGACCAGAGGGAAGTGTAGAGGGCCAGCTTTGGGGAGTTGGAGGGCTTAGGCCAGCCTGGGTCTTACCCGTAGCTTGTACAAAGCCTGACAGTTGTGAAACTCAGGTTGTCAGCTCACCACCCCCCTGTTCCATCTCTTGAGAACAGCATGCAGGAAGGGAGGAAACAGATATGGTACAGGACAGAATGCAGGAAAGAATGTAACAGACAAGGTACAAGGAAGTAAGGAAATCACTTAATTAGATTTGTACTTTTCATGAAAAATAATGTTACTATTGCTTGATCCAGTACTGTATAAGCCTGAGCCCTCAGATCAATAAACGGAGTTTGTTCTTCACATCTTCTACCTGGCCCGTGATTCTTTCTCTCTTCACACTCTGCCAGCATCAGACCACGGCCAGGGACACAGGCACTCCCGGCATTTGATGCCTAGAGAGGGACCTGAAAGGAAGGCTTCCCCCGGCAGAGTGGCCCTGGACAGGGTGGGCTGTTTAGCCAACAGCCCTAGAAAAGGCGCTCCAGTCGTCAAGAGAAGATGGCTAACAAGGTAGGGAGATAATTTTCATATATAGTTTTTTATTTTCACCAGGTTAAGTGGGGATTAAAAAGAAATGAGACTGCTGCTTTTTGGGGTCTCTTAAAGTGACAGTAAACTTAAGAACGAGACTGCCACTTTTCCGTCTCCAATTTAAAGTGAAAGCAAACCTCACCGGTTAAGTAGTGTCCTATAAGACAGTTAGCTAATATGGGGCAGAGCTGGTGGGCAGAACAGAGAGACAGACAATATTATTTAAAAGTGTTCAAATACAGGGGACACAACTAGAATTTCAGCATGCAAATAAGAACATTGTCTTTCTTTAAACTGTCAACTGCATCTTTGTCATTTCTATTGAGAACAAACCAAGTGCCATGCTGCTACTGAAATCTCTGCATAAGATACCTGTACTGTCCAACCATTGCATTGCAAGTCATAGCTGAAATCAATCCAGTGTATCACCAAGATTCAATCTGCTGACTATTTTGCTCTCCTATTCCAAGACTGTACTAATACCAACTTTGATTACACTAGGAAATGGCAGTGCTCAGTCTTCGTGGTGTTGCAATTTTCACATTTTTGTTATTTTATTGATTATTGTTTAAAATAATAGTACTGTATGAGAACTTAACGACTATATCTTGGAATTATTTTGTGTAGAAAATATACTTAGAAAAGTGGTTACCATGCTGCTGTCCTGTTCTTGTTAAAAAGTCCCATGTGTACAAGTAGAGTTTCCTCATGTACAAGAGTCCTTTTTTCAGGTGAATATTAATTATTCTTCACATAACATTGAAATACAGCCTAATTCTGGTAATTTTTAGTTGTTTAAGTAGAATCTACCAGTAGTTCTGGAAAGCCTTTTTTGGTTTCCTTGGTACAATTTTATGTAACATATATAAAAACTAAAGTGAGATTCATAAATATTCAGGACATTGGCAGCTGATCACATTTACAAAGTCAGTGTGTAAGTGAAGTTATTACTCCCTCCATAATGCCTTATGGACAAGCAGGAGCTGTGATGTGAAGCTACTTTGTATTTCCCGTTTTATATATGTCTCCCTATTTGATTTTATTCTAGTTATAGTACATTCTGAAAAAAGTTGGCCTTAGGTGTATGTCGTTGTGGCATGCAAAGAGTTATGATGACTTTACATTAAATGTTAGAATTTGTAGTCATCATGATATTAGAAATTTTTGTGGTTTTCAAGAGTCTCAAAGAAAATTGTATATTAACATTTTTTGTCAGCCATCACATTTCCAAACAGTATTTAAAAAAAAAACAAAGGTAAATGTGATGTGGCAGATGAGCAGACTAACCAAAATCAGTGGTTAAGGGGATTTCATTTTAGAGCCTTTTTAATAATCAAAGAAAATAGGACATTTGCCATATATATATAAAAGTTTTATTGGAGTTAGAGCTAAAATAGCATACTTAATTTTATACCTTTGTAGATACATGTCCTTTGCAACCTTCCATTCATTTCAGATCAGTTTGTAAATCAAGAGTTCTATCTTACGGTAATTCTACAAAAATAAAGATTGTATCATTTTATCTACAACCACCATTTAGGTAACTTAAAAATTACACTGGTATTCAAAAAAGAGGAAAATTACTTAAGAAGCTAAGTTATATCAATAATTAGAAAACAAATCAACTTGTTTTCTTAATCAGGTGGGGAGGAAACTTCAAGGGTAGGAATAAATAAACTCTCTGCTTTAGAACTTTGACACAAGCAGTTTGTATGTTAAATACAGTCTAATGCACTGTTTGTATACTAAAATTTCCAGTAAGATACAGCTTGTGAATTTTCTGAATCAGCTCCTTAGTACTAGTTATAATATAGCTAAAATCTTAATATAGTTTACAGTATATAAAGGCTATAATTTCATAAGTTCTTTTTAACATATCTTTGATAGAACTTTTTGATTTAAGAAGAAGTTATTCATTCCTACTTTGTTAGAATATTAATACAATATTTTTAAGCTTTCATGTGTCCTGGTGGTTCATTGGGAGGATTTGGAAGCAAATTAAACAAGTGAAGTGGGAAAGGGGACATCTACTTGTCTTTGAATATTTAGAAATAGATTTTTACCCTTGCCCAACAAAACCCTCTTGAATTCAGTAGATAACTAAAGAAATTCTTTTGCTTTGCTGCAGAGTTCTACTGCCTAACTCCCCTCTTGTATTAGAAAATCCAGCATAAATTTGTCATAGCCTGGTCAGTAGTTAAAATAACATTTAAGAGTTGAAAATAATTTTTATTAATTAAACCATTAGGGAATCTTTTTTTAACTACAGATAGGAAACTTAGTTATTTCTGTGTTTTCTGCCAAGAAGCATAGCCTTAAACACATTTCTATACATAAACTGATTTCTTAGCTACTTAAATTTATGCTGTTCTAAACATTACTTAATCATATTTAGTTGTTTATTTTTCTACTGAACAATTACACAATGTTAGGGAGAGTCTTATTCTAAAATTCCTTTATTTCATATCAACGTGGGATTCATGTTTTTTAAGTGTAATTACAATGTATGTGTCAGAGTATGTGCAAAAAAAAAGTGGGGGAAAGATGAATATCATATGAAGACAAGCAGATACTTTGGATTACTTACATATTTTAAGAAGGACATAAGCAATGTCATTTCTTGTTTTGCTTTAGTGTTCTTGGCAATCCAAGACACCTCAAGACTGACAATGGTCCCGCCTATACTAGCAGGAATTTTGCACAATTTTGTCTCACCTATAATATCACTCACTCTACTGGCATCCCGTACAATCTTACTGGACAAGCCGTTGTTAAAAGGTGCAACAAGGATATTAAAATCCTCCTTGATAAACAGAAAAAAGAGGGAATAGAAAATAGGGTAAGAAGGAGATTAGATCAGGTAATATATACCATAAATTTTTTGACACTAGATGATCAGGGATGTACTCCTACACAAAAACATTTTGTAGGACAAAAGAACAAGCTGATAGATGAGCAACCAGATGTCACAGTAATGTGGAAGGATCCAAAGACAGGTAATTGGGATGGTCCAGTAAAATTACTAACCTGGGGTCGAGGTTATGCTTGTGTTTTTCCAGAACATGCAGGAGAACTGGTCTGGGTCCCCAAGAGGAACATTAGCTCCTGTCAGCATACAGACCAGAGGAATAGAGACCCTAAGCATCAAAGGAAAAGCTGGTCGGAGAGACAAACGGAGGAGGAAGGCAAGACCGAGAAGATGAAGAGCCAATAATAAGATCCTGACTGCCCTTTTTGCAATGCTGACTGTTGCAGATGGCTCCGGGACAGAGTCATAATTACATTGGATTTATGTCTTACCCCACTTGGGTTAAACCTGTAACTTGACCACTATACTTTTGTCTGTGTAACTCCCTATTTGCTTTCTAATACTACCAATGTAACTCCTGATCAAATATTGAATAAGCTTCAGGGCACTTGGCATTCCAAAAACATAACATGGATGGTATTGATCCTCAAGATATTGTTTATAAACTGTTGTACTATATCAAGCAACTTAACACTTTCCAATCATTTCAAGTTTGCTGTTGCATTTCATACGCGGTAGTATTCTTGTTACTCCTGAGTTTTCTCCTGATGTGTATCCCACATTCTCAAGCTAGAACAGAAGAAAGGGGGAGATGTAGAGATCCATCTTTGGGGAGTTAGAGGGCTTAGGCCAGCCCGGTAGCTTGTACTAAGCCTGACAGCTGTGAAACTCAGGATGTCGGGTCACCACCCCCCTGTTCCATCTCTTGAGAACAGGATGCAGGAAGGGAGGAAACAGATATGGTACAGGACAGAATGCAGGAAAGAATGTAACAGACAAGGTACAAGGAAGTAAGGAAATCACTTAATTAGATTTGTACTTTTCATGAAAAATAATGTTACTATTGCTTGATCCAGTACTGTATAAGCCTGAGCTCTCAGATCAATAAACGAAGTTGTTCTTCGCATCTTCTACCTGGCCCGTGATTCTTTCCCTCTTCACACTCTGCTGACATCAGACCATGGCTGGGGACGTAGGCACTCCCGGCAGGAAAGACCAGGAGGGCAGTGACTACATCTCTCCTCAGATCATATCACCTTAGAAGCACCTATAACTTACAGGCCCTTATATGTAGCTGTGAAAACAGCAGGAAGTTCAGGACAGTCACTCCACCCACCACTCCTACCAAGAGGTAAGCAGAGCCCAATTCTAATATAAATTCCAAAGTCCATCCAGGAGACAGAGGACCCTCAGTGACCACTCCATTGTTTAAATGAAATGCTTGGTAGAAGTGAATGTGCCATCATAATTTGACCAGTGGGCTTAACTGACTGCTCGGTCAAATATGATTGTGCTTTCCTGTTGTTTATATCATTACTGGCATTCCAAAAAATTGCAACAAACAACAAATTCCAACAAACAAACCTGACCACAAAAAGCTGATTACTCAGGAGACAAGGTAACACAGTGGTTTGAAAACATCTACTGTACAAGCAAAGCCTCCAAGAAAAAAGTGAAGATTGGACACAAGCCTGAGAAGAATTCCTAGAAGAGATAAAGAAAGAGATAAAAAAGAAAAGAAAAAAAGAAAAATCAGAATGCTAGAAGAAAAAATGGGGAGGGGAATGAATAAAATTATGCCAAGAGAAATAACAATTTGGTAAAAGAAGCACAAAAAATCCTAAAGAAACTCCTAAAACTCCTTAAAAATTAAAAAAAATCATAAAACTTCTTAAAAAATTAGAATTGGCCAAATAGCAAAAAAGGTAAAAGCCTTACTGAGGAAAATAATTCCTCAAAAATTACAGTTGGGGAAGTGAAAGCTAATTACTCCAAGAGACATCAAAAAACAATAAAACATAGCCAAAAGACCAGAGGGAAAAAAAGAAATGTGAAATATAGCCAATCCTCAACTTTCATGGGGACAATGTTCCTAGAAAAAAGCACAAAAGTAACAAACATGAATGTTGATACACTGAACTTGTAGGAAACAGGGGATTCGGTTCTGTAACCACCAAAAACTGTAATCTTTCACTATGGATGGCTGAAAATACACTTTTCATCATGCAATTCTTTATAACAAAACATTAATTCTGATAACATGCACTTTTTCTAACACAGTGACTATTAAATAACCCATGAAATGCAGTACACAAAATAAAATTTTTAACATGCAAAAACTTTTTTTCTTAATAGTAATTCTCTAGAATTCTGTGACTGTTTGTGCTAACATCTCAATAAAAAAAATTGATTCGAGCCAATATTACCTTTTCATAACACATGAAATCTACAGTACGGTAAATACCATACGGCAAATAAAATTCCTAAAATTAAAATATTTTTAACCTGAATTATATCTTCCACTGGGTCAGATGGCATGTGAGGGCATTTTACTATGTACTATACTGCTGTAAATCTCTCTACTGTGGCTGCCCCCTGAAAACCAAGAGAGAGGTTACTGGGACTTTAGTTTTTGCTGTCAGAAGATGCTGAAATTGGTGGGATCTTGACATCACCTCTGACAGTCTGTACTTCAGGTCTGATAGAGGCATTGGAGATCATGAAGGACACTCCAGCTTAAAATAATATCAGTGAATTTGGGGAAATAGGCAAAGAAGGAGTCTTACCAAATTCCTTCTATGACACAAATATGGTGCTAATACCTAAACCAGGAAGAGCCAAAACAGAGAAAGAAAATTATAGACCAATTTACCTAATGAATATTGATGCAAAAAATTTAAATAAAATATTAGCAAGGAGATTACAGCCATATATCCCCAGGATAATACACTATCACCAGGTGAGATTTATACCAGGAATGCAGGGCTGGTTTGATACTAGGAAAACTATCAGAATAAGCGACCATATCAATAACAAACCAACAGAAATCATATGATTATCTCAATAGATGCTGAAAAAAAATACTTTTTTACAAAATCCAGTACCCATTCCTACTAAAAACACAAGTGAGCATAGGAATAAATGGAGCTTTCCTTAAAATGGCAAGTAGTATCTTATCTAAAATCACCAGGCAGCATTATCTGTAATGGGGATAAGCTAGAAGCTTTCCTGATGAAATCAGGAGTGAAATAAAGATGTCTGTTATCACCACTATTATTCAATATTATACCACAAATGTTAGCTTTAGCAATAAGAGGAGAAAGAGAAATAGAAGGAATTAGAACAGGCAACGAGAACACAAAACTGTCACTCTTTGCAGATGGTGTGAGGGTATACTTAGAGAATCAACTAAAAAACTACTTAAAATAATTAACAACTTTGGCAAAGTTGCAGGATATAAAATAAACCCACATAATCATCAACATTTCTACAAATTACCAACAATCAATTTAAAATAACTACAGACAATACTTGTGAGTCTAACTGCCAAGACAAACCCAGGAACTATATGAACACAATCACAAAACATTTTTCACAGAAATAAAGGTAGATGTAAACAACTGGAAAAATACCAGGGGCATCTTGGTGGCACAGTGGATCAAGCACCAGCTCTGGAGTCAGGAGGACTTGAGTTCAAATTCCCTCAGACACATGATACTCACTAGCTGTGTGACCCTGGGCAAGTCACTTAATCTTGATTGCCTCACAAAGAAAAGAATTAAAAAAGAAAAATATCAGTTGCTCATGGGTAGGCCAGACCAATATAATAAACATGAAAATTTCACCTAAAATAATCTATTTATATAGTGCCATACCAAACTACCAAAAAATTATTTTTTAGAGCTAGAAAAAGAATAACAGATTTCATCTGGAAGAACAAAATATTAAGGGATTTAATGAAAAAAATGCAAAGGAAGGTAGCCTAGCCATACCAGATCTCAAACTATATTATAAAGTGGTAATCACCAAAACAATCTGGTACTGGCTAAGAAATAAAGTGGTGGATTATTGGAATAGATTAGGTACACAAGACACAGTAGTCAATGACTACAGTCATCTACTGTTTGATAAACCCAAAGATTCTAACTTCTGAGATAAGAATTTACTATTTGACAAAAATTGCTGGGAAAACTGGAAAACAGCATGGCAGAAATTAGGTATAGAGTAACATCTCATTCCTTATATCAAGATAAGGTCAAAATGAGTACGTGATTTAGACATAAAGGGTGATACCATCAGCAAATTAGGAGAGCAAGGAATAGTTTCCCTGTCATATCTACAGAGAAGGGAAGAATTTATGAGCAAATGAAGAGATAGAGAGCATTACAAGATGCAAAACGGGTAATTTGGATTATATTACATTAAAAAGCTTTTGTACAAGACAAAAGCAATACAATCAAGATCAGAAAGAAAGCGGCAGGCAGCTAGGTGGCGCAGTGGGAAAAGCACCAGCCCTGGATTCAGGAAGATATGAGTTCAAATCTGGCCTCAGACCAGGCACTTGACACTAGCTGTGTGACCCTGGCCAAGTTACTTAACCCCGATGGCTTAAAAAAGAAAGCAGAAAGCTGGGGGAAAACTTTTACAGCAAGCGTCCCTGATAAATGCCTCATTTCTCAAATACTTAGAGAACTGAGTCAAATTTCTAAGAATACAAGTCTTTCCCCAATGGATAAATGGTCAAAAGATATGAACATGCATTTTTCAGAGGAAGAAATCAAAGGTATAGATAATCATATCGGGAAAAAAATGCTCTAAATCCCTATTGATTAGAAAAATGTAAATTAAAGCAACTGTGAGGCACCACCTCACACGTATCAGGCTAATAATATGTCAGAAAAGAAAAATGATAAATGTTGAAGATATGGGAAAACTGGGACACTAATGACCTGTTGATAAACTTGTGAACTGATCCACTCATTCTGGAGAGCAATTTGTAACTATGCTCAAAGGGCAATCAAACTGTACATACTCTTTGATCCAGCAATACCACTGCTAGGTCTATCTCCCAAAGAGATCATAAATAAGGGGAAAAGACCCACATGTACAAAAATATTTATAGCAGCACCTTTTGTGGTGGTGAAGAATTGGAAATTGGCGGGGGGGAATGCTCATCCATTGGGGAATGGCTGAACAAGTTGTTGAATGTAATGGAATACTGTTGTGCTATATGAAATGACAAGCATGCAGATTTCAGAAGAACATGGGAAGACTTACATGAACTGCTACTGAGTGAAGTGAACAGAACCAGGAGAACATTGTACACAATAACATCAACACTGTGCGACGATCTGTTCATCCAATTTCAAAGAACTCATGACGGAAAATGCTATCCACATCCAGAGAAAGAACTGATGGAGTCTGTATGCAGTTCGAAACATACTATTTTCACTTTATTTTTTTCTTATTTTCCCACCACTTTTGTTATGGAAATATATTTTACATGATTGCTCATATGCCATCTTAGGGAGGAGGGAGGAGAGGAAAGGAGAAAAAATTGAAACTTAAAACTTATAAAAATGAATGCTTAGAATGATCTTTGCACATAATTGGGAAAAAATCTATATAAAACAAATAAAAGAAATAACATAGGTGACGTTTGCTTCATACTCAGATTTCTGAATTGGTTTTTTATACTCACCAGTTGACTATGTTGATATCAAGGAGAGCACGAAACTGAATACCTCTAGTGAGGCTGGTTACTTTGTTGACTTTGATGATTTTTTGCCTCCCTGTTCTCCTGTGTTGCCAGTGACCAAGGGAACATCTCTTGTATCAGGGTACTCTTGTCAGCTGTTGAAGAAAATCAGGAGGCACGGCATATAACAAAAAGGTTTGTCCAGGTGAAACCCACATCTCAAGGTTAATGACCTCCGATGGCGCGGGGGATTCTGACTCTTCAAGGACAGAATCTTCCTCTCTGCAAGTGGATACACGAGGCAGTGAGTGTGACATTATGGAGGCAGATAGGAACGGGTGTTGCAATCTACCCAAGGTAGAATGAAGAGGACACAACACTCGAGTTCTCAAGCAACAATGCTGTCCAATTTAGGGTCTAGGCTGGACAGTTGGCAACGAGGCATTAGTTTGGGACACTGATGGGTAGAAGAAATGTTTGGCTGGATGACCTTGCTTGTACACTGCAAAGCGGGAGTGTATTTAAACATGATCTCTTGGTAGGATTACCAGGGTAGTGGCTGTAGCAATCATGACTATATGAGGTCGATGGAAATGTGCTACAGAAATTAAGGAAGAGGCGGTATGATAGAGGGGAGTGGCCATGGGATTTGAGGTCTTTGAACCTGGGTTCGGCTAGCCCTGGACTAGGCGTGAAATGGATTTTTGGAAAAGGGAGCTGGAATACCTTGTTCCCTGTTATGTCTTACTTTACCAGCAATATTCCATCACTCTGAAAATGCCACCTTTTTTTTCTTCTTCAGTCTTTTTTTTTTTAAATGCGCAGGGCTCTGACAAGGCAGTGGGGCATGCCAGTAATCCAAGGCATCTGTGAAGTGCCGGCTCCCCATCACGGCGATCCCAGCGCCCTGATTTCTCTTCCTGGTAGATGGGTTTCAGCATTGCTTGTGGAGGCCTTTGAAGGAGAAACAGAAAAGAAAGAAAGCAAAGAGGAGAAATGAAAGGGAAAGTGGCAAAGGGAGGAGAATTATGCAAATGTTGAGCAAGAGAGGAGGCAAGGACTTTTGGGTGGGAGGAAAGTGCTCTTGCCCGAAGAAAGGGCTAAAATCTTGTAAAGGGTCATTTTCTGGGGTGTTTTTAGGCGACTGTTTGGTTGCGTAAAAGCGCCAGGGTGGTAGCTGTTTTGTCGGGTGCTAGAGGTAGCTGAGGGCGTTGGAGGTTTTGTGAGTTTTCGGAGTGAGCGCGAGTAGGAAGGACTATAGAGAAGGGTGAGGGGAGCTGCAGCCCGGTGCCCATCGGTTCTCCTCTTTTTGGCTAAGATCAAGTGGACTATCTGTTCTTATCAGTTTGATGTCTGATATGTTCTCTGAGGGCAGTATCTTACTTTATTATTTTTTAAATATAAATTTATTTATTTTTAGTTTCCGACATGAACTTGCACAAGTTTTTGAATTCCAAATTTTTGCCCCATCTCCTCCCTCCCCCCACCCCAAGATGGCATGCATTCTGAATATTCCATCCCCTAGTCCGTTCTCTATTCTATCTCTCTCCCCTTCTCTTATCCCCCCTTCCCCTTCTATTTTCCTATCCGGCAGGATAGACTTCTGTACCCCACTTCCTGTATTTCTTATTTCCCAGTAGCACGTGAAAACTTTTTTAAACATATGTTTTTAAAACTTTAGGTTTCAAATTTTCTCTCTTCCTCCCCACCCACCCTCATTGAAAAGGCAAGCAACTCAATATAGGTTATACATGTGCAGTTATGCAAAACACTTCCATAGTAGACATGCTGTGAAAAACTAACTCTATTTCCCTTAATCCTATCCTGCCCTCCCATTTATTCTATTATTTCTTTTGAGCTTGTCCCTCCTCAGGAGTATTTACTTCCGATTACCCCCTTTCCCAATCTGCCCTCCTCTCTATCATCCCCCTGCTCTCTTGTCCCCTTCTCCCCCTATTTTCCTGTAGGGTAAGACAGATTTCCATACCCAATTGAATGTGTATATTATAACCTCCTTAAGCCAAATCCTATGAGAATAAGATTCACTCATTCCCTCTCACCTTCCCCTGTTTCTTGTCCACTGCAAGAGGCTTTTTTTTCTGGTTTTTTTTTGTGAGATAATTTACCCCATTCTACCTCTCCCTTTCTTCTTCTCTGAGTATAATCCTCCGTCACCCCTTAATTTTATTCTCCCTTTAATCTTCAGCTCACCCTGTGCCCTCTATCTGTCTACATATACATACATATAACTTTTTCCCTCCAACTACCCTGATACTGACAAAGGTTTCATAAGTTATAATATCATCTTTCCATGCAGGAATGTAAACAGTTCAATCTTAAAAAGTCTCTTATGATTTCTCTTTCTTGTTTACCTCTTTATGTTCCACTTGAGTCCTGTATTTGAAAGTCAAATTTTCTATTCAGCTCTGGTCTTTTCATCAAGAATGCTTGAAAGTCCTCTGTTTCACTGAATGACCATTTTTTCCCCTGAAAGATTATACTCAGTTTTGCTGGGTAGGTGATTCTCGATTATAATCCTATCTCCTTTGCTGAGGGCAGTATTTTAAATGGATCTTTGAATGTGGGTGATGGAATAGGAGCTTGCTCTGTCCACTCTACGCATCGACCCAGTACTGCAGTACTTCTAGGATGGTACACTTCCCTTTGGTGAACAAGTTTCTGTGGGTAAAAAAAGAAACAAAAAGCTCGTTAGTATTTCTTGGTCTTCAGAGAAACAAAACATCAGTAGAACATTTGTTTTGCAATCTTCGCAGAAGGGGAAAGAAAACTTTATCTAGCATGCAAGTGAGATTTGGTTTTCCAAGGTTTGCTTTTTTAAGTTTGGGATGAGCAGAATAGTAACATCTTTCCTTGCAGGAAAAGTTATGGACATTACTTAGAGCAATGAATGAACTTTCACTTTCCAATGAAACTTTCTTTTTACTTTTTGGAAGTTACAAAACAATAGCCAGTGAAAAAGACAAACCTGGTCTGGAACAGAAAAAGCAAGTGCGTTATTTCTTCACTTTTCTCAAGGGGAAAAAACAAACAATGAGTTGCTTTTAAGCCCACTCTCCCTATACACACTCACAGCCACACATTCACGTCCTTCTCCTGCCAGATCCCAAGTTCTGCATGAAAAGGGCGAATACAACAGCAGGTTCTCAGCCTGCTTAGCCGCCCCAATCTTACTGAATGACAAACACCAAGGAAAGGAAAAAAACGCACTCACTGAGAAGCCAACCCACAGAACCTAGGAATCCATCACAACTAAGTGTACCTTAGGAATTCTGAGCAGCACGAGGACTGGTCCAACCGAGATTCCTGTGGACAGGTGATAAAGTATACTTCTTACCTTCTGTCAGAGTGGTGAGGGTACTCAGGGTGCAGAATGTAGCGCATTTTGTTGTTATTATGGTCAGTGAGGCTATTTCTTCTGCCCGTCTACTCCTACCTATTTCAAAGGAATTTTTTGTTTTGTTTTTGCAGCAGTGAAAGGAGGTAGGGAGATAAATAGCATTGTTGTTCATTAAAAAAAAATTAATTCGGAACCGAAATCTACTAATTGACTGCTCAGGATTACCACTGGCACTAAATTTGACTATACAGTGAAAGATAAAAGGAATCTGGTAGAGCATCAGGGAAGTCTTCCTTTCCTTTGTTCCAATTTTCTTCCACAAAATGACTAATATGGAAATATGTTTCACATGATTGTACATGTATATACTGATTGCTTGCCATCTCAGAGAGGGGAGAGAGGAAGGAAGAACAGAATGTGGAACTCAAAACTTAAAAGACAAAGATGTTAAAAATTTTTTTACACATAATTGGGGGGATAGCTATTTTTTTAAACATCAAGCCCCTTACAACACCTTGGAAACCTTTTCTTGAAAATCATTAAAGCATGTTTCTGCATATGTTTTTGCAAAACATACAATAAGATTGAGGAATACCCCATTCCAACTAAGTAGGCCTCAAAGACGAAAAACTTCTCTGGAGATCTTGGCATCTCCCTTGATAGGATGGACAAAGGTTGTCAATCACACAACCTTCAGGACAAAAGCAGAAAGACTGGTTTACCAGAACCAGAACTTGGCAATGAACAAAGCTGCTTTATGACAGTGCCACAACTTGATTCTTGAGCCACTGGTTTCAGAAAGAAATAGCTAACAACCAACTAAAACTATTTTCTGGGAACCTCGAGATTAGGGGGGAACGCAAACACAGTCCCCCACTACAACAGATTTCACAATCGGCTTTCTCACGTTTGGGGAAATCGCAGGGATCAGTGCACCCTGAGTGCGATGGATAAGCCTCAGCCTGGAGAAACCACCTTCGTAATCATGGAATCACTCCTGCCAGGTAACTATGCCCCATCACGCCGCGCTCCACCACTCCCTCCACGCACACACACTCTAAACGCACGATCACTCACGCGGCGCTTCCACAGCCCAACGACACACGCTCCACCAGCACAAACCGCCAACACCCGCAAGCGCTTCAACCCCTCCCAACTCGCCTCGGCCCCTCCGACCCCCAAATCCACCTTTTCCAGACGCACTATCTGCTTAGAGAAATTGCGGACAGGAGTCTCCTCATCTGTATAACGGCCTCTCCCTTATTGACGTCACTCGCTAAACCTGCCTCACTGGAGACCTACACCTAATGGCTGATCAGCCTAACTTAGATCAGAAAATGAATGGGAACTAATTCAAGTCTATGGCATTTCCTCACCCTCAAGGGATCAGACCAGGTAGCTTGCTTCTTTTGTTTTTCTTCTGTCTTGGAATGAGCCTATCAGAACTCACAAGTCCAAATGAGTTTGGCCCCTTCCTGGATTCAGCTCTCTCCCCCAAATGTGCCCAGGCCTTTTCCAACCTCCCCAACCCCAGACTCAGACACTCCCTGATGAAGAAAGTGGAAACATTTGGGATTATTCATAACGTTTTAGATTCATGCCCTCCTTCAAAGCAATAGCCTTGAGACATTTACTCAAACTATGCTTGCACTTGGACAAAGAACCTGGAGAAACCTATTTCCACTAGGAGCTTCTAGGCCCTTCCTTGATTTGTTAAAGATCAGAGAACAGTACAATCCAAATTTTGGCCTCATAGAGTTCAATCCCCTCCTTTTCCAAAGAGCCAACAGAGGCCTAGAGATTTTAAGCAACATGCCCAAGGTCCCACAGAGCATTGCAAGGCACACCCTCCTCTGACTCCAAACTCAACATTCTTACCATTCTCCCTTGCAAGATTTGACTCTCAGGAAAGGTGGCGATTCTTCTTAAACTGCTATCTGTTCAAAACCATTTTGGGAGGAACATTTATTGTCACTTAAAATCCTTATCCTATAGCATGACTTTCATTCCTGCCCCCACAAGCTAGCCTTACTTACAACCCAGCAAGAAAGGCAGACAGACTTCCAAAGAGAAGGCCTTGCTTTTCCCAAATCTTCTTCCCATGACTCCCTGTCATCCAGTCACAAGTCCACAGCTCGGTTCTGGTGCTTAGTTTCAGTCACCTATGCCATACAGCCCTGCCATGTTTATAGACTAAAGGGAAAAACAACCAACGAATGCTTAGTGGGATTGTGAAATCTATCCCAGCAGAGTCCACTCAACCACATTGTTTTCCATCTCAGAATAGGAAGTAACAGCTTGTACTAACAGCTGTCATTCCTGTCTCCATATAAAATAGGCCACCACCTCCTCAGGTTCCATTCTTCACAGAAGATTTTATACTACTCTGGATGACCTCATCCACCCCACAGCCTGTTTTCAAACTACAGAAGGAGTGGGGCCTCTTGGACCATCCTCAGAAAGAATTGTACAAGAAGGTCATGCTGGAGAATGCCCAGAACCTGCTCTCCTTGGGACTTCCAGTTCCCAGGGAAGGTTTGATCTCCCATTTTGAACAAGGGGAAGCACCATGGATGCTGGAGCTAGAAGACCCCAGAACCTCCTGTCCAGATGGAGAGACCAGGCTTGAAATCAGGGAGACTACTTCAGAGCTGAGCATTTCTGTGGAAAAATCACAATGGCCAAGATTCTGTGAATGACGGTCACTGTGACTTCAATTTGAGAGATATCTGTGAATCTAATATCAAGATGGAGGAAAAACAAAAGAGTCACTGTGAATTTGATAGAGATGGAAAGAGGGGCAGGTAGGTGCCACAGTGGATAGAGCACTGGCCCTGAAGTCAGGAGTTCCTGAGTTCAAATCTGGCCTCAGACACATAACACTTACTAGCTGAGTGACTCTGGGCAAGTCACTTAACCCCAATTGCCTCATAAAAAAAATAATAAAGATGGAAAGAGTTTCAGACAACATTCCCTCCTAATTCACTGTGAGAGAAGGACCTCAGGGAATGGCTGTTCACAGGATCATAAATATAAGGAAAGCTTTACTGAACAGGGAGGGCTTGTTGAGTCTCATGAGAAGCCTCTGGTAGTGCATACTCATCAAAGTAATGAATGTAAGATGACCTTCAGCTTGAATTCAGAGCTAAGTAATCACCAGAAAAGTCATACCAGAGAAATGCTTTAAACATGTAATGAAGGTAAGAAGGCCTTCAATCATAATTCAAAGCTCATTAACCACCAGAAAATTCCAAATGGAAAGAAACCTTATGGCTGTAATGTGCATAGTAAATCCTTAAGCAACAGTTATCATTTATTCACCATCAACAATTTCATACTAGTGAAGAAAAGCTACATAAATGTATGCAATGTGGACAGGCCTTCAAACAACATTCATCCCTTATTTCCCATTAGAGAATTCATACTAAGAAGAAATCTCATGAGTGTCATGAATGTGGTAGGGTTTTCAGTGAAAACTCCTCTTGCATTGTGCATCAGAAAAGCAACACTGGAGAGAAATCTTATCCTTGCAATCAGTGTGGAAAGACTTTCAGACAGAGGTCTAGTCTTTTAGAACACCAGAGAGTCCACACTGGAGAGAAACCTTATAAATGTAATCAATGTGGAAAGACTTTTAGATACAGTTCTGGTCTTGCTGCACATCAGAGAATCCACAATGGAGAGAAACCTTATGAATGTAATCAGTGTGGAAAGACTTTTAGATACAGTTCTGGTCTTGCTATACATCAGAGAATCCACACTGGAGAAGAACCTTATGAATGTAATCAATGTGAGAAGGCTTTCAAATTAAACTCCAGACTTGTTCTCCATCAAAGAATCCACACTGGAGAGAAACCTCACGAATGTCACAAATGTGGCAAAGTTTTTAGGGAATGATCATCTCTTATTGTATATCAGACAATCTACACTGGAAAGAAACCTTATGAATGTAATGAATGTGGAAAGGCTTTCAGATTAAACTCCAGACTTGTTCTCCATCAAAGAACTCAACACTGGAGAGGAACCTCATGAAAGTAATTGGTGTGGTAAAACCTTCCGGCAACAGTCATCCCTTATTTCCCATAGAAGAATTCATAATAAATAGAAATTTTATTACTATAATGAGTAAGGAAAAGCATTCAAATGAAGTATAGAACTTGTTAGACAGAAAATCAGTTCTGGGGACAAACTGAATTTAGAATCAATGAGGAAAGGTCTTTAGTGAGAGATCATCTCTTACTTTACATCAGAGGATTCATAATAGAGATAAATCTTATGCATGAGCTGAATGGGGACCTACCTTTTCATGGAAGAGGGAGGTCCCTAGACATCAGAATATTCACACTGGGAAGATGGGTCATAAAAGCAATGATTGTGGAAAAGCCTTGAAGGGGAGCTCATACTCAACTGTACTTTGGAGGAATTATGCTGGAGATAAAACTTTTGAATCTAATTAACAAGGGAGAGCTTTTGCTTTTTTCATACTGTGCATAAAGCTCTATAAATAAAATGAATTTTTCTCTGAAAAAAAAATTATCCCCTCCACATCTCTGGAGTTAGGGGTGCAGCACCCCTGAGATCTGGAAAATCAGAGTAAAATTTTTTGGCCTTCACTTTGTACCAGAGAAGAAGTCTGAATTGTTATGGTATTAAAAGATAAAATATGTTGATATTATACAAAATTATACATACATTTTATGGATTTCTGAGTTTCTAAACTTTTTCTGCATCATCTGCAGCTTCTGTAAAACTCCCCAAAATTTCCCATTTAATTTCCTATTTGATATATCAGGACCAGAATGGGCGAAGTCACAATGTGGAAAGGATAACTGTACCTTATTTTCCTTTTTGATAATTTTTTCTCTTTTAAATAATTTTAAGGATTTTTCAAAATTAATATTTTTATGTGTTTTTAACAACTTTTACATTCTAATTTGAGAGGAAGCATATTAACTTTTCTGATCGAAAAAGGAAAGCGGGTGCTTTGATGTATTTTAATCAGTATTAATTTGATTGTCCTTTTACATTTTACTATGATACTTAATGTCACCAACTAGATTGTAGTTTTTCATTTAAAATATTATTCCTTTTTTTGGAATATATGCATATACGTATACATATACATACATATAATTTCAGAATAAGAACTAGAATGGTCAGGAAGGTAGTAGTGAATGACTACACACAACATGCATATACACCAGAAAAAGAATTAGTTAATAAGGGATAGAATAGGGTAAGGGATAAGTTAGTAAATAAAGATAATTGAATTTTTTGTGTGAGGGACATAGGGTTAGGATAACGGTTAGTGGTAGGGGAAGGGAAGAGATTTTAGGAAGAGATTTTAAACTAGTAGCATTAAATTAGGAGGTATTACCCCATTTTCAAATGAAAGTTTAACCCTTATTAACTTAGAAAATATATTATTAAGACCAGCCTTAAACCATTGGTTTCAAATGAAGATGCTATTAATAAAGGAAATTATATAATAGAATTTCCACGGGCTATAGATTTTAAGTGACCAATCTGTGATGCAATTCCAAAATTGTATAAAAGGCATTGAAATTTATCCAAATATTGTTTAAAAAACATTAGGGCAGCTGGAGGGGGGACGAGGTAGATATTACCAGCCCTGAGTCAGGAGGACCTGAGTTCAAATCCAGCCTCAGACTCTTGACACTTACTAGCTGTGTGACTCTGGGCAAGTCACTTATCCCCATTGCCTAGTCAAGAAAGAAAGAAAGAAAGAAAGAAAGAAAGAAAGAAAGAAAGAAAGAAAGAAAGAAAGAAAGAAAGGAAGGAAGGAAGGAAGGAAGGAAGGAAGGAAGGAAGGAAGGAAGGAAAAAAGGAAAGGAAGGAAAAAAGGAAAAAAGGGAGGGAGGAAGGGAGGGAGGAAGGGAGGAAGGAAGAAGAAAAGAAGGAAGGAAGAAGAAAGAAAGAAAAAGTAAGAAAAGAAAAAAACAAGAATGCAGAAAATATCAAGGAAATAGAAACGTATGTTCCAACTTGCAAGCAGTAATGGAGACTGTGATTCAGAATACACCTGAGTCCACTGATGGGAAACATTTCCAAAAAAGGCAAAAGATGTGATTCTGAGTGTATCTGCATCCACTGATGGAACCATGTTTAGGCAAAAGATTTCATATGCCTTTCTCAAGGATAACAAGGCAAACCCAGTTTCTTTCCTTGCCTACTCAAGAAGACTCAAAGGTAGCCTGGGAAAGTCAACAATTAGAAACTAATGAGCTAACATCAGAGCATGCAAAACTATTTAACTAAGGTAGGTGTACAGACAAAAATTAAAAAGGGAGTTAATATTTCAAGACCAAAAATAGACATTACAGTTGAAACTGAAACAATCCAAAATGAAGCTCTTAGAAAGGATATTACCAACAACACTTCAAATGATAAAGCAACCAGTAATTCCAACAATCCATGATCAATTGCATTTCTGAATGAATGGATCAATTCTTTCTATACAGATGTTCAGACCATACAAACAAATATTACAGGAAGAGTTCAGAAGAATTTTAAAAGTAATTTGAAGTGATTAATATTTTTGTAAAAGTATTTTGTTTTTTCCAATTACATGTAAAGATTGTTTTCAATATTCACTTTTCATAACATTTTGAATTCCAAATTTTTCTTCCACTCTCCCTCTCCTCCCACCCCAAGACCACAAGTAATCTGATATAGGTTATACATATGCAATCATGTTAAATACATTTCCACATTAGTTATATTGTGAAAGAAGAAACTGAACAAAAGGGAAAAACCAGGAAAAAATTTTTTTAAAAAGAGGTGATAACTTGTTTTGATCTCATTCAGGCTCCATAGTTCTTTTTCTGGCTGTGGATAGCGTTTTCCATCATAATTTCTTTCGGAATTTGAATTATTGGGGTACTGAGAATTAAGTTGATTATATTTGATCATCACACAATGTTGATGTTACTGTACACAATGTTCTCCCGGTTCTGCTCACTTCACTCAACATCCCTTCATGTAAATCTTTCTAGGTTTTTCTGAAACCATACTGTTTGTCATTTCTTACAGCCCAACAGCATTCCATTACATTCATAAACCACAACTTGTTCAGCCATTCCACAATTGATGGGAATTTCCTCAATTTCCAATTTTATCCACCATAAAAAGAGCTGCCATAATCTTGGATCAGTTCACAACTCCACCAGCAATGCATTAGTGTCCCAATTTTCCTACATCTTCTCCAATTTATCATTTTCCTTTTCTGTCACATTAGCCAATCTGATAGAGATGAGGTGGTATCTAAGAGTTGTTTTAATCTGCATTTCTCTAATCAAATGTGGTTGAGAGCACTTTTATATAGCTATAGATAGCTTTGATTTCTTCATCTGAAAACTTCCTGTTCATATCCTTTGACCATTTATCAATTGGGGAATTACTTGTATCCTTATAAATGTGATTCAGTTCTCTATATATTGGAGAAATGAGGACTTTATCAGAAATGCTTACTGTAAAAATTGTTTCCCAGGTCTCTGCTTTCCTTCTAATCTTGTCTGAAATGGGTTTGTTTCTGCAAAACCTTTTTAATTTAATGTATTCAAAATTATCTACCATGCATTTCATAATGTTTTCTATCTCTTGTTTGGTTATAAGTTCTTCCCTTCTCCATAGATCAGACAGGTAAACTATTCCTTGTTCTCCTAATTTGCTTATGTTAGAGGTGAATTAATATTAAATCAATATTTTAAGCCATGTGGAAGAAGTCATCCTGTTGCAGAAACTATATAGAGCTAATAGTCCTTGTGCCTATGGGAGGTAACTAATGAGGCCTCCCTGATATGCCAAATGCAAAGGTAACATTGCATGAACACATTAAGATGGAGATACTTTAAGATAAAGAAACTGAAGGCTGTGGAGTCAGAAAGACCTGACTTCAAATTCAGCCCCAGAAACTACCCAGCTATGTGACCTTGTTCAAGTCACTTAACCTCTGTTTGCCACTGGAGAAGGAAATGGCAAAGCACTCCAGTATCTTTGCCAAGAAAACCCTATGGACACAGGTCATGAAGAGTCAGACCTGGTTGGAATGACAGAACAACAACAATAAATAGAGCACTGGAAATAACCAAGAGGGGAAAAACTGAGAGAAAACAAATTTCTGATTGAAATTCTACTTTACATTGGAAAAAATAAAAAAGCCAGACCTAGAACCTAACCCAAAAAAGGAAGAAAAAAATTACCTAGTTTTGCTAGGTCCCATTCCTGCCCTCAAAGTAGATTGCCCTTTAGGTGACTGCTATACTTGACAATTTAATCTTCTGTTCCCAGTCACCTTGTCAGTTCCAAGTTCTTTCTAGGGAGGGGGAGAGGTTACCACACCATTGATCCCTCCTTAACCCAGGTTTGAATTTCCTTTAGGAAGGGCCATGAAAAGTAAGTGGTTCCATATCACAGTCCTAGGTACCTGTCTTAGCCTGGGCACCAAATCATAAGGAAAATCAAGTGGGACAGACTGTGCTTTCTAGCAGCCTGCCCTGCATCCCTTCCCAGGCTCCCAGGCTGTCCTTCTCTAGTCTCCGATGAACTTGGAGAGGTGCCCTGCTTGATCTCTCCCCCGACCCCCTCAGGTGCCCTTTAAGACATGTCAACTTGTTTGGGGTGGGCATGCTGACCTCTGAAGGTGAACTAAGGTCCCCTGAATAAGAGCCTCCTCTCCTGCCTACCAGAACCCAGGAAGCTCTGGCCTCTGCCTTCTCCCTAAGTTGTTTACCTGTAGCCCAAGGTCTGAGTTTTCCTGATCTTGATATGTTTATTGGCCATTGGTTTCTTTTTAGTTCTCTTTGCCTCATTATTACTGGCATATAGGCAATAAAGCTGGTAGGATGTTGAGCTGGACTATGATAGTGGTGATATAGTTCTTATTATTATCCAAGATGACTAATTCTGGTAGTAGTGAGTCTTCAAATCCTGGAACCTTCAAATGTGTGGTTTGCAAATCAGCTATTGCTTATAAAAAGACCCAGTTTACTCAAGATTAAACTCTTCTCTACTCCTTCAGAGAGGAAAGGACTGCCATTGAGCCATGAGGAAGGAATGCTGCTCTCCATTCAGATGAATTTGTGTGTGTGTGTGTGTGTGTGTGTGTGTGTGTGTGTGTGTGGTGAGGCAATTGGGGTTAAGTGACTTGCCCAGAGTAACACAGATAGTTAGTGTTACATGTCTGAGGCTGGATTTGAACTTAGATCCTTCTGACTCCAGGGCCGGTGCTGTGTCCACTGCGCCACCTAGCAGCCCCTCAGATGAAAATTTCAAGGACGTTCTGCAGGAGGCTGCCTGAAGTCAGGACCAAATGTCTGACGCTGCGCACCTCTTTTTCCAAGCTCTCCCTGAACAGGGCCATTCAGAAAATAGGTGACAGGGTCTTCTGGCTGAGAGTCAGCTTGATTCTATTCCTCACCACTTTGCTAAGGAAACCATGGGAATGCTGATGAGCCAGATCCATTGAAAGAAACCAGCAGCCTCAGCCATGAATCCCCTGTCCAATGTCTGCCTCTACAACCAGAGGCAGAAGTTCATGCCTTCCTCTCTTCACCATTTCATAGGTAAGGTAGAGGTGTAGTATGTTATTCACCTAATGTTTAAGTGAAGAGATTTATAGGGACATTTTACATTTCACAAAGATAAATCATGAAAAACTTGATGATATTAAAATCTAAAGAAGGAAACATTACAAATATAAAATTCGATTATTAATAGATCACGGAGTATTATGGTCCGTTGCATATAAATTGCTAAAGAGACCCAATCGCTTCTCACTCTGTTCTTCCAAAGAGCTCATGCTCCCTACTGCCAAATTCCTGTTCTGTGTTGGAAGTCTAGGCGCTCCAACCAAGTTGGGCTGATCAGCCATTAGGTGGCGGTCTCCTGTGGTCCAGATTTGGTGAGTGACGTCAGTAAGGGACAGGACGTTATGTAGATGAGGAGACTCGTGTCCGCGTTTTCTCTAAGCAGATAGTGCGTCTGGAAAAGGTGGATTTGGGGGTCGGAGGGGCCTAGGCGAGTTGGGAGGGGTTGAAGCGCTTGCGGGTGTTGGCGGTTTGTGCTGGTGGAGCGTGTGTCGTTGGGCTGTGGAAGCGCCGCGTGAGTGATCGTGCGTTTAGAGTGTGTGTGCGTGGAGGGAGTGGTGGAGCGCGGTGTGGTGGGGCATAGTTACCTGGCAGGGGTGATTCCATGATCACGAAGGTGGTTTCCCCAGGGCGAGGCTTATCCGTTGCACTCCGAATGGGCTGACCGTTGCGATTTCCCCAAATGCGGGAAATTTGACTGCATAATTTGTGGTAGTGGGGGACTGCGTTCGCGCTCTCCCCTGATCTGCAGTATTCTAAAAACAGTTCTTTTTTTTTTGCGGGCGATGTCGAGTAACATTGCCGTGTTTTTTGCTAGTAATCCCCATGATTTGGGTCATGAAATAATCTGAAACAGGCGCCTTCTGATTTTGTTAAATGTTTCTACTGGTATTATTGTTTTGGAGTACAAAGGGTTGTTGACATACCACCATTATCTCCATTCGACTTTTTTACTTTGAGAGCTATTTACCTGGAAGGGGTAATTGATTCTACTGGTAGTGTTCCCAGGGCCAAATTGTGCTCCAGATGTACTGACCCCCTGCAATTTCTCCAAGTGTGGAGAAAACTCCACGTGCATTATAAGTTTTAAGGAAATATGTTGTTTCATACTTGAAAATAAAAGGTTACGAAAGTGCTTTAAGGCTCCTTATATTTTTTGTTTTTATTTTTTAAATTAATTTATTTTTTAGTTTTCAACAAACACATAGGCTTCCGAGTTTTAAAAATTCCCCCCCCCGCGCGCGCCTCCTCCCTCCACAAGAGGGTGTGCAATCTGATATAGGCTCTACATATATATTCCTAACCTTTTCACATTAGTCATGTTGTAAGCAAGAATTAGAACAAATAGGAGGAATCAGGAGAAAGGAAACAAAACAGAAGGAAAAAAAGGAATAGAGGTGATAATAACATGCTTTGATCTACATTCAAACTCTATAGTTCTTTCTCTGAATGTGGATATTTTCCTTCAAGAGATTTTTGGAAATGTCTTAGATCCTTGCATTGCTGAGAGAAGGGTCCGGATATTTTAAAAAATATTTTATCTTTTCTCATCGAATACGTGTAAAGACAATTTTTAACATTCTTTCATTTTTTGAGTTCGAAATTCTGTTCTCTCTCCTCACTGAGCTGGTGAGCAATCTGATATAGGTTATACATGTACAATCATGTGAAACATTTCCATATTAGCCATTTTGTGGAAGAAAATTGGAACAAGGAGAAGGACGACTTGCCTGATACTCTACCAGATTCCTTTTATCTTTCAGTGTATGGTCAAATTTGGTGCCAGTGGTAATCCTGAGCAGTCAATTAGTAGATTTCGGTTCCGAATTAATGTGTGTTTTTTTTTTTAATGAACAACAATGCTATTTATCTCCTTACCTCCTTTCACTGCTGCAAAAACAAAACAAAAAATTCCTTTGGAAGAGGTAGGAGTAGACGGGCAGAAGAAATAGCCTCACTGACCATAATAACAAAATGCCCCTCATTCTGCACCCTGAGTACACCACCACTCTGACAGAAGGTAGGAAGTATACTTTATCACCTGTCCACGGGAATCTCGGTTGGACCAGTCCTCGTGCTGATCAGAATTCCTAAGGTACACGTAGTTGTGATGGATTCCTAAGTTCTGTAGGTTGGTTTCTCAGTGAGTGACAGAGGTTTTTTTTGGTATTTGTCATTCAATAGAATAGGATCGGGTAAGCAGGCTGAGAAGGTACTGTTGTATTCGCCCTTTTCATGCAGAACTTGGGGGGTTGCAGGAGAGGGACGTGAATTCGTGGCTGTATGTGTAGGGATAGTGGGCGTAAAAGCAACTCATTGTTTTTTTCCCTTGAGAAAAGTGAAGAAATAATGCACTTGCTTTTTTTCTGTTCGGGACCAGGTTTGTCTTTTTCACTGGGTATTGTTAGGTAACTTCCGAAAGGCAAAAATGAAGTTTCATTGGAAAATGAAAGCTCATTCCTTGCGGTAAGTAATGTCCATAACTATTTTCCTGCAAAGAGAGATGTCACTACTCAGCTCAACCCCAATTCACAGCAAATAAATTTTGAACAACCAAATCTCACATGCATGCGGGACGAAATTTTCTTTCCCCTTCTGCAAAGATTGCAAAGCAAAAGTTCTCTTGATGTTTTGTTTCTCGGAAGAATAACAAAAATTTACGAGTTTTTTTCTTTTTACGCACATAAATTTGCTCCCGAAAAGGAAGTACCCTGTTCCCGGAAGTACTGCAATACTGGGTCAATGCGTGGAGTGAACAGAGAAAGCTCCTATTCCATCTCCCACATTCAAAAAACTATTTAATATATTGTTCTCAGATAGAGGACGTATCAGATAATAAACTGATAAGAACAGATACTACACTTGATCTTAGCCAAAAGGCCGAGAAGCGATGAACACCAAGCCGCCCTTTCCCCTCACCTTTCGCTATAGCCCGCCTTCCTACTCGCACTCACTCTGAAAACTTTCACAAAGCCTCCAATGCCCTCAGCTACCTCCAGCACCCAACAAAACAGCTGCCAGCCTGGCGCTTTTACGCAACCAAACAGTCGCCTCAAAACACCCCAGAAAACGGACCGTTTACAAGATTTTAGCCCTTTCTTCGGGCAAAAACACTCTCCTGCCACCCAGAAGTCCTTGCCTCCTCGCTTCCTCAACATTTGCATAATTCTCCTCCCTTCCGCACTTACCCTTTCATTTCTTCTTCCCTTTCTCCTTTTCTTTGCTTTCTTTCTTTTCCATTTCTCCTTTAACGGCCTCCACAAGCAATGCCGAAACCCACCTACGAGGAAGAGAAATCAGGGCGCTCTGATCGCACTGATGGGAAGCCGGCACTTCACAGATGCCTTGGATTACTGGCTACTTACATGCCCCACTGCCTTGTCAGAGCCGTGCGTAATAAAAAACACTGAAGAAGGGGGAAAAAATAGCGTTTTTAGATTGATTGAATATTGCTGGGAGAGTAAGACATAACAGGGAACAAGGTATTCCAGCTCCCTTTTCCAAAAATCCATTTCACTCCTACTCCGGGACTAGCCAAACCCAGGTTCAACGACCCCAAATCGCATGCCCTCCCCTCTACCATACTGCTTCTCCCTTAATTTCTATAGCACATTTCCATCGACCTCACATAGTTGTGATTCCTACAGCCACCACCCTGGTAATCCTACCAAGAGATGATGTTTAAATACACTCCCGCTTGGCAGTGTGCAAGCAAGGTCATCCAGCCAAACATTCCTTCTACCCATCCATGTCCCAAACTAATGCCTCGTTGCCAACTGTCCAGCCTAGACCCTAAATTGGACAGCGATGATGCTTGAGGACTCAAGAGTGATGTGTCCTCTTCATTCTACCCTGAACAGATTACAACACCCCGTTGCTATCTGCCTCGAGAATGTCACATTTGCTGCCTCATATATTCACTTGCAGAGAGGAAGATTCTGTCCTTGAAGAGGCATAATCTTCCAGTCCATAGGTGGTCATTAACCTTGAGATATGGGTTTGTAAATTTGACCAAGGCATTTGATACTTTCAGCTGTGAGGGCTTATGGAAAATTATGTCAAAATTTGGTTGCCCAGAGAAGTTCATCAGTATTGTACATCAATTTCATGATAGAATGTTTACCTGGGTTCTGAATAATGGACAATGCTCTGGTGCTTTTCCTGTCACCAGTGGAGTGAAACAAGGCTATGTGCTTGCTCCCATGCTCTTTAGCATGTTTTCAGCCATGTTGTCAAATGCCTTCAATGAGGACAAACTCAGCATCAAGGTCAGCTACCACACTGATGGTAAATTCTTCAACTTGAAAAGGCTGCAAGCCAAGACCAAAGTGGAAGGAGTGTGGAGCATGATTTCCTGTTTGCCGATGATCATGCACTCAATGCAGCCTCTGAAGCTGAGATGCAACAATATATGGATTGATTCTCTGTTGCTTGTGCTAATTTTGGCCTAACAATTAACACCAATAAAACACAGGTCTTCCATCAGCCATCACCACACCATGCATATGTGGAATCATTGGTTACAGCAAATGGAGAAGTTTTGAATGTTCTATATAAGTTAACTTACCTTTGTAGAAGCTGCAAGTTCCTGTGTAATCCTGACTGTGGTTCCACAATATTTAAATTGTTTCTTTCTGGCTGCTTGCAGCACCTTCTCTTTCATCTGGTAATTTTGGAATTTTACTATTATATTCCTTGGCCTTGTCAATTTGGGATCTCTTTGAGGTAGTGACTGGTGTATTCTTTCTAGGTAAAGGTAAAATAACCTTTTGGTTCTAGGACTTCAGGGCAGTTTTCCTTTATAACTTCCTGAAAGGTACTGTCCAGGCTCTTTTTCATCATGATTTTCAGGTAGTCCAATAATTTTTAAATTGTCTCCCCCTGGATCAATTTTCCAGGTAGGTTGTTTTACCAATGAGGTATTTTAAGTTTTCATCTATTTTTTTCATTTTTTTGTTTCTGTTTGACTGACTCTTGCTCTCTCACAGAGTCCTTAGTTTCCATTTGTCCATTTCTAGTTTTTAACAGATTGTTTTCTTCTGTTACTTTTTGTACTTCCTTCTCCAATTGGCCAATTGTATTTTTAGGGGATTTGCTTTCTTCAGTGTACTTTTTTTCCAGTTGGCCAATTCTATTTTTTAAGGACTTTTCTACCTCTCTCATTAGACTTTTAAAATCCTTCTTGAGATCTTCTAAGAAGGCGTTTTGGGCTTCAGACCAGTTCATATACCCTTTTGATGTTGCAGATGTGGGTTTGTTCACAATGTTGTCCTCTTCAAAATTTCTGTCTTGATCTTCACTCTTCTCATAATATGAATCTATGGTAAGTTACTTTTTACTCATGGTGTTTCTTTATTCCCTGGCCTTTAAAGAGATTGAGCTCTCCTGCTGGGGAACAGAGGGCACTGACCCAAGCTTCTTGTGTTGGGAACCTAGGTCTTGGTCACTGGTTTTGTGTGCTGGGGCCTCTTATTTTGGCAATTGGAAGCTGTAGGGTTCTGGCAGCTTACCTCATGTTGGGCTGGAATCAGCAAGGCTGGAACTTTCGGGGAATTCTAGGTTGCCTGCTTTTCCTTTCCTTCAGCTTTCTTGGCGCCTCCTTTTAGATGGGTGCTGCAGGGTGTTTATCTGCCTGGGGCCCCTTGTAATGCTGCCTCCCTCCTTTCTGCTAATGCACTGGGAGAGTCTTTTGTGGTAGAGTGCCAAGGCACCTGGTGGTTTTCTGAGCTGGTTTCCACCAGTTCTCCTGCCCTCACTGAGGCACTCAGAGGTCCAGGTGTTGGTGTTTGCCTGCTCTACCACCTGGGCTTCAAGATGTCTTCCTGGGGTTCTGACAGCTTACCTGGTGTTGGGTTGGAATCAGCAAGGCTGGGACTTTATGAAGACTTTAGGTTGCTCTCTTTGGCTCCTTTCACATGAATGCTGCATGGTACTTATCTGCCTGGGATCCTTTGTAGTGCTGCTTTCCTTATTTTTGCTGAGGCAGTAGGAGACCTGTTCGCTGGGCTGCTGCAGTGCTGTTCCCCATCTTTCTTCTAGTTCATCTGTTCCAGATTTTCTTTTCTGGGGTGATTTTTCTGGGTTTTCAGAGGTTGATAGGGGAGGGTGAGAGCGACTACCTTTTTATTCTGCCCTGTATTGCACTTTCCAGAGATGTACACATTGATAAGGAGGTTGATGCATGAATCACCAGAGCTAACTCAGTGTTTGGGAAGCTTTGAAGGAAAGCATGGGAAAGAAGAGGTATTAAACTGACTACCAAGCTGAAGGTCTACAGAGTCTTTGTGCTGACCTCATTGTTGTATGCCTGAAACTTGGGCAGTGCCTTGCCAGGAAACTGAATCACTTCCATTTGAATTGTCTAGGGAAGATTCTGAAGATCATCTGGCAGGATAAGATACCAGACACTGAGGTCCTTTCTCTGCAGAGAGAACAACTCCAATGGGTTGGCCATATTGTTCAAATGCCAAACATATGCTTGCAAAAAAAAAACTGTTTTATGGAGAACTCATACGGGGCAAGCATTCACACTGTAGTCAGAAGAAGTGATACAAAGACATTCTCAAGGTCTCTCTTAAGAACTTTGGAATTGATTGTGTGACATAGGAGACACTGTCACAGGACCACTACCCAGCATGTCCTGCCATCATCAGACAAGGTGATGTGCTCTATGAGCAAAGCAGAATTGAAATAACTCAAAAGAAATGCAAGATGCACAAATTTAGAGAATCCATCCCAAATGCTGACATGGATTATTTGTACCCCACTCACAGTAGAACAGTCCCAGCTTGTATTGGTCTGATAAGCCAGTCAGACACACTGTAACTTCACTCTAGCATAGTGATGTCATTTTGGTCCTCTTCGAGAACGAAGGATAGCAACTATAGATCTAGATATAAATATAGTATTCTTCCCTTTTTGAACCAGTTCAGAGAGAGTGGGGATCCTACTTCTGACCATTCCATTTTTATAGGTCACCTCAACATAATTGACTCTTGCTCATGACCCCTGTCTAAATAGACTCCTTCTAGCCTCCTTAATGATGATAACATTCTTAGATGTTACATGTCTCATCTTCCCATTTGGGAATGTAAACAGTTTAACCTCATTAAATTCCATAAAGTTTCTCATTCATGTTTACCTTTTTATGCTTCTCTTGAGTCTTGTGTTGGAATGCCAATTTTTTTATTCAGCTCTGATCTTTTCATCAAAAAGCCACCAAACACAGAACTTCAGCCAAATCAGTCAAGAAACACTAATTAATCAGACTGCTATGGGCCAGGCGTGTGCTAAATGCTGGAGATTAGATGAGGGGCAAAAAGACAGTCACTGCTCTGGAGGATTATTGATTTTGATAAAGACTTGGCTGGGATGATTTGGTCTTTTCTGAACACATTCTGCCAGTATCTGTTGTTATCGCTTGAAAATCTCCTAGGTCAGCTAGTCCAGTCAGTCCTAGTCCTTTCTGTTTTCCGGGGCTTTGACAAGGCAGTGGAACAATTCGGGAAGCCAGTAACCAAGGGCGTCTATGAAGGACGGTTCCCCATCAGGGGACACTGATTTCTCTTCCTGCTTCAGGCTTTTTTTTTTTTAACTAAAACCTTTTCTCTCTCGCCACCTCCCCCGCCCACATTTTCCTTAAAAGTCCAAAAACAAAAAGAGAAAAACCAACAAAAACCTTTGCTACAACTGTGTGGTCAAACAAAGCAAATTCTCATTCTTGCCATATCCCCCAAAACATATATTTCAATCTGCACTTATCAGCTCTCTGAAAAGAGGTAGGTAGAAAAGATTCTGGGAAGATGGTGGAGCAGGTTAGAAAACTTCAGGCTGTCTAAATTTCCCCCACAAAAAAAAAAGACAGAACATTGCCTCAGAGTGGACTTAGAGTAGCAGAAATAAACAAAAATCAGGATAAAGCAGCAGTCCTCCTAAGACTACCCAAGAGGACTTCAGGAAAGGCCCAACCTGGGGGGAGGAGAGGGAGGGGGAGGTTCATGTCCTAGTGAAGTGCAAATACCTCCAGGCCAACTCTGCAGAACCAACGAAACAACAAGCCCTAGGGGCAGGTGGGTTGGAAAGGCAACCTCAGCCTCAGAAACTTTCACCTCATGGACATTGGGGGAAGGAGGGTCAGACAGCTGAGTAGGAGAAAGTTGAAGGACTTTCCACAGTGGAGGGATGCCAAGCACTGCTGTTCTGACGAGATAAGGTCCTGGGCTGCAGCTGGGTGAGTGGGGGGAAGGAGCTAGCACATATTTGGGAACTGGAGTAGCAGAGTTGGGGGGACTCTGCTGGCTGTGAGTATTTGCAGGAGACAAGAGTCCCTGGTTTCAGTTCCAAGGCAGAGAGTACAACTGAAATTTGCAACCACTAGAGGGACCATGAGGAGTAAGTTTTTTCAGGGCACCATGGCTTAGGGATGAAGAGGAATGCCCAAGTTTGGGCCCTGGGAAAGAGCTCAAAAAATAGCAGTAAGAAGGACCTGAGGTTTGGGGCATCATTCCCCATACCTTAGGACTAGAACTTAATTACACTAATAGCTGCAAAATAATAAGCAAACGAATGAATGAATGAATGAATGAATGAATGAATGAATAAAAATGAGTAAGCAAAGGAGAAAGAACCCAATCATTAATAGCTGCTATGGGGATAGAGAAGATCTGGGTTCATATTTAAAGGAAGTTAATGGAGCTTAAAAAGCCACTACTTTTTCAATGTGAAATGTTAAATGGTCACAATCCCAAAAGAGTTCTTGGAAGAACTTAAAAAGGACTTTAAAAATCAAATAAGAGAGATCAAAGAAAAAGTAGGGGGGAAAAATAAGAGCAATCCAAGTAAATTATGAAAAGAAAGTCAACCAACTGGAAATAGAGAATCAAAAACATAAGGAAGAAAATAATTTATTGAAAACTAAAATTGGGTGAGGGAAAGCTAATGTTGTTCTAAGACACCAAGAAATAATATCAAGAAAAAGAGAAGAGAATGTAAAATATCTCATCAGAAAAACATCTTATCTGGAGAACAGATGGAGGACAGAAAATATAAGAATAGCTGGACTACCTGGAAGTTACAATCTAAAAAAAGAATCTTGATATGATATTATGATAAATTATTGAGGATAATTACCCTGAAGTTCTAGAACCAGAAGGCAAAGCAGGAATAGAAAAAAATCCACCAATCACTACCTGAAAGAGATCCCAGAGGGAAAACTTACAGGAATGTCATAGCCAAGTTTCAAAGTTCCCAGGTTAAGGAGAAAATATTGCAAGAAACAAGCAAACAACAATTCAAATATTGTGAAGCTGCAATAGGGATTACAAAAGGCCTAGTGGCTACTAACTTTGAAGGACCACAGGTCTTTTATGACCAAGGGTAACTGACCCAGCAAAATTAAGTATAATCCTGAATGGGGGAAAAAAGTGGACATTTAACAAACTGAAAGACTTTCAGGTATTTGTGGGGGGAGTGGGGAAGCAGAAGTTAATGGAAAATTTGACATATAAGTTCCAGGAGAAATATAACGTAAACATGAAAGACCAATTAAAGGGACTCAATAAAGTTCAAATTGTTTACTTCTAAATTAAAGCTATCTACAGCATACAAAAAAAGTTCCAAATCACTATTGATTAGAGAAATGCAAATGAAAACATCTCTGACGTACCACATCACATCAACAGATTGGCTAACGTGACAAAACAGGACAATGATAAATGTTGGAGAAGATGTGGGGAAATTGGAACACTAACGCATTGTTGGTTGAGTTGTGAATTGATTCAACCATTTTGGAGAGCAATTTGGAACCACATACAAATGGCTATAAAAATGTGCATAGCCTTTGACCCAGCAACAGCACTTCTAGGGCTGCAGCCCAAAGAGATCATACAAACGGGAAAAGGACCCACATGTACAAAAAACAGTTATGAGGCAGCTAGGTGGTGCAGTGGATAGAGCACCGGCCCTGGATTCAGGAGGACCTGAGTTCAAATCCTATCTCAGACACAAAACACTTACTGGCTGTGTGACCCTAGGCAAGTCACTTAACCCCATTGCCTAGCCAAAAAAAAACAACAAAACAAAAAACAAATAGTTATAGCAGCTCCTTTTGTGGTGGCAAAGAATTGGAAATTGATGCCGTTTAATTGGGGAATGGCTGAACAAGTTGTGGTATATGAATGTAATGGAATACTCTTGTGCTATAAGAAATGGTGAACAAGAGGATTTCAGAAAAACCTGGAGAGCCTTGTATGGACTGATGCTGAGTGAAGTGAGCAGAACCAGGAGAACATTGTACACAGTAACAGCCACATTGTGTGATAACTAACTTTCATAGACTTGGCTCTTCTCAGCAATGCAAGGATCTAAGAGAACTCCAAACGACTCATGATGGAAAATGCTATCCACATCCAGAGAAAGAACTATGGAATCTGAATGCAGATTGAAGGATACTATTTCCTCTCTGAAAAACAAAAAAAAAAAAGAACAAAGGAAGGACAAACAATAAGTAGATAGAATACCACACCTGAAGTCAGGAAGACTTGTTTTCCTGAGTTCAAGTCAGGACTCAGACACTACCTATGTGAGCCTGGGAAAATCACCTGACCCAGATTGCCTCAGTTCCTCATGTATACTATGAGGTGGAGAAGGAAATGGCAGACCAATGCAGTATCTTTGCCAAGAAAACCCCAAACAGGGTCACAAAGAGTCAAATATGACTAAAAATAATTGAACAGAAGAAGAGTACAGATCATCTACTTAGGAAAACTGAGAGTTCAAATTTATCTTCTATTGGATCACTAATCTTAAAAGCTGGGGCACTCATTGACTCCCAATACCTCCCTCAGCATATTTAGATCACCTTCCACTCTCTCCCATCTCCTTTGGAAGAATTGTTTCCAGATGTAGTGTCCCAAGCTAGGAGCCATGGATTTAGATAATCATACATTAACATCATTTGCAGTTATCCTTGTAGATATGATCTCTGAAGATAGTGAATAATTGTAACTTGGACTATGAGAAGGGTAGGATGCTACAGAAATATTAAAAGATCAGGACACTAGAGAATTGGACATGACTGGTACAATACTGAAATATCAAAGTTATATGAGAATACACAAAATAAATCGAAGGTCGTTTGAGGAGATTAGCAAGTGGGTGGGTTTGGGAAAGACTTAATGTAGGAGGTGGTGATGCTTGAACAAGGTATTGTAAGAGGCAGAAGGAAGGAAGAGAGTGAACTATAGGCATGGAGACAGAAGAGGGCATATCACGTGTGAAGAGTAAAAAGAGTGAATTTGGTTCAACCATGGAGCTCAGCAAAGTAATGTGTAATGTGACTGGAAATATAAGATGATAAGACCCTGGCTTTAAATGGGTCACAGAGGAATTGATTGCTAATCTGAGAGTAATTTAGGGAGTCCTTGGAGTTTGAGTAGGCCAGTAACATCAAGTAGGGCAGTGACATGGTCACACTTAGTTTTAGGAAAATCACTGGCAGCTATATGGAGGGTGGATGGGAGGGAGAGAAACTTGAGGCAAAAAGCACAACCAAGAAACATCCAGGTGAGAGGTATTAAAGGACCTGAACTGTGGTAGTAGTAAACTGAATAGAAAAGGTTTGGGATGAAAGAGATATTATAGAGATAGAAATAACAAGAGATATGCTATCTAATTGGTTTTGTGTTCTGAAGGAGAGAAAAGACTTAAGATAATTACAGAGGTCATGTGCCTCGGAAATTGGAAGCATAGTGAATTTACTCCTATTGGTAGCATTATTTTTCTTAGTTGAGGTCAAATATTTTAATTACACTAATCCAAATATTCTAATACTAGAGTTTAGTTGTGGCAATGTGCATTTATTAGCATTTTAGACAAATTGGATTGTATATTTTAACAACTGGATTTAGAGACTATTATATCTAATTTCAATAGGAAAGTTCAAGAGGACTATTGTTATTCTGATTTCCAAGCAGCCAATTATAGTTAGCTACAATTATCAAATGACAATAACTAGGAAACAATCTAGATCAGTGCTTCTTAAACTGTGGGTCATAACCCCATATGGTGTTTTGAAAAATCTGGCCGAAGTAAAAGATTTCTGAAGCGAACAACCAAAGATTCAGAATCAAATGGGTAATGAATCCAAGGTATTTCTGGCAGGGCTTGCCCATGTTGCATTGTTCAACTTCACTTCCACCTTCGTTTTGAGCACAAAGCATGCAGCACTTTGCACTGTGCATGCCCTCAGGCCATGCAATGCTAACAAACACTGCCTAAACACAGAAAGGGGTCCCAGGTGGGAAAAGTTTAAGAAGCCCTGATCTAGATAAAGAAACTATGCAGGATAAATCCTTATCGTGAACATATGTAAATAACAATGCAATCTGTTCATTTCCTCAGGTATCAATCAACATCATGGTTGCATAACAGCAGCCTAGACTTCCTTCTCTATGCAGATAGTCATCCAGACTCTTCACAGACCTTTTCTAGGACCCTTGAGACTAAGAGTGGGCTCATTCAATGGGAAACATTTCACTTTGATGTCAAAAAGAGTAAATCTTTACTAACTAATGGTCCAACAAATGTGACATTCCCACATATAGCCAGGACAAATCTGTTTCTGGCATGACAAGCAAAAATGCCTCTGTCTATTTGGAAGTGCCCATGGGAAATTCAGCCAGTGATGCCATAGCAAAAAGGACAGCAGAATCAGACTTGACTAAGCAAGCAACCTTGGTAGTTCTCTCACCAAAATTTGCCCCTTCATTTCATTTCATTTATTTTATTTTTGATGTTGCATTGTATTTTTAAATTTATTTTGTTAAACATTTCCTGATTACATTTTAATTTGGTTCTACAAAGGCTGGAGTTTTCCCCTTTTGGTGACAATCAACAAAACAATAAAGCAGACCCTGACTTATGAGTTTGAAAATTTAACAATGGTTCTGTGGATTACACTCAGCTCCAGTACACCCCACTGCAAAGCAAACTGTCCTAGGTCAGAAGCGGAGCAGTTAAAACTCATGTGCCAATCAGTGGTGAGACAGGCCTGTGGGTAGCCTCTGTGTTTCCAGCCTGAGCACGATGGAGTCTGAAAAAGCAGCAGTGACTCTGGCTTAGACAATCTTTTAAGATTCCTTTCAGCTCCAGCTCCAGCTCCAGCTCTGTGAACCTGAGACTGGCTCAGTGAACAACTGGAGAAAATGAGCAAGCCCTAGAGGTTGGGATTATTCTCCTGCCTGACCTTACCAGCAGCTCCACCTCACAGTGGTTGTTGGTCCATTTCAGTCTTGCTCTGGTCAGGTGTCTTCCACATCACCAATCTTGAATGGTAAGGGCTGATATGTCTTGCCAGTATAATTCCTCAGCCCTACACTGCTCCAGTCTCTTCGCCAGAGCAGCTCTCCAGGATCTGTCCCAGCTCATCTTTTGCTGTGCTCAGATCTGAATCAGGTAGCAGAAGTGGTAGCGGGGGTAAAGGCCACATAGAAGGCACAGAATGGAGTTAAGATACTGGACATCTCTTTCCAGGATGAACCTCATGAATAGCTAAAGGGGAAGGGCGGAGCAAAAGCTGCCCTGTCTCTCAACCTCTTACATAGTTTCCTCCTGATTTTTTGTTCCTTCTCAGTCTGTCCAGCTTTTGACGTAATATAAGCTATTTCCCTTGTGGCAGCCTTCAGAGTCGCTCAAACTGCCACGGAGATGAAATGCATGGCAAATCTTCCTTCTCATAGAATCTCAAAGTAAGAAGGAGCTTCAGAGATCCAACCCACACCCTGAACAGGAATCCTCTCCACAATGAACTCAACAGATGAGAATCCTTCTCATTTACTTTTCTTGCTTCGATATTAGAGTGATCCATAAATTCACTGATGTGAGAAATCTTCACATTGGCCTGGGTTGTGACTCGTCTATACAGTAACAAGAACTTGCAACAGTTGTCTTGGTCCTTGTCCTTAGATTGAAGCTTTGGAGCCTACTTTTTTCTTTTCCCCCCTCTTCATTATTTATTATGTAACTAACAAAAAGTCTGGAGGACCAGAATTTAGAGTTGAAAAATTTTCTCCCTTTTTCTCCCCCCCACCCTCCCCAAGATGGCACACAATCTGACATAGGCTTTACATTTACATACCCATTAAACATATGTTTACATTAGTGAAGTTGTTAGTAAAAACTAAAACCAATAGGAGGAACCATCAGAAAGATGAAACAAAACTCAACAGAAGGTAAAAAATAAGTGATAGTGATTCGACTTCCATAGTTCTTTCTTTGGATGTGGACAGCATTTTCCATCACGAGGCCTCTGGAGATGTCTTAGGTCCTCCTAATGCTGAAAAGGGTTCAGTTTAACAATCTTAGTCATTGCATAATATGGCTGTCATTGTGTACAAAGTCCTCTTGGTTCTGCTCACTTCACTCCGCATCAGACCATGTTAAGTCTTTCCAGGTTTTTCTGAAGTCAGCCTGTTCATCATTTCTTATAGCACAATAGTATTCCATTACATTCATATACCACAACTTGCTCAGCCATTCCCCAATTGATGGGCATCCTCTCAATTTCCAATTCTTTGCCACCACAAAAAGAGCTGCTATGAATATTTTTGTACATGTGGGTCCTTTTCCCATTTGTTTGATCACTTTGGGATATAGCCCTAGAAGTGCTATTGCTGGATGAAAGGGTATGCACATTTTTATGCCCTTTGGGCATAGTTCCAAATTGTTCTCCAAAATGGTTGGATCATTTTACAACTCCACCAACAATGTATTCATGTTCCAATTTTCCCACATCTTCTCCAACATTTATCATTTTCCTGTTTTGTCATGTTGGCCAATCTGATAGGTGTGATGTGGTACCTCAGAGTTGTTTTGATTTGCATTTCTCTAATCAATAATGATTTAGAGCATTTTTTCATATGACTATAGATGGCTTTAATTTCTTCTAGATGGGTTTTTTTAACTGATGCATGAAACTTTGGTTCAAGGTGATAAATATTGTTCTAGGTATAAGTCATCAAATGAGACACTTCTCCTATACTCCTATCATCACCACTTAAGCAATGGCATAAGTCATAGACACAAGGAGGTGTGGGTGCAGCCCTTTATAGTGCCTGAGGTTCTATTAACCAGATCATTCCAGGCCTGAAAGAGGCACTTTGACTAGACTTGGTGATTTCCATCCCAAAGACTGAAAGCCACAATCCTCCATACAACCCTTCTGTTCAAAAACAGACACAGTGTCTCTAAGACAGCCAAAAGAGTCAAAATTTCCACCATCCAGCAGCTGTCCCAGCAGTATCAAGGTCAATGAGAAGGTATTGAAGTGTATATTGTGATACATTGGTCTTGGGAGGGCTCTTGGGGCTTGAAATTCCAGCAATGAACCAGTACTTTGAAAGTTTAATGTAAACTTGGGAATCATCAATATTTGAATATACAAAGAAGATTATAGATGAAGCTGCTTAGTGTTTCTCTAGGTTTTGTTTATTCCTAGAGTGTACTTATCCCATTCTCTAATTTTTTATTCTTATGTTTTCAAAGGTAGCTGGTTTTATCTGTGCAATCCTGATTCTTCATTAATGTCTAAATTTACATATCAAAATATCATGGATATAGAATAGGCTTGACTTTAGATGTAGGAGGTGCCAAGTAATATTTTCATGCTGCCTACCAGTAATGAGGAATGATGATCCAAGTAAAGCCTAGGTTTTAATCTTCTATCACCTACTTTTACCAGCCACCATGATCCTGACTGTAATAAGTCTTTTCTGTAATGTCAAAGAGTTCCCAGTTTTTTTTTACTAGTGTATCCTTTCTCCCATCAGTGGAATCATGATTTGTGGAATATTTCTTTTTTAATCTGCTCTCATTTGCTTTTACTTTTACTAGCTACTGTGATCCCTATTTCCTACGCCTACAGTGATCTCTTAGCTCTATCCTCTATAGAACATTTTTACTACTCTGAATCCAAGTTCCCTGCCTTATTCCTTGTGCTTGGTAAATTTTTAAAAATATATGTATATACACACCTACATATATACATAAACACATACATACAATTTATATTGCATCATATGCAATATAACAATAAAATGTATTAATTATATAAACTGCTGTTGTTCAGTGGTCTCCAACTCTTTATGACCCCATTTAAGGTTTTCTTAGCAAAGATGTTAGAGTGGTTTGCCATTTCCTTCTCCATCTCATTTTATACATGAGGAACCTGGAACAACCACGGTTAAGTGACTTGACTAGGGTCACACAGCTAGTAAGTATCTGAGGCCACATTTGAATTCAGGAAGAAGAATCTTCCTGATTCTAGGCCCAGTATTCTATCAACTTTACCACCTAGCTGTCTGTTATATAAGCATTACATATTTATTAATAGTATATTATATAGTACAATATATGTATTTTGAAATTTTAAAATGTTTTTCAAAGCACATGCATATACATTTATCTTAACATCTTTTTATAACTTATTTTGATAGCTGCTATATTCCTTTCTTTGTTTTTGAAAATCTGTTTCCCCCTCCCTTCTGATGAAAAAGATGGTTGCTCTTTTTTCCATATGGATATATAGCTACATACACACATATGTGTATGCATCTTTACTATTTAGTATCATTTGTGTCTGCTCACTAAATTATTAAATATTAAGTTATCCATTAATTTGGGAGGGGCAAGTGAAGGAACAAGCATTTATATAGCAGCTACTTTGTGCCAAACACTTTGCTAAGCGGTTTTACAAATATCTCATTTGATCCTCACAACACCCTATTGAGGTAGGTACCATTATCCTCATTTTACACTTGAGGAAATTGAGGAAACAGAGGTTAGTTGACTTGCCCAGGGTCACAGAGCTCATGAGTGTCTGTGGCTGGATTTGAATTCTTGTCTTCCTAACTCCAGCACTCTCTCCCCTTCAAAATCAGCTGCCTCCATATTTTCACTTATATCTGTTTATCTTATTGTTCTTAATTTTTGGTAGACATATAAATATTTATATTACTATATATGGAGTAATAATTAAAGTTAATAAGAAGAAAACGGGGTAGGGAATTATCAGTAAAATAAGGTAAAAAATAGACTTCTTATTAGGGATAGTTGATTTTTTTTTCTTGAGGGATGTAGTAAGAGTTGGTGGTAGGGACAGGAAATAGGAAATAGGGAAAGGAAATAGGAATAGAGAAAGAATACTGAAATAGTTATAAAATATGTTTAGGCATATTATTAGATAGAAATTAGATTTAGTGGAAATTGGTTTTAAGATTTAAAAAACAGACTATTTATTTAATACTGACTCCTGACTAATGGCATTAGATGAAGATGTCAGCTTAACAACAAAGAATGATAGTTAATATTTATCTAGTAGTTACTATGCTCCAGGCGCTGTGCTAAGCACGTTTTCAATCATTATCTCATTCGATCCTCTCAATAACCCCGGGAAGTTGGTACCATTATTAATCCCATTTTACAAACTAAGGGACTGAGGCAAACTTTGGTGAAAACACTTTGCTCAAGTGTTTGGGGTCGGATTTGAACTCAGGTCTTCCTCATGCAAATAGAATAGAGATGTATCAAAATATCTAAAAAATATTATGAATGGAAATTTACCTGGAGATGTAGAAAATGCCAGTTAATATTCTGCACAATCAGAGAATGTACAGGGGGTAAACGGATTGAATTTTTTAAAAAATAGTGAAATGATATCTCCTAATTCTATGGAGTTCCCTTCAACAAATAGATACTGTGCTGGTGTAGAGTGGAAACACACGTAATAGTATGTATATGCCATGAGGCACCTGCCAAGGGAACAAGACATCTGAACCTTACTTCTCCAGCAATTCAAGTTCCCGAGTAGGCCTTTCTTTCCGGGGACGTTCTACCTTTCCTACTTAAGCCGTCATTTCTACTGGAAGGGCTTCTCACTTCCTAGACCAGTTACTGCAGTCCGACTGAAAAAAAAAAGACCATTGTAATGGGCTTAATCCTGAGAATCTAAGAGAATGAATTCCCAAATCCGAATCCAGCTGTTTCTGGAGAGGTAACCTCTTTTTATCTGAAGCCAAAAGGTGAAGGCCAGGCAGGATAGACCAAGCAAGACCTGGGGAAACTTTAGTCAAGGAGTGGGGCTAAAAAAGCTTTCATACCCATCTAGCAATTGGCAGATGTGCCGTGCCGCATCCACACCTTTCTTGACACTGACAGTCCATTCCCTTAGAAGAAGGAAGTGCTGAGCAGAACGATCTAGAAAAACTTTTGGCAGTACAGAAGCAATGGTATTTTGCTGTCAAATAAACCACGGATACAACGTAATATAGTCACAAACCACCCACTTGCAACAGCTAGAAAACAACGTTACAATTGTATTACAGGAAACAGAAACTAAACTAACCCTCTGAAGACGAAACCACCAGCCAAAATGAAACCACGAACGTTTGTTAAGGGAGTGCTCCTTATTTTTGAAAAACGAAAGATCAGGGAGAGCGCGAACGCAGTCCCCCACTACCACAAATTATGCAGTCGAGTTTCCCGCATTTGGGGAAATCGCAGGGGTCAGCCCATCCGGAGTGCAATGGATAAGCCTCGCCCTGGGGAAACCACCTTCGTGATCATGGAATCACCCCTGCCAGGTAAGTATGCTAACCGCCTCCATGCTCACCCACACCCTCATCACGCACTCATATTATAAACATGACAACTCACACAGCACTTCCACTTCACTTACAGAAAACGTAAACCTCAAAAGTCGCAAAAGTAGCTATAATTCCAAACCAGAACAACACAACTGTCACTCTCAAACTCTGGATGTTTACGTATTCAAAACGGAGAAGGAAGGGGGAAAACTGGCCCATAAGTCTCTTCTTCTGCATACTACCTCCCCCTTCGTGATGTCACCCACCAGCCTTCTGGAGACAGCCGGCTCACTCTGGGTATATGCACAGGGACTCCTACAAGGAAATGACCGGGACTATACCGACAACTTGGCATTTCCTCATCCTAATGCCGTGAGACTGGGTTCCGTTTTTGTTTTTCTCCCCCCCCTCTTTAAACGAAGACCAACAGAATTTATAGAGATATTAAAATGAGTTTTCGGTTTGCCTCGATTCTCCTCCCTCTTTCCACAATTCCGAATCTGTCCCAGATGAAGCCACACCTCGTCCAGTAAGCCTTTTCCAAATTCCTCAGCCTCAGAACCAGGCAATGAACTTCGGGCCTGGCCATCACCTCTTCCCTCCTGGTCGGAATCCCCACCTCAGTGCTCTCCCCTCTCCGCCTATCTTCCACCCACCTGGCAAGCCGATTTTCCTGACCGCGTTGCTCTCCTACTCGGTCAACTCCAGCGGCTCTCTTCTGCCGCGGGGATAAAAGAGAAACCCCTTTGTTTGGCATTGAAAGTTCTTTACAAAATGGCCCTAATCTATCTTTCTGGTCAAGCTTTATTCCTCTCGTTTCTGCACTCTATTCTTCTGCCAAACTCCCATTCTTCCTGTTGCTCACGCAGGACACTTAATCTCCCCTCTGGACCTTTCCAGGGGCTCTCTCTCTCTCTTTCTCTCTGCCACTCTTAATATCCCCTCTTTGTTTCAAGACTCAGCTCTGGCACTACCTTCTGGAGGAAGCCTTTCCAGGGCCCAGCCTCCCTCCTCTCCCACTTAAAAATGTGTATTGTGTGTTATTATAAATATGACAAACATCAGTGAATATGAATGCCTTCACAGGCAAGACAAGAGAGGACGGCAAATTGCCCTATACCCTAAATTGTGCTACATTTCATTCTTTTAACTATGTAACAATTTTGACATGCTCCTTACAAAGCTATCTTGCTCCTCCCTGCTTCTGCAGAACTGCCTTCTCTTTTTGTAGCACTGTTTGTTAAAATGTTTCATTGATTCTCTTTTCTTTCTTTCTAGAATCATTAGCTCTACCTTACCCACTAGCCCTATTTCCTCCAAACCTTCCCTTGATAAGCTTATTTCAAACAAAAGCAGCCCCCTTTCTTGCTTCCTTCATCCCACTCATTGGTCACGTGGGAAACCTCTATCATACTGTTCTGCCCCTCTACTAAGAGATGGAAGCCCTCCCTGCTAAGATTATCTTGTTATCTTGTATATATTCTGTATATAAGTACCTTTTGTACACTTTGTCTCATGTACAACACATAGTGGCTTAAGAGATACTTTTTGGTTTATTGACTTACCGTTTGAGAATAACTAGAAAGTAAGCAAAACTGATTTTTTTATATACTACAAGAAAAGTTATTGTCTTTTTTTCTTAATAGTATCTTTCCCCAATTATATGTAAATATAGTTTTCAACCTTCATTTTTGTAAAATTTTGAGTTCCAAATTTTTGTCCCTCCCTCCATCTCCTCCCTCCTCCCCAAGAGAGCAAACAATCTGATATAAGTTATTCATGTACAATAATGTTAAACATATTTCCACACTAGTAATGTTGCGAAGGAACAATCAGAACAAAAGTGGAAAACCTCAAGAAAGAAAAAGCAACCAAAAAAAGTGAACATAGTATGCTTCCATCTGCATTCAGACTCCAGAATTCTTTCTCTGGATGTGGTTAGCATTTTCCATTGAGTCTTTTGGGATTGTCTTGGATCATTGTATTGCTGAGAAGAGCCAAGTCTATCATAATTAATCATTGAACAATGTTGCTGTTGCTGTGTATAATGCCCTCCTGGTTTTGCTCACTCCATTCTTTATCAGAAACTGATTTTTTTTTGCACAGGTAAGCAAACACATACATAAACAATGTTGTCATATACCACATGTTCAAGACCACAAATTATTCACTTCCAAGGGGGTCTTCCCTCTTGTCCATTCCTTTTTGTGTGATTTTTAGCTTCTTGCTCCCAGTGTTTTCAGAAAACATAAGATTTGGGGGCAGCTAGGTGGTGCAGTGAATGGAGCTTAGGCCTTAGAGTCAGAAGGACCTGAGTTGAAATCTAGCCTAAGACACATCACTTCTAGCTGTGTGACTCTGGGCATGTCACTTAACTCCTATTGCCTCACTAAAAAAAAGAAAGAAAGAAAGAAAGAAAGAAAGAAAGAAAGAAAGAAAGAAAGAAAGAAAGAAAGAAAGAGAAAGAAAGAAAGAAAGAAAGAAAGAAAGAAAGAAAGAAAGAAAGAAAGAAAGAAAGAAAGAAAGAAAGAAAGAAAGAAAAGAAAAGAAAAGAAAAAAGAAAACAAGATTTCTGACAGCGCAGAGAATTCTATTCTTCTCAGTTTTCTGACTCATGAGATCTAACAGAAACCACACTGGGGTAATCTAAGGTTCATGGTGCCAAGTCACATGATATCAGGGATCATACATTATTAGGAAGACACTAGTTTCATCTGATTACTCCTGGATACTTATAAGTTACTGGGATGATAGATTATTCATATTTTGGAAAGGCAACTATCCCCCAGTAGAAATATTTTCCAGAATACCAGCTGCTCAGAAGAGCAGGAGGACAATTGAGGTAAATGAGCCCCAAAGCCCTAGTTTTTTGATTCCTGAGGACACTGACCATAGCCTCCACCTGGTCTAAGAGTAAAGAATAGAATTCCTTCTTATGTTTTCCCTTTTGATTTTTCTGGTCACAGCAGCATCTCCAAGTACTGCCATCCTTGAAGAACAATGCAGAAGAGCAATTTTGGATGAAACCACTTAACTAGAAACCCCAATCAAAAGCCTAGGAGTATGAGGGTGTCCTGTAAGCTGTGACTTGAAACCCTATGGAACTGAAACTTTATGGGTTTTGTCCCAAATGTTGCTTCTGGGGCATTGGGACTGTGGTGACAGTTCTTGCTCGTCCTTCCCTAGCAAAGATCTTGTTTGTCCTTAATTTTTAAAGAGGGCCAATGACATGGAGGGTTAATGTCTTGACTCCTGTGTGAAACGGGTTTAAGTGAGGCAGAGTTGCACAAAGTTGTCAGCCTCACTCTCTCATCCAGAGTCATTGAAGTCCAGTGGCAAGACAAAAAAAATCAAGAAAAATCCATATGGCCCATAATGCAGGGGATGAGCTCGGCATCTTCCATGCCTAACTGTAAGTGATCCCCCAGTGCACATTTCAGCTGCCTTCAGGGCCATTAGAACAAATTGTTCTCATTTACCCATATGGCTGGGGGAAGTCTTCATATGCTTAGGGTAACCCTGACTCCCAACTCATGGAAGGGTTTGTTGCTGGTCAGTTACCCTCTAATTATTAGCCTGTCAGCCCAGCTGGGAAGTGGCCACTGCACTTGCTACAGCTTCTTGGAGGCACAAGTGAGAACTGAGTGTCAGGTAGATACCAAAGATGAATGAACACCCCTGAAAATGCCCAGGAAAACCTTCACACAAGAGTTTATCCTTCTGACTGGGTATTTTTCTGTAACTTCAGGAGTCTAAAAATAAAGTTTAACAGGCAGACAAGGTAGGTCATTCCTAGACTAATAATGGGTATTTTTTTTCTTGCCTCCACCAACTTCTGGTAGACTGGCCCAAAAGAAAGACTCTTAGCTACGTGAAAGAAAAGGTTTTGTGCTTTATCCTGAGCTTCACAGGACAGAGCAGGCCGAAAGCATTCCCAAGATGAACTTCTTGGGAAAACGAAGAATTACTGAACTCTCATTTTCCATACACAAAATTATTCTCAAAAGGAAGCTAGACCATACTGCAATGGTTGGACAAGCAACTGTTTGATGTGTGAGGTGAATGTAGTAAACTCCTATTCCACCTTCCTGCTAAATGGGTCAGATTAAACCAACAAGAAAAGATATAAAACGTGACGTTAGTCAAAAGGCAAAGAGGCAGTAAAGTGAAACCCGCCCTTACCCCTACCCCTTCTTGACAGCACCCTTTTCAACTCTCGCCCACTACAAAACCTTTGACCAAGCCTCACATACCCTCAGCTACCTGCTACACCTGACAAAAAGGCCTGAGTGCCTGCATCTTTACCCAACCAGATGATCTCCTAAAAACACGTCTGAAAAAGGATTTTTCCTTTTTTTTTTTTACCAGATTTTAGCACTTTCTTTGGACAAAAATACATTTTTCTGCCACCCGAAACTCTTGCCTCCAGCCTTGTTCAACACTTGCATGGTTCTCCTCCCTTTCACACTTTCTCTTTCACTTCAGTTTCCCCTTCTTCTTCCTCCTTTTCTTCAAGGACCTCCAAAAGTCTGGGAGTAACCCACCTAACAGGAAGAGAAAGGTTCCCCTGAGGTGGAACCCGGCTGCATAGATGCCCTTGGTTACTGGCTTCCTGAAATACTTGATGGCCTTGTCAAAGCCGCAGAAAACAGAAAAGACTAGGAGGGAAAGCAAGCATTTTCAGTGTGATGGAATATTCCTGGGCAAGTAGATATGACAAGAGCAAACCATTCCACTTTCATTTTCCAAAAATCTAAAAATTTCACCTGTAGAGCTCAGTTAGCTGACCTAGGAGATTTTCAAGCGATAACAACAGATACTGGCAAAATGCGTTCAGAAAAGACCAAATCATCCCAGCCAAGTCTTTGTCAAAATCAATAATCCTCCAGAGCAGAGACTGTCTTTTTTCCCTAATCTAACCTCCAGCACTTAGCACATGCCTGGCCCGTAGTGATCTAATTAATCAATGTTTCTTAACTGATTTGGCTGAAATTGTTGTGTTTGATGGCTTTTTGACGAAATGATCAGAGCTGAATAGAAAATTTGGCATTCCAACACAAGACTCAAGAGAAGCATAAAAAAGTAAACATGAATGAGAAACTTTATGGAATTTAATGAGGTTAAATTGTTTACATTCCCAAATGGGAAGATGAGACATGTAACATCTAAGAATGTTATCATCACTAAGGAGGCTAGAAGGAGTCTATTTAGACAGAGGTCATGAGCAAGAGTCAATTATGTTGAGGTGACCTAAAAAGAAAAATGGAATGGTCAGAAATAGAGATCCCCATTCTCTTTGAACTGGTTCAAAGAGGGAAGAATATCTATATTTATATCTAGATCAATAGTTGTTATCCTTCATTCTCTAAGAGGACCAAAAGGGCATCACTATGCTAGAGTCAAGTTACAGTGTGTCCCACTGGCTGATCAGACCAATGATGAGGGTGGGAGTTAAATCCCAAAAAAGAAAAACCCTGGACTTTCCCACAAGGCCAAGTCTCTGGCATTTGCCTCAGGTTATAATCCCATGGACTGGCCTTTCATTGTGGCTACACCCAATCTCTCAATTCTGTTACCCTTAACCTAGCCTAGCCCTCATTGTGGCCCCCAGCCATTTTCCACACTTAATCCTACCTAATCTCTGTTGTCCAGGTCCCTGGACTTCTGTTCATCCCAGTTTACTGGCCACTCCCATCCAGATCTCCTTAGATCCCTCCTCCAGTCATCCCAAACTACTTGGCCACTCCTAGATCCCTCCCACAGTTGTTTTGTATATAAAGACCATTTTGTCTCCATTAAGATGCTGGGATTATCTAACTAATAAACCCATAGTTTACTAATATTCAGACTCCTTAAGAGTCTGCTCAATATGATGGATGTTCTAATAAACCTTATCTTTGGGTGAAAGAAGGCTTCAGTCAAATGCTTTCAGGTAGGACCCACCTGTTCTGATTTTGGGGTCCCAAGACCCCTGAATCCCTAAAATGCACCACCGATACAAGCTGGGACTGTTTTACAATGAGTGGGGCACAAATAATCCATGTGAACATTTGGGGTGGATTCTCTAAATTTCTACATCTTACATTTCTTTTGAGTTACTTCAATTCTGCTTTGCTCATAGAGCACAGCACCTTCTCTGGTGATGGCAGGACCTGTTGAGTCGTGGTCCTGGGACAGTGTCTCCCATGTCACACAATTCCAAAGTTCTTAAGAGAAACCTTGAGAATATCCTTGTATCATTTCTTCTGACCACCATGTGAATGCTTGCCCTGTGTGAGTTCTCCCTAAAAGTCTTTTTTTTTTTTTTGCCAGCCTATGTTTTGCATTTGAAAAATGTGGCCAGCCCATTGGAGTCATGCTGTCTGCAGTAGAGTTTGAATGCTTGGTAGTTTAGTTTGAGAAAGAACTTCAGTGTCTGGTATCTTATCCTGCCAGGTGATCTTCAGAATCTTCCCAAGACAATTCAAATGGAAGTGATTCAATTTCCTGGCATGGAACTGGTATACTGCCCACATTTCAGGCATGCAACAATGAGGTCAGCACAAAGCCTCTGTAGACCTTCAGTTTGGTAAGTAGTCTAATACCTCTTCTCTCCCACACTTCCCTTCGAAGCTTCCTAAATGCTGAGTTAGCTCTGGCAATTCATGCATCAACCTCATTATCAATGTGTACATTCCTGGAAAGTACACTACAAAGGTAAATTAAGTTATACACAACATTCAAAATTTCTTCATTTGCTGTAACCAATTATTTCACATATGGATAGTGTGGTGGTGACTAATGGAGCACTGGTGTTTTGTTGGTGTTAATTGTTAGGCCAAAATTAGCACAGGCAACAGAAAATCAATCCATATATTGTTGCATCTCAGCTTCAGAGGCTGCATTGAGTGCATGATCATCGGCAAACAGGAAATCATGCTCCACACTCCTTCCACTTTGGTCTTGGCTTGCAGCCTTTTCAAGTTGAAGAATTTACCATCAGTGTGGTAGCTGACCTTGATGCTGAGTTTGTCCTCATTGAAGGCATTTGACAACATGGCTGAAAACATGCTAAAGAGCATGGGAGCAAGCACATAGCCTTGTTTCACTCCACTGATGACAAGGAAAGCACCAGAGCATTGTCCATTATCCAGAATCCCCGCAAACATGGCATTATGAAATTGATGTACAATGCTGATGAACTTCTCTGGGCAACGAAATTTTGACATAATTTTCCATAAGCCTTCACAATTGGCAGTATCAAAGGCCTTGGTCAAATCTACAAACCCAAGGTTAGTTACCACCTATGGACTGGAAGATTATGCCTCTTCAAGGACAGAATCTTCCTCTTTGCAAGTGGCTATATGAGGCAGTGAATGTGACATTCTCGAGGCAGATAGCAACGGGGTGTTGTAATCTGCGTAGGATAGAATGAAGAGGACACATCACTCTTGAGTCCTCAAGCAACATTGCTGTCCAATTTAGGGTCCAGGTTGGAGAGTTGGGAATGAGGCATTAGTCTGAGACACTGATGGGTGGAAGAAGTGTTTGGCTGGATGACCTTGCTTGCACACTGCCAAGCGGAAGTGTATTTAAACATGATCTCTTGGTAGGATTACCAGTGTGGTGGTTGTAGCAGTTATAACTATGTGAGGTCGATGGAAACGTGCTACAGAAATTAAGGGAGAGGAAGTATGGTAGAGGGGGGGTGGCCATCGGATTTGGGGTCATTGAACCTGGGTTCAGCTAGACCCGGACTTGGCATGAAATGGATTTTTGGAAAAGAGACCTGGAATACCTTGTTCCCTGTTATGACTTATTTTCCCAGCAATATTCCATCACTCTGAAAACGCCATCTTTTTTTTTCTTCTTCAGTCTTTTTTATTGCTCAGGGCTCTGACAAGGCAGTGGAGCATGTAATTAGCCTGTAATCCAAGGCATCTGTGAAGTGTCGGGTCCCCAACACGGCGATCAGGGCTCCCTGATTTCTCTTCCTGGTAGGTGGGTTTTGGCATAGCTTGTGGAGGCCTTTGAAGGAGAAACAGAAAAGAAAGAAAGCAAAGAAAAGGAGAAAGGGAAGGAGAAATGAAAGGGAAAGTGCAGAAGGGAGGAGAATTATGCGAATGTTGAGCAAGGGAGGAGTCAAGGACTTCTGGGCGGCAGGAAAGTGAATTCTTGCCCGAAGAAAGCTAAAATCTGGTAAAGTTCCGTTTTCTGGGGTGTTTTGAGGCGACTATTTGGTTGCGTAAAAGGGCCAGGCTGGCAGCTGTTTTGTTGGGTGCCGGAGGTAGCTGAGGATGTTGGAGGCTTTGTGAAAGTTTTCGGAGCGAGTGCAAGTTGGAAGGAAGGCTATAGAGAAGGGTGAGGGGAGCTGGCGGTTTGGTGTTTATCTCTTCTCGGCCTTTTGGCTGAGATCAAGTGTAGTATCTGTTCTTATCAGTTTAATATCTGATACGTCCTCTATCTGAGGACAATATAGTAAATGGATTTTTAAATGTGGGAGATGGAATGGGAGCTTGCTCCGTCCATTCCACGCATCGACCCAGTATTGCAGTACTTCTGGGAAAGGTGCACTTGCCCTGGGGAACAAATTTCTGTGCGGAAAAACAAGTTCGTTGCTTTTGCTAAATTTCCAGAAGATGAAGTATTGGGAGCACTGCTTACTGTGCGTTGTGCGAGTGAAGGGGAAGAAAACCTCTTTCGCACGTAAGTGAAGTTTGCTTTTTAAGAATTATTTGCCATGGGTTCGAACAACTAACAGAAAAAGACAAACCTCGTCTGGAAGAGAAAAAGCAAGTGCTTTATTTTGTCACTCTTCTGAAGGTGAAAAAACAAATAAACAACTAACTGCTTTTACAACAACTCTCCCTATGCACACTAGCAGCCACGCATGCAAATCCCTCTCCCTCCTCCCCTGCAACACCCCAAGTTCTGGATGAAAATGGCGAATACAACAGTAGTAGTTCCAAAGAAATTTTTGTTTTGTTTTTGCAGCAATGATAGGTGGTAGGGAGAGAAAATAACATTTTTGTTCATTAAAAAAAAATTTTAATTCGAAACCAAAACATACTAATTGACCACTCAGGATTACCATGGGCACCAAATTTCACCATGCATCAAAAGACAAAAGGAACCTGGTAGGATATCAGGCAAGTCTTCCTTTTCTTGGTTCCAATTTTCTTCCACAAAATGACTAATATGGAAATATGTTTCACATGATTGTACATGTATAACCTATATCAGATTGCTTACCATCTCAGGGAGGGTAGCAAAGAACAGAATCTGGCACTCAAAACTTAAAAGAATGAAAGAATGTTACAAATTGTTTTCACAGGTAATTGATGGGAAAAGATAAAAAATATATATTTTTAAATATCCGGAGCCTTCTCTCAGGAATGCAAAGATCTAAGACATCTCCAAAAGTCTCATGATGGAAAATGCTGTGCACATCCGGAGAAAGAACTATGGAGTTTGAATGCAGATCAAAGCATACTATTTGTTCTTTTTTTCCCTTCTGTTTTGTTTCATTTCCTCTTTCTTGTGGTTCCTCTTATTGGTTCTAACTCTTACAACATGACTAATGTGAAAATATGTTAAGAATGTATATGTAGAGCCTATATCAGTTTGCACACCATCTTTCGGAAGGAGGGGAAGAAAAATTTAAAACTCAAAAGCCTATGGAAGTGATTGTTGAAAACTAAAAATAAATTTACAAAAAATATGTCAGGACCCTTAACGCACTTCCAAAACCTTTTCTTGGAAAGTATGAAGCAATATATTTCCCTAAAACATGAGTTTTCATCACACTTAAGGAAATTGCAGGTGGTCAGCACATCTAGAGTGCAATCTGGCCCTGGGACAATGACCTTTATGATCATGGAATCACCCCTCCCAGGTAAGTAGGCCTCAAAGGAAAAAACATCTATGGAGATAATGGTATCTCCCTTGGTAGGATAAACAAAGATTGTCAAGCACCAACCCTTTGTGCCCCCCCAAAAATGATACTAGTTTAATGGTACCAGAACTTGACAAAGTGAGAATGTGACTACTTGAGACAATCCTAATTCTGCTTTTTAAGGCCTTCGTCTCTTCATTGGCTTTTTGGACCTCTTTTGCCATTTGGATTAGTTTTTTTTTTAAGGTGTTATTTTCTTCACTATTTTTGGGGGTCTCCTTCAGCAAACTGTTAATTTGTTTTTCATGATTTTCTTGCATCACTCTCATTTCTCTTCCCAGTTTTTCTACTTCTCTTACTTGCTTCTCAAAATCCTTTTTGAGCTCTTCCAAGGCCTGGGACCAATTCATATTTTTCTTGGAGGCTTTGGATGTAGGAGCTTTGATTTTGTTGTCTTCTTCTGGTTGTATGTTTTGATCTTCTTTGTCACCAAAGAAAGATCCTATGGCCTGAGTTTTCTTTTCTTTTCTTTTCTTTCTTTTCTTTCTTTTCTTTTCTTTTCTTTTCTTTTCTTTTCTTTTCTTTTTTCTTTTTACAAAGTTTGCTCATGATCCCAGCCAATTATTTGAGTTATAAACTCTTTGCTTATGTAGGGGTGCTTCCAGTGTGGAGAATGTACTCTCCCAAGCTTTGGGGGTTTTGTGCAGCTGTTTTCAGAGATACTTCTAGGGATCTGTAAATTTTCAGTTCTTCCAAGGTGGTATGATCAAGGGCGAGGTATTTACTCCTTTCCTGGCCTGTGCTCTAGTCTACAAGTGACCACAAGCACTCCTTTCTTCCTCGGAACTGTGAGGAGAATTCCCTCTAAACCAGCACTCTAAGCTTCACCATGCCAGCACCAGAGCTCCTCCTCACCCCATGCCACCCAGAACTTTGATCCAGATCCAAGCATGGGCAAAGCAAGAGAATCTTGCCTCAACACCAGCAAAGAAATCTGTGTAATTCCCCCTCTGATCAGCCACTCGATTTCACCTCTGTGGGCCAAGAGCTCCAGAAGCAGCCGCTGCCCCGGGGCTGCGACAGGGACTGGAACTGAGCTTCTCTCTCACGGTGATCACAGACTTTTCCTACTGACCTTCTAAGTTCTCTTTGGCATTAGTGTGTTGAGAAGTCTGAAAACTGCCACTGAGGGCCTGCTCCAGGTTACCTGAGGCCTGGTCTATCCCTGCCCGAGCCCGGGCTGAACTGCTTTCCTCTCCCGGCCCAGCGCAATACACTTTTATTTATTTTCCTTGCCTTTTCTTTTTAAAAATTAATTTATTTTGATTTATCAGAAATCACTTTCATAAGCTTTTGAGATGATGCACAATCTGATATAGGCTATACATATACGTTCTTATTAAAAATATTTTCACATTAGTGATGTTGTAAGTAAGAATTAGAACCAATAGGAGGAACTACCAGAAAGAGGAAACAAAACAAAACAGAAGAACAAAAAGATAAAATAGTAGGCTTTGATCTGCATTTAGACTTCATAGTTCTTTGTTTGGATGTGGATAGCATCTTCCATCATGAGGAAATGTCTTAGGTCCTTGTATTAATGAGAAGGGTTAAGTCTATCAATATTAGTCATCACACAACGTGGATATTACTGTGTACAAAGTTCTCCTTGTTCTGCACACTTCACTCAAAATCAGTCCATACAAGGCTTTCCAGGTTTTTCTGAAGTCTGCCTGCTCATCAAACAGTATTCCATTACATTCATATACTACAACATGTTCAGCCATTTCCTGATTGTTAGGGCATCCCCTTAATATCCAATTCTTTTCCACCACAAAAAAGGCTGCTATAAATAATTTTATACCTGTGAGTCCTTTTCCAGTTTCTTCTTTTTTTTCTTTTATGATCTCTTTGGGATATAGCCCTAGAAGTGCTATTCCTGGGTCAAAGGGTATGCACATCTTGCTAGCCCTTTGGGCATAGTTCCAAACTTGCAATAGACTTTTCCAATCAACCATCCAGGTTGTCTTGGGCTGAACTTTAAAATTTGTTTAGAGCCCTTTTTGGCAGTATTTGGAGAGGCTTAAAGGAGAGGCCAAATAGGTCATCTTCACTCCATGACCCTAATTAAGACAGTAACAGTAGGCAACTGTCAGATCACTAATGGAAACAATACTCTTTGGAGACACCAATTAAAAAATTAGCTAGTTTTGGAAAACTCAATATTAGGGAAGAGGGTGAACACAGTCCCCTACTACCACAAATTATGCAGTCAAGTTTCCCGCATTTGGGGAAATCGCAGCGGTCAGCCCATCCGGAGTGCAATGGATAAGCCTCGCCCTGGGGAAACCACCTTCGTGATCATGGAATCACCCCTGCCAGGTAACTATGCCCCACCATGCCGCGCTCCACCACTCCCTCCACGCACGCAAACTCTAAACGCACGATCACTCACGCGGCGCTTCCATAGCCCAATAACACACGCCTCACAGGCACAATTCTCCAACACCCGCAAGCGCTTCAACCCCTCCCAACTCGCCTCGGCCCCTCCGACCCCCAAATCCACCTTTTCCAGACGCACTATCTGCTTAGAGAAAACGCGGACGCAAGTGTCCTCATCCGCATAACGTCCTGTCCCTTACTGACGTCACTCACCAAATCTGGACCACAGGAGACCGCCACCTAATGGCTGATCAGCCCAACTTGGTTGGAGCGCCTAGACTTCCAACACAGAACAGGAATTTGGCAGTAGGGAGCATGAGCTCTTTGGAGAACAGAGTGAGAAGCGATTGGGTCTCTTTAGCAATTTATATGCAACGGACCATAATACTCCGTGATCTATTAATAATCGAATTTTATATTTGTAATGTTTCCTTCTTTAGATTTTAATATCATCAAGTTTTTCATGATTTATCCTTGTGAAATGTAAAATGTCCCTATAAATCTCTTCACTTAAACATTAGGTGAATAACATACTACACCTCTACCTTACCTATGAAATGGTGAAGAGAGGAAGGCATGAACTTCTGCCTCTGATTGTAGAGGCAGACATTGGACAGGGGATTCATGGCTGAGGCTGCTGGTTTCTTTCAATGGATCTGGCTCATCAGCATTCCCATGGTTTCCTTAGCAAAGTGGTGAGGAATAGAATCAAGCTGACTCTCAGCCAGAAGACCCTGTCACCTATTTTCTGAATGGCCCTGTTCAGGGAGAGCTTGGAAAAAGAGGTGCACAGCGTCAGACATTTGGTCCTGACTTCAGGCAGCCTCCTGCAGAACGTCCTTGAAATTTTCATCTGAGGGGCTGCTAGGTGGCGCAGTGGACACAGCACCGGCCCTGGAGTCAGAAGGATCTAAGTTCAAATCCAGCCTCAGACATGTAACACTAACTATCTGTGTTACTCTGGGCAAGTCACTTAACCCCAATTGCCTCACCACACACACACACACACACACACACAAATTCACCTGAATGGAGAACAGCATTCCTTCCTCATGGCTCAATGGCAGTCCTTTCCTCTCTGAAGGAGTAGAGAAGAGTTTAATCTTGAGTAAACTGGGTCTTTTTATAAGCAATAGCTGATTTGCAAACCACACATTTGAAGGTTCCAGGATTTGAAGACTCACTACTACCAGAATTAGTCATCTTGGATAATAATAAGAACTATATCACCACTATCATAGTCCAGCTCAACATCCTACCAGCTTTATTGCCTATATGCCAGTAATAATGAGGCAAAGAGAACTAAAAAGAAACCAATGGCCAATAAACATATCAAGATCAGGAAAACTCAGACCTTGGGCTACAGGTAAACAACTTAGGGAGAAGGCAGAGGCCAGAGCTTCCTGGGTTCTGGTAGGCAGGAGAGGAGGCTCTTATTCAGGGGACCTTAGTTCACCTTCAGAGGTCAGCATGCCCACCCCAAACAAGTTGACATGTCTTAAAGGGCACCTGAGGGGTCGGGGGAGAGATCAAGCAGGGCACCTCTCCAAGTTCATCGGAGACTAGAGAAGGACAGCCTGGGAGCCTGGGAAGGGATGCAGGGCAGGCTGCTAGAAAGCACAGTCTGTCCCACTTGATTTTCCTTATGATTTGGTGCCCAGGCTAAGACAGGTACCTAGGACTGTGATATGGAACCACTTACTTTTCATGGCCCTTCCTAAAGGAAATTCAAACCTGGGTTAAGGAGGGATCAATGGTGTGGTAACCTCTCCCCCTCCCTAGAAAGAACTTGGAACTGACAAGGTGACTGGGAACAGAAGATTAAATTGTCAAGTATAGCAGTCACCTAAAGGGCAATCTACTTTGAGGGCAGGAATGGGACCTAGCAAAACTAGGTAATTTTTTTCTTCCTTTTTTGGGTTAGGTTCTAGGTCTGGCTTTTTTATTTTTTCCAATGTAAAGTAGAATTTCAATCAGAAATTTGTTTTCTCTCAGTTTTTCCCCTCTTGGTTATTTCCAGTGCTCTATTTATTGTTGTTGTTCTGTCATTCCAACCAGGTCTGACTCTTCATGACCTGTGTCCATAGGGTTTTCTTGGCAAAGATACTGGAGTGCTTTGCCATTTCCTTCTCCAGTGGCAAACAGAGGTTAAGTGACTTGAACAAGGTCACATAGCTAGGTAGTTTCTGGGGCTGAATTTGAAGTCAGGTCTTTCTGACTCCACAGCCTTCAGTTTCTTTATCTTAAAGTATCTCCATCTTAATGTGTTCATGCAATGTTACCTTTGCATTTGGCATATCAGAGAGGCCTCATTAGTTCCCTCCCATAGGCACAAGGACTATTAACTCTATATAGTTTTTGCAACCAGATGACTTCCTCCACATGGCTTAAAATGTTTGATTTAATATTAATTCACCTCTACCATAAGCAAATTAGGAGAACAAGGAATAGTTTACCTGTCAGATCTATGGAGAAGGGAAGAACTTATGACCAAAGAAGAGATAGAGAACATTATGAAATGCAAGGTGGATAATTTTGAATACATTAAATTAAAAAGGTTTTGCAGAAACAAACCCATTTCAGACAAGATTAGAAGGAAAGCAGAAACCTGGGAAATGATTTTTACAGTAAGCATTTCTGATAAAGTCCTCATTTCTCCAATATATAGAGAACTGAATCACATTTATAAGCATACAATTCATTTCCGAACTGATAAATGGTCAAAGGATATGAACAGGCAGTTTTCAGATGAAGAAATCAAAGCTATCTATAGCTGTATAAAAATGCTGTAAACCACATTTGATTAGAGAAATGCAGATTAAAACAACTCTTAGATACCACCTCATCTCTATCAGATTGACTAATGTGACAGAAAAGGACAATGATAAATTGGAGATGTGGGAAAATTGGGACACTAATGCATTGCTGGTGGAGTTGTGAACCGATCCAAGATTATGGCAACTCTTTTTATGGTGGATAAAATTGGAAATTGAGGGAATTCCCATCAATTGTGGAATGGCTGAACAAGTTGTGGTATATGAATGTAATGGAATACTATGTGCTATAAGAAATGACAAGCAGTAGGATTCAGAAAAGCCTAGAAAGATTTGTATGAAAGGATGTTGAGTGAAGTGAGCAAAAGCAGGAGAACAGTATGCACAGTAACATCAACATTCTATGATGATCAAATATAATAAACAGTTCTCAACAACACAATGATTCAAATTCCAAAAGACTCATGATGGAAAATGCTATCCACAGCCACAGAAAGAATTATGGAGTCTGAATGCAAATCAAAGTATGTTACTATCACTTCTTTTTGGGTTTTTTTCCCCCTGGTTTTTCCCTTTTGTTCAGTTTCTTCTTTCACAACATGACTAATGTGGAAATGTGTTTAACATGATTTCATATATATAACCTACATTAGATTACTTGTTCTCCTGGGGAAGGGGGAGGAGAAGGTGGGAGGAAGAAAAATTTAGAATTCAAAATGTTATGAAAAATGAATGTTGAAAACAATCTTTACATGTAATTGGAAAAAACAAAATACTTTTACAAAAATATCAATTCACTTCAAATTATTTTTAAAATTCATCTGAATTCTTCCTGTAATATTTGTTTGTATGATCTGAACATCTGAATAGAAAGAATTAATCTACTCATTCTGAAATGCAATTAATCATGGATTGTTGGAATTACTAAGTGGTTGCTTTATCATTTGAAGTATTGCTAGTAATTTCCTTTCTAAGTGCTTCATTTTGGATTGCTTCAGTTTCAACTGTAATGTCACCATTCATGTCTATTTTTGGTCTCGAAATATTAACTTCCTTTTCAATTTTCTCTGTATGCTTATAGTAGTTAAACAGTTTTGCATGCTCTGATATTAGCTCATTTGTTTCTAGTTGCTGACTTTCCCAGGCTACCTTTGAGCCTTCTTGAGTAGGCAAGGAAAGAGAATGGGTTTGCCTTGTTATCCTTGAGGAAGGCATATGAGATCTTTTGTTTAAATGTGGCCCATCAATGGATGCAGATATATTCAGAATCACATCTTTTGCCTTTTTTTGAAATGTTTCTCATCAGTAGGTTCAAATATATTCTGAATCATAGTCTCTATTACTGGTTGCAAGTTAGAACATATATATCTATTTCCTTGATATTTTCATTCTTGTTTTTTCCTTTCTTTTTCTTTCTTTCTTTCTTTCTTTCTTTCTTTCTTTCTTTCTTTCTTTCTTTCTTTCTTTCTTTCTCTCTCTCTCTCTCTCTCTCTCTCTCTCTCTCTCTTTCTTTCTTTCTTTCATTCTTTCTTTTCTTTTCTTTTCTTTTCTTTCCCAGGCAATGGGGTTAAGTAATTTGCCCAGGGTCACACAGCTAGTAAGTGTCAAGTGTCTGAGACGAGGTTTGAACTCAGGTCCTCCTGATTCCAGGGCTGGTGATATCCACTGTGCCACCTAGTTGCCCCAAGGTCCTTTAAAAAAATATTCAGATAAATTTCAATGCCTTTTGTACAATTTTGGAGTTGCATCACAGATTGGTCACTTAAAATCTATAGCCAGTGTATGTCTATTATATAATTTCCTTTATTAATAGCATCTTAATTTTAAACCATATATTTCCTAAGTTAATAAGGGTTGAATTTTCATTTTAAAATGGGGTAATACATCCTAATTTAATGTTACTAGTTTAAAATCTCTTCCCAAAATCTCTTCCCTTCCCCTACCACTAACCCTTATTCTAATCCTATGTCCCTCACAAAAAAGAAATTCAACTATCTTAATTTACTAACCTATCCCTGACCCTATTCTGTCCTTTATTAAATCTCTCTCTCTCTCTCTCTCTCTCTCTCTCTCTCTCTCTCTCTCTCTCACACACACACACACACACACACACACACACACACACACAGACACACACACACAGCGGACCAACTCTGGGGAGCTGGATGGCTTAGGCCAGCCTGGGTCTTACCCATAGATTGTACTAAGCCTGACAGCTGTGAAACTCAGGATGTCGGGTCACCACCCCCTTGTTCCATCTCTTGAAAACAGGATGCAGGAAGGAAGGAAATGGATAGGGTACAGGACAGAATGCAGGAAAGAAAGTAACAGACAAGGTACAAGGAAGTAAGGAAATCACTTGATTAGGTTTGTGCTTTTCATGAAAAATAATGTTACTATTCCTTGATCCAGTACTATATAAACCTGAGCCCTCACATCAATAAACAAAGTTTGTTCTTCACATCTTCCACCTGGCCCGTGATTCTTTCTCTCTTCACACTCTGCCAGCATCAGACCACGGTGGCAGGTGCAGGCACTCGTGGCACACATATATGCATATGTGTATAGTCATTCACTACTACTTTCCAGACCTTTCTAGTTCTTGCTCTGAAATTATATATAATATGTTTTTGTATATGTATATGCATATATTCCAAAAAAAGGAATAATATTTTAAATGAAAAACTACAATCTACCTGGTGACATTAAATATCATAGTAAAATGTAAAAGGACAATCGAATTGACACTGATTAAAATATATCAAAGCATCCACTTTCCTTTTTAGATCAGAAAAGTTAATGTTTCCTCTAAAATTAGAATGTAAAAGTTGTTTAAAAAAACACATAAAAGTCTCAATTTTGAAAAATGCTTAAAATTATTTAAAAAAGAAAAAATATGAAAAAGGAAAATAAACTACTCTTATCCTTTCCATATTGTGACTTTCCCCATTCTGGTCCCTATATATCAAAGGGGTCAGCATAGGAAATTAAATGGGAATTTTGGGGGACTTTTATAGAAGTCACAGATGAAGCAGAAAAGGTTTAGAAACTCAGGAATCCATAAAATATATGTATAATTTTGTATAATATCAACATATTTTATCTTTTGATACCATAATAATTCAGATTTCTTCTCTGGTAAAAAGTAAGGGCCAAAAAATTTTACTTAGATTTTCCAGATCTCAGGGGCACTATGCCCCTAATTCCAGAGATGTGGAGGGGATAATTGTAGTTTAGGCACAGGCTATGGGGTGGATGAAGTCATTCAGAATAGTATAAAATCTTCTGTGAAGAATGGAACCTGAGGAGGTGGTAGCCTATTTTATATGGAGACAGGAATGACAGCTGTTAGTACAAGCTGTTACTTCCTATTCTGAGATGGAAAACAATGTGGTTGAGTGGACTCTGCTGGGATAGATTTCACAATCCCACTAAGCATTCGTTGGTTGTTTTTCCCTTTAGTCTATAAACATGGCAGGGCTCTATGGCATAGGTGACTGAAACTTAGCACCAGAACCGAGCTGTGGACTTTTGACTGGATGACAGGGAGTCATGGGAAGAAGATTTGGGAAAAGCAAGGCCTTCTCTTTGGAAGTCTGTCTGCCTTTCTTGCTGGGCTGCAAGTGAGGTTAGCTTGTGCGGGCAGGAATGAAAGTCATGCTAAAGGATAAGAATTTTAGTGACAATAAATGTGCCTCCTAAAATGGTTTTGAGCAGATAGCAGTTTAAGAAGAATCGCCACCTTTCCTGAAAGTTAGATCTTGCAAGGGAGAATGGTAAGAATGTTGAGTTTGGAGTCAGAGGAGGGTGTGCCATGGAGTGCTCTGTGGGACCTTGGGCATGTTGCTTAACATCTCTAGGCCTCTGTTGGCTCTTTGGAAAAGGGGAAGATTGAACTCTATGAGGCCAAAGTTTGGATTGTACTGTTCTCTGATCTTTAACAAATCAAGGACGGGTCTAGAAGCTCCTAGTGGAACTAGGTTTCTCCAGCTTCTATGTCCAATCCACTGGAGGCAGTGGAAGCATCATTTGAGTAAATGTCTCTAGCAACTGCTTTGAAGGAGGGCATGAATTTGAAACCTTATGAATAATCCCAAATGTTTACACTAAGCTGGCAAGGGAAATTCATTTCCATGATTGTAAAGCCACTTTCATCTGGATGAAATTGTAGTCCACATGTGCTGGACTCCTGCAATTTCCCCAAATAAGTTTTTTTTAGGCAGTTGAGGTTAAGTGACTTGCCCAGGGCCACACAGCTAATGAGTGCCAAGTGTTTGGTCTGAGGTCAGATTTGAACTCAGGTCCTCCTGACTTCAGGGCCGGTGCTCTATCCCCTGTGACACCTAGCTGCCCCAATTTCCCCAAATATGGAAACCCAATGGAATTATACGTTTTAGGGAAATACGTTGCTTCATTGTTTCCAAGAAAAGGTTTCCAAAGCTGTTTTAAGGTGCTTGATACTTAAAAATATATATTTTCCCCACCAATTCCATGTCAAAAACATTTTTTAACATTCTTTCATTTTTTTTAAGTTTTGAGTTTCAAATTCTGTTCTTTCCCCTCCTTGAGATGGTAAGCAATCTGATATAGGTTACACATGTGGTTGACAATCTTTGTTCATCCTGCCAAGGGAGATACCATTATTTCCATTGAGGTTTTTTCCTTTGAGGCCTGCTTACCTGAGAGAGGTGATTCCATGATCATGAAGATGGTCTTCCCAGGGGGAGATTGCACTCCAGATGTGCTGACCCCGTGCAATTTCCCCAAAGGTGAAGAAAACTCAATTGCATTATTTGTTTTAGGGAAATATGTTGCTTCATACTTAAGAACAAAAGGTTCTGGAAGTGCTTTAAGGCTCCTGATATACTTTTTGTAAATTTATTTTTAGTTTTCTGCAATAACGTCCATAGGCTTTCAAGTTTTAAATTTTTTTTCTCCCTCACCTGCTCCCTCCACAAGATGGTGTGCAATCTGATATAGGCTCTACAGTTACACTCCTATATATTTACATATACATTCCTAAGATTTTCATATTAGTCATGTTGCAAGGAAGAGTTAGAACCAATAGGAGGAACCACAAGAAAGAGGAAACAAAACAAAACTGAAGGAAAAAGAAGAACAAATTGTATACTTCAATGTGCATTCAAACTCCATAATTAGTTCTCTGGATATGGATAGCATTTTCCATCATGAGATTTTTGTAGATGTCTTAGATACTTGCATTGCTGAGAGAAGGCTCTAGATATTTCAAAAAATAATATTTTATCTTTTCCCATCAATTACGCATCAAAACAATTTTTAACATTCTTTCGTTTTTTAAGGTTTGATTTCCAAATTCTGTTCTTTTCTTCCCTCCCTGAGATGGTAAGCAATCTGATATAGGTTATACATGTAAATCATTTCGTGAAAGAAAATTGAAACCAAGAAAAGGAAGACTTGCCTCATATTCTACCAGGTTCCTTTTGTCTTTAGATACATGGTAAATTTGATGCCAGTGGTAATCCTGAGCAGTCAATTAGTAGGCTTTGGTTTGGAATTAAAAAAATTTTTTTTTAATGAACAAAAATGTTATTTTCGCTCCCTACCACATTTCACTACTGCAAAAACAAAACAAAAAATTCCTTTGGAACAGGTGGGAGTAGACAGGCAAAAGAAATAGCCTCATCTACCATAATAACAACAAGAACAAAATGCCCCTCATTCTGCACCTTGAGTGCACCACCACTCTGAAGAAGGTAGGAAGCATATTTTATCACCTGTCCGCAGGAATCTCGACTGGTCCCTGTGCTGATCAGAATTCTTAAGGTACACGTAGTTGTAATGGATTCCTAGATTCTGTGTGTTGGTGTCTCAGTGAGTGATAGAGTTCTAGTTGCTTGTCATTCAACAGGATAGGGGCGGCTAAGCAAGCTGAGAAGCTACCACTGCTGTAGTCGCCATTTTCATCCAGAACTTGGGTTGTTGCAGAGGAGGAAGGGGAGGGACTTGCATGTGTGGTCATAAGTATGCATAGAGAGAGTGGTTGTAAAAGCAGCTCATTGTTTATTTGTTTTTTCACTTTGAGGAAATAAAACATTTGCTTTTTCTTTTCCGGATGAGGTTTGTCTTTTTCCGTTAGTTGTGAAAAGCAAAAATAGATTCATTGGAACACAAGCATCGCTTTAAGTATTGCCCATAAGTATTTTCCTGTAAAGACATACTCACTCCGAACCCACGGCAAATAAGTAAACCTCACTTGAATGCCAGGGAGATTTTCCCTTCATTTACAAGCACAACGCACAGTAAAAGTGTTCTCAATACTTCCGCCTCTCGGAAAACTAACAAAACTTTTTTCGCACAGAAAATTGTTCCCTAAAGGGAACTGCACGATTCCCAAAGGTACTGCGATACTGGGTGGATACGTGTAGTGGATGGAGTAAGCTCCTATCCCATCTCTCACGTTCAAAAATCCGTTTAATATATTGTCCTCAGATAGAGGACATATCAGATATTAAACTGACAAGAACAGATACTACACTTGATCTTAGCCAGAAAGCCGAGAAGAGATAAACACAAGCCGCCCGTTCCCCTCACCCTTCGCTATAGCCCTACTTCCAACTCGCGCTCACTCCGAAAACTTTCACAAAGCCTCCAACGCCCTCAAGCTACCTCCAGCACTCGACAACACAGCTGCCAGCCTGGCGCTTTTACGCAACCAAACAGTCGCCTCAAAAACACCCCAGAAAACGGACCTTTACCAGATCTGGTAAAGGGCTAAAGCCCTTTCTTCGCGAAAGAAGACACTTTCCCGCCACCCAGAAGTCCTTGACTCCTCCCTTGCTCAACATTCGCATAATTCTCCTCCCTTCTGCACTTTCCCTTTCATTTCTCCTTCCCTTTCTCCTTTTCTTTGCTTTCTTTCTTTTCTGTTTCTCCTTCAAAGGCCTCCACAAGCTATGCCGAAACCCACCTACCAGGAAGAGAAATCAGGGAGCCCTGATCGCCGTGTTGGGGACCCGACACTTCACAGATGCCTTGGATTACAGGCTAATTACATGCTCCACTGCCTTGCCAGAGCCCTGCGCAATAAAAAAGACTGAAGAAGAAAAAAAAAGATGGCGTTTTCAGGGTGATGGAATATTGCTGGGAAAGTAAGACATAACAGAGAACAAGGTATTCCATCTCTCTTTTCCAAAAATCCATTTCAAGCCTAGCCCGGGGCTAGCTGAACCCAGGTTCAACGACCCCAAATCCCATGGCCACTCCCCTCTACCATACTGTTTCTTCCTTAATTTGTGTAACACATTTCCATCGACCTCATACACATATGATTGCTACAGCCACCAGCCTGGTAATCCTGCCAAGAGATCATGTTTAAATACACTCCCGCTTGGCAGTGTGCAAGCAAAGTCATCCAGCCAAACACTTCTTCTACCCTTCAGTGTCCCAAACTAATGCTTCGTTGCCAACAGTCCAGTCAAAAGCGATGTGTCCTCTTCATTCTACCGTAGGCAGATTACAACACCCTTGTTCCTATCTGCCTTAAGAATGTCAGATTCATTGCCTCACATATCCACTTCCAGAGAGGAAGATTCTGTCCTTGAAGAAGCAGGATTTCCCAGTCCATAGGTGGTCATTAACCTTGAGATATGGGTTTCACCTTGACAAACCCTTTCTTATATGCTGTGCCTCCTGATCTTCAGTAGCTGACATAATACCCTGCTACAAGAAATGTTCCCTTGGTCACTAGCAACACAGCAGAACGCAATCAGAGACAAAAAATCATCAAAGCCAACTAGTAACCAGCCTTACTAGAGCCACCCAGCTTTTTTTTTCCATTCTCCTTGCTATCAACACAGTTAACTCATGAGTATAAAAACCATTTCAGACACCTGCTTTTTAATGCTTGTTATAGTTTTGCTCAGAGGGAGGGAAAAGTTTGTGCCTTCATCAGGGTTATGGGTAACAGCTTCTGTCTCATAGATCAATTGGCTTACCTTCTTCATTGGATTGACAATAATCACTTTGTCAAACAAGTCTATGGGGGCACTTGGAGGGGTCATAAAGATTCTTTATTGGGTCATATACCATTTTGGGTTTATTCCCTTGTCTTTGTGACTTTTTGACTTTAAGAAGAGGATATGAAAGTTATGTGACCATGGTTGGGCAAACTACTGACTTCCATTTTGATGTGTATGGGAATACAACATACACATATTCTCATGAATTCTGAAGTAAGATGGCCAGTTTTCCCATGTGATTTGACTTTATATGTACATTCCTGAATGTGACTAAAACATGGTTGTAGTGAGGATTGTGGATGGATGAACAATCTGTTCCAATGGCCATGAAGGCAGCTGAAGCAGGCACTGTGGAGCTCTTAAAGCTTGGTTAGACATCGAAGAGACCAAGGCCATCCACTGCATCCTGAACCATCACCAGTCATCTTGACTCTGTCCTGCCCCACTGGACTGTGATGACTGGAAGAAAGAGTGAGGCTGAAGATTTTGTGCAACTCTGCCTCACTTAAATCCAATTTACACATGAATCAAAAGACATCACCCATATCATTTTATCATTTTTACCTATCTCAAAGTCTTATGGCAACAGGCAAGGGATGAAGCAGCAGGTACAGATATACTGGGAGCTATAATCACAATACTGCACACAGGCAGTCCAGGACAGTTTTCCAATTTTCCAAGTAGTTTTTGTCAAATAGTGAGTTATCCCAGAAGCTGGAGTCTGAGTGTATCAAACAGTAGATAACTGTAGTCATTTACTACTGTATTTTGTGTACCTAACCTATTCCACTGATCCATTCCTCTATTTCTTAGCCATTATCAAATTGTTTTGATGCTTGGTGCTTTGTAATATAGTTTTAGATCTGGAAAGGCTAGACCATCTTCCTTTGAATTTCTTTTCATTAATTCTCTGAACCTTAATATTCTGGATCTTTGGTCTTCCAGATGAATCTTACTATTTTTTCTAGTTCTATAAAATAATTTTTGGTAGTTTGATTGGTATGGCACTGCATAAGTAAATTAGCTTAGGTAGAATTGTCATTTTTATTATATTACTCAGCCTACCCATGAGCTACTGATGTTTTTCCAGTGATTTAGAACTGACTTTATTTATGTGAAAAGTGTTTTGTAATTGTATTCATACAGTTCCTGGGTTTGTCTTGGCAGGTAGACTCCCAAATATTTTATATCATTTACATTTACTTTAAATGGAATTTCTCTTTCTATCTCTTTCTATTGAACTTTATTAGTAATAAATAGAAATGCTGATGATTTATGTGGGTTTGAAAAAAATTATTTAAAAAATCAAAACAATTACAGTTTATCCCTTTCACATGTTGACTTTCCCCATTGAGGTTAGAAAAATCACTGAGGCAGAGCTGTGTGCCAATGGCACTTTATTAAGGGATCCATAGTCCCCTCTAATGAAGTGGACCTCAGATCTTCCTCTTGATCTGAGATGCCCCCTTCTTCCAGGGACTTATTTTAATAAGGCTTGCTACCTGATTTGCTACTTCAACACTCTAGAGGGGCTACACAAAATACAGAATCCCATTGGTTGATAGACATTTCCTCCAAGGCTAAAAATGATGCATCAGCCAAAATAATGGCATTTCAGAAGGAGGTGGGGATCTCAAGTTGGGTGAAGCATGAGGCATCTTCATGAAGTCATCATAAGATGGTCACCTGCTCATGTTGGACATGAGGGATACAAAAAGAAGTTGGAGGACTTTCCAAGTAATTGAGTTATATCTGCCTTGTTGGGCTTAGTGACCATAACAAGGGAAAACAAGGGTGGAATGTCTCTAGTTAGCTTCCTATGATTAAACAAGTGAGCTTACAATCTGCATTGCACAGCTTTGGGGTGTAGCATATAGAACTTATAATCACTACCCCTATGGAATCATTATCAAGCTGATTAATACTGATTGGAATAGAGTAGCAGTCCAAACTAATTATTTCTCACCATAAGATGTGTTGATTGCTTGAGATGTATAAGCAGAGGGGCAGCTAGGTGGTGCATCAAATGGAGCTCTGGCCTTGGAGTCAGGAGGACCTGAGTTCAAATGTGGCCTCAGACATTTGACATTTACCAGCTGTGTGACCCTGGGCAAGTCACTTAACTCCAACTGCCTCACCAAAAAAGGATAAAAAAAAAGAGTGGAGGTGTGTAACAGAAAGAAACTATTTACATTCCTTGTAGCAATCTCCAGCTCCCCAGAAGTTGTTTTTTTTCAGGGGGAGGGAGGAAGAGGGGTCGTCATCAGCATAACTTGGATGTCTTAAGTTAAGCACTAAACAACTCTGGTCTCTAAGCCACAAGTCTGATCTCTCAGCCAGGAAAAACTAGGTTTAAACAATGCAATAAAGATTTTCTGCATAACCTCTGTCATATTCCAAGGTGTAATTCTTCATTATGCTAAAAGAATATATCTGCAAGTGTAGCTATAGATGATGTTTATGTATGATTACCTAAATCCATGGCTCCCCAACTAGGAGACTATGCTTGGAAACAGTTCTTCCAAAGGAGATAGAGGAGAATAGAAGATGATCTAAAGATACCAAAGGAGATATTTGGAATCAGTGGGTGCCCCTGTATTTTAGATTAGTGATTCAATAGAAGACAAATTTGAACATTCCGCTTTCTTTAATGGATGTTCTGTAATTTTTTTTTTTTTGCTTTTTGGTGAGGCAATCATGGTTAAGTCACTTGCCCAGGGTCACACAGTTAATAAGTATCAAGTATCTGAGGCCACATTTGAACTCAGGTCCTCCTGACTCCAAGGCCAGAGTTCTATCCACTGTGCCACCTAGCTCCCTCTCAACTAAGTCTCAAAAAAAGTCTCAAAAGTCTCATAGGTTCTGGAACTCATTCCTTATTTTGTGCTTTAAAGTTTGCAAAATATTTTTTCTACAAAGAGTCTAGAAAGGTAGTTCATGCAAATATTTATTTTGCCCTTCTCCTTTACAAAAGAGGACCCTGCAACTCCATTTCCTCAAGATCATAAATCTAGTTAATTTTGGAACTTGGACTGGATTTTCATACTACTTTTAGGGCTTTCCCACCACCACAAGGGATGGACATTTTGTATCTACCCAAACTGTCTGCTTTCTCCTTTTTGCCCATATACCCCACATAACTGGAAACTCAAACCCACCTGAATGACACTTCCTGATCCTCTCAGTGGAAAATTATTTTTCTCTAATCAGTTCTCTAAGAGTATTTTGTTTAGAATTCCTCTGTACTTGTGTTCTCTTTTGTACTCTCCTTATGGATTGGGTGTGGTATGCACCCCATCCCACTCCCTCATGACAGGGAGAGCTTTTTGAAGTAAGGCACCATGTTTCCTATACCTTTGTGCTCCCCCTACTCAACACCTAGAACATTCTTAACTCTTTTGGGTTATTTTACCAGCTCATTCTTTCCTCCTATTGACTATTAAGGTTTTGACTAGGTAGATTTGACCAAGTAGATCTGACCCTGCAAATAAGGGAGATCTTTCCCTTCATCTCTCTTCCCCTTTCCCCTCCCCTATCCATTTTTATAGTTGGTTCTAATTACAAGAAGAACTGAATCCCTTTAAGTACTTCATGGACTGGTAGGTATTTGTCAGAATGATTCTGAAGGAATTTTGAACAAACACAATTTGGTAATGGAGTCATGGAAATTATTACCTCCATAGAGAAATAAGATAAAATGATATTTCTTCTGGCTTTTGTCACATCCATAAGCATGCTACAATAATATCTGAAAGACAGCACCAATTATTTTGCAGTATTTTAAATATATTCTTTAGAAGGATGCAATTTAATTCTGAGGATAATACTTCAAAAGCTATTTACTTTTCTTTCCTGTTTACCTTTTATGTCTCTCTTGAGTCTTGTATTTGAAGACCAAATTTTCCACTGAGCTTTGGTCTTTTCATCAGGAAGATCTGGAAGTCTCCTATTTTGTTGAATATTCAGCTCCTCGCTTAAAAAATTATGCTCACTTTTGCTGGGTAGTTGATCCTTGATTGTAATCCAAGTTCCTTTGCCTTACAGAATATCATATTCCAAGCCCTCTGATCTTTTAAGATAGAAGCTGCAAGGTCCTAAATAATCTTGACTGTGGTTCCATGATGTTTGAATTATTTCTTTCTGGTTGCTTGCAGTATTTTCTCCTTGACCTGATAATTCTGGAATTTGGCTACAATATTCCTTGGCATTTTCAATTTGAGAACTCTTTCAGCAGGTCATCCCCACCCCCACCCCCCAAGCTTCAGTGCAACCCTGGAGAAATGCAAAAGGACCCCACCTGGTCTCAGCACACACCAGCCACCACCACCTGCTCCAGCTCAGCACCAGGTAAACTACCAGGCCCCTACAGCCTCCAACTGCAAGCACCTGAGACCCCAGCACCCAAAGCCAGTAGCGAGGTCACTAGCCCCAGCACAAGAAGTTGCCTTGTGCCCCAGAAGCAGAGATGAACTTTAAAATCCAGGAAAAAGGCAAACACCATGAGCAAAAAGCAACAAAGAAAAACAAAGACCACAGATTCTTACTCTGGGGACAGAGAAGCTTGAAACACAAATTCAGAAGAGGAACATTCTCAATATACCCACAGCCAAATCCTCAAAGAGGAATGTGAACCGGTTTCAAGCCCAAAAAGCTTTCTTGGAAGAACTCAAGAGGGATTTTAAAAATCAGATAAAAGAGGTAGAAGAAAAACTGAACAATTCCTTTAAAAATACAATTGACAGAATGTGTGTGTGTGTGTGTGTGTGTGAAGTACAGTGAAGAAAACAACTTAAAAATTTGAATTGGCAAAATGGAAAAAGAGGTACAAAACCTAACTGAAGTAAAAAATTCATTAAAAATTAGAATTGGGCAAATGGAAGCTAATGACTCTATGAGATATCAAGAGTCAGTCAAACAAAATCAAAAGAATGAAAAAATAGAAGAAAACATAAAATACCTCACTGGAAAAACAACTGACCTGGAAAACAGATCCAGGAGAGATAATTTAAGAATTGTTGGTCTACCTGAAAGCCATGATCAAAAAAAGAACCTGGAGAACATCTTTCAAGAAATCATCAAGGAAAACTGCCCTGAAGTCCTAGAACCAGATGGTAAAATGGTCATCAAAAAAATCCATGCTAACTTGCAGGGCCTCCCCTCCCCCAGCACAACCTCAAGCCCACCAGCCAGAGAACCCACCTACCTTCCAAGCTATTTACTTTTTAAAGAAGCTTTAGGTTCTTTAGAATTTTAGCTAATTATATGTGTGTATTGTCAATTGGGTGAAGCCCCAGAAAATTCAGAGGAGTCCAAGCTGGGTTGAAAGCAGAAAAGTGTTATTGGGAGGAAAATCAAGACACTAGTGCTGAGGCCCCCAGTATAAGGTACAAAGGAGCCCATAGCCTAGGAGAGGCAGGGGAGATTTATGCTTGAAAAGCACAAAGGGGAGGTTCAGAGAAGGGTTAGGAAAAAGAATGGACATTCTTTCCCAGGAACAGGTAGACATAGAAGCAGGATATTTTGCAGAAATAATTGACTACAAGGCTGGTTTGGGCCATCTGGGGGGTGGGGAGGCACAGCTCAGCAAAGTCAGCCAGTGAACAACCAGCAAAGGCATCTGGAAGTGAGCAAGACTGACTCACTGCAGGCTCCCGACTGGCTGCTTTCAGCAAACAATTTGTGTCCAGTGCATCTGCCTGGTAAGGTAACTTCACAGAAAACAGACATATTAATCTCAGGAACACTTCCACAGTATATAGGTAATTTTGCTTGGTTTTTAAATCTAACAATTGATGATCTAAACCTTTACAATAATAACACGGGTTCTGTAATTACAGTACTACATGTTAGAATTAGAGGAAGATAATGGAGTTACACAACAACCAGCCAATCAGAAGCATTTCTGAGGCTCAGAGCTGCTTGACATGCCAGTGATCCTTTTTAAGTGAACTCTAGCCAAATTTGGAGATTCCTGTAACTGCCAGAAACCACACATCCAGCCTTGACCAGCTCAAGAGCAAGCTGCAGCTGCAGATTTGCCTTACTTGGGACCTTCTAAACATTCTGGCTTATTGTGTCTACAGACATCCTCTTATTAGAAAAATCTGGAACAAAAACCTACTACAGTGAATGAGTGAAGAAAAGTCTTTATTCTGCTTCTCTCCAGAGAAGCAGGCACAATGTACTTTAGTAGCACATGGGTGCTGATTTAGTGATAGAATCAACTTTTAAACCATCAGTAAGATCCATACTCCACCCATCAGGGCTACTATTGGTCTGGTTCATCTGAGTTACACCCTTCCTGGAAGTTTGCCCATGTTCTGTTAACTCTGTCTACTTCATGGGTTCCATGTTCAAAAATGGTGGCTATCTCCCCCCTTGGGTTGTCTCAGTTAATATTCGATAAGCTTATTAAGCAAGCGCAGTGGAGAAAAGCCATTGCTAAGTCAAAGCCCTGTCCTTGAAACAGATGAGTTGCAACCAGTTTAGCCTCGAGGACTCTTTCTTCCCCCCCCCCCCCCCCCCCCCCCCCCCGGACTCTTTCTTAAGGAACTAGTTGTTTGGTATGCTTTCTGATTGGTTTAGGAACTATCCACAAGATCTTGGAATTTCTTATCCTGCTGTGGAAGCCTAATCCCCTAAAATCTTTCTTACACTCTTGCTCCCTGCTCAAAATCCTCCAGATGGTATTAATGCCTCACCCTTTTCCACACCCACTTTAAGAAGCTGAGAACTCTCTTTGCTTCTCTGCTGGCTTGTAGGATTTTCTCTCCCCTACAAGCTTCTTTTTCTCAGATAACAAATGCTTTTAATTGGTGATTGAACTCTGTTCCAGTTCAGGGCCCTTTATGGGCCTGGAGGTCTTTTGTTAACAACAGTTTAACATATCAAAAGCTAGATGATTTTTGGATGGAAAATGGACATAGTAAAAGCACATATAAAATGAACTTTCTTCCTCTGTAACTTCTAATGTTGACCTTTTCTTATCTCACTGGTGAGAATCTGATATACTGTTCCAGATTTACACTTGGCAGAAGTAGATCTTTGTGAGAGGGGCTTTTGAATTTGCTTGAACAATATTTAAATGAGTAGATAAAGAGGGCTCTGAAATTGCTCTTCTTCATCAGTCTTCTTTATGTTTTGACAGGCAACAGTACAGATCCAAAGGGCCATACTAAGGAGCACCAGCAACCTAAACCTACTGCTCTTCATCTTCACCTTTACCCCTCAGTACTTTCCCAGGCCATCACTCCTCCCTCTGGCAACACCCTTTTCCCTTCCCAGTCCCAGTGAACAGGCTCAACTGTACAATATCTTCTATTTTGTAAATCCCTTGTTTACTGGGTCCACTACAAATGGATGCTATTTAATCTTAAAATAATCCTTCTAGTCCTCCCCACAACTCCCTTTTTTCCCTTCCCCTTCACTTCACTTGATTTCATATGGGGGCCTTTCCTGCCAAGGCCAACCCCAGCCCCCTTCCCTCGAGTCCCTTTAGGTCTTCTCCAACAGATGGCCCCAGCACTATCCCATTTGTCTCTAATCTTCAATCTTATCTCTGTTTTCTAACACACAAAGTTTTCTCCCATCCTTAAACAAAACAAAACAAAGTAAAACCCACTACCTAATTTTTATTTTTTTATTTTTTTTTTAAAATTTTATCAATTTATTTTGATTTATCAACAATCACTTCCATATGCTTTTGAGTTTAAAAATTTTCTCCCCCTTCCTCCCCACCCTCCTCCCCAAGACTGCACACAATCTGATACAGGCTATACATTTACATTCCTATTAAACATATTTTCACATTAGTGAAGTTGTAAGTAAAAAGTAAAACCAATTGGAGGAACCATCAGAAAGATGAAACAAAACTCAACAGAAGGTAAAAATAAGTGATAGCGATTCAACTTCCATAGTTCTTTCTTTGGATATGGATAGCATTTTCCATCACGAGGCTTCTGGAGATGTTTTAGATCCTTGTAATGCTGAGAAGGGTTAAATTTATCAATATTAGTCATCGCACAACATGGCTGTTACTGTGTACAATGTTCTCTTGGTTCTGCTCACTTCATTCAGCATCAGACCATACAAGTCTTTCCAGGTTTTTCTGAAGTCAGCCTGTTCATCATCTCTTACAGCACAATAGTTTTCCATTACATTCATATAGCACAACTTGCTCAGCCATTCCCCAATTGATGGGCATCCTCTCAATTTCCAATTCTTTGCCACCACAAAAAGAGCTGCTATGAATATTTTTGTACACGTGGGTCTTTTTTCCATTTGTGTGATCTCTTTGGGATATAGCCCTAGAAGCGATATTGCTGGATCAAAGGGTATGGCACATTTTTATAGCCCTTTGGGCATAGTTCCAAATTGTTCTCCAAAATGGTTGGATCATTTCACAACTCCACCAACAATACATTAGTGTTCCAATTTTTCCACATCTTCTCCAACATTTATCATTGTCCTGTTGTGTCATGTTGGCCAATCTGATAGGTCCACTACCTAATTTTTACCAACATGGTATATCTTTCTTCCTCTTCTTAGGCAAATTCCTTGAAAAATTCATCTATATTCAGGGTGCCAATTCTTCAGTTATTCATTCACAGATAATTGTGGGGCTCCAGTGATTGTCACCAATTTAAAGTAATTACATTTGTTAGGTAAATACACCTTTTAATTGAATCAATCAGAAGCAAACTTGAGCAGTGCTTGTTTATTTCCTTGAATCAATCAAAACCCTTTTCTGAAAAGCTGGGTCAGACTGGAGGAAACCAAAATGGAATTTCCAGAATACCTTTAAGGAGCAAAGGGAGGACTGAGCTGTGCCAGAGAAAGGCAATCTATAATCTATGGAAAAGAGTAATTGGCTCTACTGGGCAGTCTATCCACAGATCAGTATCATAATATAATTAGCTGTTTCATAACTCAAACATTATCATTAAAGAATTAAGTTTTGTCTCAGCCAGAAGAAGATGGGGAGAGTGGGAAGAGAGAGAGAGAGAGAGAGACAGAGAGAGACAGAGAGAGGCAGAGACAGAGAGAGACAGAGAGATCTGCTCTCCCAAGATAAAATAAATTAATTTTAAAAAATTATAGGAAATCAGATGTAGAACAGACCTTGTAGGTCATCCATCCAATCCTTTTTTTAAAAAATTTTTTCATTAATTTATTTTGATTTATCAACAATCACTTCCATAAGCTTTTGAGTTTTAAATTTTTCTCCCCCTCCCTCCCCAAGACAGCATGAAATCTGATATAGGCTATATATGTACCTTCCTATTAAACATATTTTCACATTAGTGATGTCCTAAGGAAAATTAAAACCAATAGGAGGAACCACCAGAAAGAGGAAACAAAACAAAATAGAAGAAAAAAAATCAAATAGTATGCTTCCATCTGCATTCAAACTCCATAGTTTTTTCTTTGGATGTGGATAGCATTTTCCATCATGAGACCTTTGGAGTTGTCTTAGATACTTGCATTGCTGAGAAGGGCTAACTCTACCAAAGGTAGTCATCTCACAACATGGCTGTTGCTGTGTACAATGTTTTCTTGGTTCTGCTCACTTCACTCAGCATCAGTCCATACAAGGCTTTCCAGGTTTTTCTGAAGTCTGCTTGCTCATCATTTCTTATAGCACAATAGTATTCCATTACATTCATATACCACAACTTGTTCAGCCATTCCCCAATTGATGGGCATTCCCTCAATTTCCAATTCTTTGCCACCACAAAAAGAGCTGCTATAAATATTTTTGTACACGTGGGTCTCTTTCCCACTTTTATGATCTCTTTGGGATACAACCCTAGAAGTACTGTTGCTGGGTCAAAGGGTATGCATATTTTTATAGCTCTTTGGGTATAGTTCCAAATTGCTCTCCAAAAAGGTTGGATCAGCTCACAACTTCACCAACATGCATTAGTGTTCCAATTTTCCCACATCTTTTCCAACATTTATCATTGTGCTGTTTTGTCATGTTAGTCAATCTTATAGGTGTGATGTGATAGCTCTGAGTTGTTTTGATTTGCATTTCTCTAATCAAGAGTGATTTAGAACATTTTTCATATGACTATAGATGGCTTTAATTTCCTTGTCTGAAAACTGCCTGTTTATGTCCTTTGACCATTTATCAATTGGGAAATGACTTGTATTCTTATAAATTTGATTGAATTCTCTATATATTCTAGAAATGAGGCCCTTATCAGAGACACTGGTTGTAAAAATTATTTCTAATTTTTCTGCTTGCCTCCTCATCTTGGTTGCATTGGCTGTGTTTGTGCAAAAACTTTTCAATTTAATGTCATCAAAATTATCCATTTTGCATTTCATAATGTTTTCTAACTCTTGTTTGGTCATAAATTCTTCTGTTCTCCATAAATCTGAAAAGTGAACTATTCCTTGCTCTCCCAGTTTGCTTAAAGTATCAGCCTTTATATCTAAATCATGAACCCATTTTTACTTTATTTTGGTATATGGTGTGAAATGTTGGTCTATGCCTAGTTTCTGCCATACTCTTTTCCAGTTTTCCCATCAATTTTTGTCAAATAGTGAGTTCTTATTCCAGAAGCTGGGGTCTTTGGGTTTATGAAACAATAGATTACTGTAGTCATTGACTACTGTGTCTTGCATACCTAACCTTCTCCACTGATTTACCACTCTATTTCTTAGCCAGTATCAAGTAGTTTTGATGATTTTTACTTTATAATACAATTTAAGATTTGGAAAGGCTAGGCCACCTTCCTCTGCATTTCTTTTCATTAGTTCCCTTGATATCCTGGATCTTTTGTTATTCCAAATGCATCTTGTTATTATTTTTTTAGCTCTGTAAAATAATTTTTTGGTAGTTTGATTGGTATGGCACTGAATAAGTAAATTAACTTAGGTAGAATTGTCATTTTTATTATATTAGCTCAGCCTATCCATGAGTTACTGATGTTCTTCCAGTTATTTAGCTGACTTTATTTGTGTTAAAAGTGATTTGTAACTGTCTTCATATGGTTCCTGGGTTTGTTTCCTTAGGTAGATGCCTAAATATTTTATAATGTCTACAGTAACTTTAAGTGGAATTTCTTTTTTTAGCTCTTGCTGTTCGGCATTGTTGGTAATATACACAAATACTGCTAATTTATGTGAGTTTATTTTATAGCTTGCAACTTTGCCCAACTTGTTTATTATTTGAAGTAGTTTTTTACTTGATTCTCTAGATTTCTGTAAGTATATCATCATATCATCTTTGCCTATTCTAATACCTTCAATTTCTTTTTCTTCTGTTATTGCTAAAGCTAACCTTCCAGTAACATGTTGAACAACAGTGGTGATAATGGACATCCTTGTTTCACCCCTGATCTTATTGGAAATGCTTCTAGCTTATCCCCATTACATATGATGCTTGTTGAAGGTTTTAGGTAAATGCTACTTATTTTAAGGAAGATTCCATTTATTCCTATGCTCTCTAGTGTTCTTAATAGGAATGGATTTTGTATTTTGTCAAAAGCTTTTACTTCATCTATTGAGATGATCATGTGGTTTCTGTTAGTTTTGTTACTGATGTGATCAATTATGCTGATAGTTTTCCTAATATTGAACCAGCCTTGCATTCCTGGTATAAATCCTACCTGGTTATAATGTATTATTCTCATGATAAGTTGCTGTAATCTATTTGCTAATATTTTATTTAAATTTTTTGCATCTATATTCATTAGAGAAATTGGTCTATAATTTTCTTTCTCTGTTTTGACTCTTCCCAGTTTAGGTATCAGCACCATATTTGTATCATAAAAAGAATTTGGTAAGACTCCTTCATTGCCTATTTGCCCAAATAGTCTATATAGTATTGGAATTAATTGTTCTTTAAATGTTTGATAGAATTCACCTGTAAATCCATCTGGCCTTGGATATTTCTTCCTAGGGAGTTCATCAATGGCTTGTTCAATTTCTTTTTTCTGAGATGGGGTTAAGTGTTTTACTTCTTCTTCTGTTAATCTGAGCAATTTATATTTTTGTAAATGTTCACCCATTAAGATTGTCAAATTTATTGGCATACAGTTGGGCAAAATAGTTTCTAATTATTGTTTTAATTTCCTCTTCATTGGAGGTAGATTCACCCTTTTCATTTTTGATACTGGTAATTTGATTTTCTTCTTTCTTTTTTTAAAATTAAATTAACTAAAGTTTATCTATTTTATTGGTTTTTTCATAAAAGCAGCTCTTAGGTTTATTTATTAGCTCAATAATTTTCTTGATTTCAATTTTATTAATCTCTCCTTTCCTTTTCAGTATTTCTAACTTGTTATTTAATTGGGGATTTTTAATTTGTTCTTTTTCTAGTTTGCTTTTTTTTTAGCTGCATGCCCAATTCATTGATCTCCTCTTTCTCTATTTTATTCATGTAGGCATTTAGAGATATAAAAGTTCCCCTAAGAACTGCTTTTGCTGTATCCCATAAGTTTTGATGTTGTCTCATTATCATCATTCTCTTGGATGAAGTTATTCTTTCTATGATTTGTTGTTTGAATCATTCATTCTTTAGGATTAGATTATTGTTTACAATTAATTTTTATCTATCTTTCCATAATAATTTTTTGTTACATGTAATTTTTATTGCAACATGATCTGAAAAGGATGCATTTAATATTTCTACCTTTCTGCATTGGATTGCGAGGATTTTATGCCCCAGTACATGGTCAATTTTTGTGTATGTGCCATGCACTGCCAAGAAAGAAGTATATTCCTTTCTTTCCCCATTCAATTTTCTCTTTCCAGAGGTCCACCATACGTAACTTTCCAAAATTCTATTTACCTCCTTAACTTCTTGTTCATTTTGTGGTTAGATGTATCTAGTTCAGAGAGAGGAAGATTGGGGTCTCCCACTAGGATAGTTTTGCTATTTCTTTCTGTAACTCCCTGAACTTCTCTAAGAATTTGGGTGCTATACCAGTTGGTGCATAGGTGTTTAGTAATGATATTACTTCATCGTCTATGGTGTCTTTTAGCAGGATGTAGTTTCCTTCCTTATCCCTTTTGATAAGATCTATTTTTGCCTTTGCTTTGTCTGAGATCGGGATTGCTACCTATGATTTTTTTTTTACTTCAGCTGAAGCATAACATTCTACGTGTATCTCTGTGTTTCAAACGTGTTTCTTGTAAATAACATTGCAGGATTATGGTTCCTAATCCATTCTGCTATTCGTTTCTGTTTTATGGGAGAGTTCATCCCATTCACATCGACAGTTATGATTACTATCTGTGTCTTACTATCTGTGTCTTTCTAAGGGATAAAAGTTTAAATGAGAATTCGGGAGGAAAGCCTTCAGTTTCTCCTCAGGCCGTGGCTTGATCTTAGGACTCAATGAACTCAAGGAATCTAGGCAAAGGAATTCACCTGTATGCCAAGCACTGAGATAGTGACAGCTCCTCCGTATTGGGAAGCTAAGGTGATACAGCTAGGGTGATACAGAACAAAGACAGAGAGTTCTAGAACCATTATAAGCAGTGGAATAATCATAAGAATACTTACAAAAGCATTGGCCAGAGCAGATCCAGCAGCAGTCATAGAGAAAACAAAGTAAGAAAAACATTCAGCGCACATTCATAGTGGTGTACAGCCTCGGGCGAAAACATACAAAAAAAAGTAAAACCCTGCACACCTAAAAGCACTACTCGCCATATGCACAGCAATATAGAGCACAACCAAAACAACGAGCGTGAAACTATAATAAGCTTTTCCAAGTTCCTCCCAAAGCAAAACACCTTGCTTCCAGAAGTACAGTTGACAGAACAAACTTCTATTTCAACTTCCTGCTTCAAAATCTGTTGGTCACCAGATACAAAACAAGCCAAAAATCAAACTCATAAAAACAAACACTGTGCTTCCTCTTAACCAAAAAGCAAAAAAATGAGTTTAGAAAAAAGGTCCTCACACTCCCCTACCCCTTCGCAACATCACCCTCTTGCACACGTGGCGACTAACAAACACTTCACCAAGTCTCTCCCACACCTCCCACACCCGAACATATAGCTCAGCCGCCAGACTTCCGCCTCCACGCAACCACAAGGACACCTCAGAACACACCAGAAAACGGACTTTTCACAAATTTTAGCACTTTCTTCGCCCAAGAAGCCACTCTCCCAGCATTCGGATACAAGGCCTACTTGGAGACTCTTCATTTGCATATCCCTCCCCTCTTCCGCACCAAGTGACCAATGGCTTCCCTGCAGGGGGCGGGGAAGGCGCACAGTAGGCCCACCCAGCTGGGGGAAGGGGCCCGGAAACTTCTTCCACAAACCTTTGAGCTTCTGTCCCCTCCCCCGTTCCTCTCAAAAAGCTGTGGAGAAACCCACCTCGCAGGACGAGGAACCGAGGTGCCCTGATAGCCTTCGTGGGGAACGCACCCTTCAAAGGCGCGCTTCATTACTGGCTCCCTGAGTGCCCCCCTCTTTCGCCTACAGACAGACAGCAAAAGATATCTGCACACAATGGGTTCAGGAAAGACTGAAAAAATCCTAGGCAAGTCTTAAACCAAAATCAATACTCAAGCCACGTGGAGAACATACCACCTGCACACAGATCATCAGGCCTCAGATTGTTGTACCGAGAAATCAGCGAGTGAGACCCAGACGTAACTTAAAATGTGGATTTTATTAGCCCACGGCTGCAAGGGGTATGCATATCCAAATCCGATCAGGGGTCGAGCTGGGGTTTATATGGAAAAGACATTGGGAAAGAAATGCCAGGAACACTGATGAGGTAATCCAAAGGTGCAGGTGTCTTTGGGGGCTATGGATGGGAAAGTACAGGGAGTATACTGGACAGGGAGGGGGATGGACTTTGGAGTCTGGCAGGAGGAAGAGTCCTCAGCCCAAGGACACCCCTCTCCCTCTGTCTTGATGAGAAAATGCTCTGCAACAAGGGAAAGCTTTCTCACAACACAGGAACTTACTAAGGAATTGGGAGGCTTCCAGAGACATGATCTGAGGGCTGAGGCCTGAGCAGCCCAGCTCTGTGTAGCTGTAGCAGGGAGAGAGATAAGGGTCATGCTGAGGCCCATGCATGAATAACTGTTAGGCACAGTGTCCTTGGGCTGAGGAGTGGTTGTCAGAGACAGTGCTTCTGAGACTAGGGAGAAATTGGGGCACAAGTGCGAGCACAAGCACCCAAGCACCCCATCATTACAGGTCAGAGATCACACAAACCAGACCAGGTGTCCTGGTCTCTGGTATAAACATAATTATCTAAAGCAATTATATTGCAAGCTTTCTTATCCATTTGCGCTGGAGGTAGGGGCTGTGCTGAGCTATGCAAGAGTACATCTCACTATTGTTTAGATTTAGGAGGAAAGAGGTCTGGGGCAAGATTAAGCAGTAATTTCTGCTTTTCATGGCTTAAAGGGCCCTACTACCTAAATGGTAAAATAATGTTCTGCATTACAAGATCACTGCTACCCAGGTAGCAAATCACCAATTTTGAAAATTCAGCCAAAGCTAAGCAACTTCAAAGTCAGTCAAGAAACGTTGATTAAGCAGCCTACCACATACCAGGCACAGTGCTGTGCTAAGAGTAAACCAGAGGCAAACGACTCATGTTAATCTGTCCTAAAGGAGCTCACAGTCTAATCAAGTAAGATAAAGTGGAAACAAGTCTAGAATAAGCCCAAGTCATGTAAATTGGAGAAAATCATCAGAGGGAAAGCACTAGTTGAGACTTGAAAGAAGCCAGGGGTTGGAGACTATGAGGAAGATAATTGCAGGCAGGCTTCAGGGACAGCCAGGAAAAAGGCTGATTAGTAATCCATTATCTTGTGCTACACAGAGTATGTGGAGATGAATAAGGTGTAAGGAGACTGGAAAGGTAGGAAGAGGTCAGGTTATGAAGGGTTTTAAAAGCCAAACAAGATTTTATATTTGATCCTGGAGACAATGGAGAGCCACTGGAGCTTATTGGGGGTGATGGGGTACTTGGGTGCCTGTGCTTGCACCCCAGTTTCTCCCTGTTGTGTAGGACAACTGAAAGTTTCTCATATAAAATGGAAGCTATGCTCCAAAAATGTAGTAAGGTTTTAGCATGAACTGTGCCCATGTTTCACTTTCCTGTAAATCTTATGTTTTTGGGGAAATAAAGTCCTACACCAGCTGCCCACCCCCTCCCTTGTTTTGAAACCACTACCCCAGCCTTATCTTTGCCAAATAAGGCGATCTGCTAGCTTGCAAGCTTGTTTTGGGTAAAACGTATCTCTTAGTTCCTGGGTAAAGTTGTTTGTCTCTTACCTCAGCCAATGGGGATAAGAGATTCGGGTAAACCAATGGGAAGGGGTTTTTTCTTAGAGTTGTTTGTCTAAGGGTATATAACTGCTTGTTTGCTGCCTGTGTCTTGCTTCCCTACTCTAGCCTGCCCTAGATAGGTGATGCCCAATTCTCTTGAGAGGCTTGCTAGAATAAAACTTCTGTTTCTACTGAGAGAAACCTCTGAATTTTTATTTGGGTAGGTGGTCTCAATCCCACTCAATTGGTGACTCGTCAGGAATTTTCTTTGATTAGGGAGGGGACTTCCTTGCAGAGGTCAAGACCAAGCGTGCATCTGAGATTTCTCGGAGGTGTTGAGCCCCGGAGGGAGGTTGCTGCCCAGTCTTTGAAATAAACCCGAAGAGAGGGACTCAGAGAAACAGAAGGCTTGTTAGGGCTCTGACGACTAAAAACAAAATTGAGAAATTCCTGTCAGCCGGTGAATGAGAGCAGTCATGTAAGTTGTATGCATGCAACCCAGAGGTAAGCACTCAGGGGTCTGGAGGTAATTGGCATAGGGTGGGGGCCCTTTAGGGTGGACTGTAGTTTAGGCGCAGTCTGGGCCTAATCAAATTGCAGAATAGATACCTCATTGAAAGAAAGCCACTGAGAAAGCTTCATGGGTGACTGGTGAGGAGTGGGCAGCCCTCCTCAGTGATTTGGCTGAGTCTTTAGACTCGGAGAGTTCAGTGATGGCTCCCATAAATTCCCTAGGTGAGGGCCTAGGAATGGGAAAGGGACAATCTAAATCTGCTCAGTCAGAGCGCAAATGTGAGGTACCTATAGACAGTCCTTTAGGCAATCGATTGCCGAATTGGAATGAACTACCAAAATATAGAGGAAAGGATAAGAAGAAAATGATTAAATATGATTTGAGGATTTGAGGATTCTACAGGGCGGAAGGTTGTTGTATATCTATTTTTTTGTGTGCTTGTGTCTGTGCGTGGTATGAGTGAGTGTCAGTGTGTATCTTTTGCAGCCAGACAGCAAAAGACTGCAGCTGGACTCTGGAAAGTCGCTGTCTTTCTCTCCCCCTCTCACTGGTAACAGCAGTCTCAGAGAAGCAGGTGGATGGGAAAGAGAAAGAGAGAAAAATACTTTATTATTTAGGTTATATGATTGGTAAAAAGCAAGTTGAGAAGGATTTTCGAAGTGTCAGGTCAGAATTAGAAAGAAATAAGATATGTGCGGTTTTAAAGGGACTTTAATCAAAGTCCATTAGAAAGAAAGGCAGGAAAGTTTAAGCATGTAGGAGAGAGGAGTATGTGTAAAAACCTTAAGGAAGGTATAATTTATTTGCATGGTGTGAATAGAGATTTTGAAGTAAGAAGGTTTTGAAACTTTTGGGGAAAAAAAAATTTCTCTCTCTCTCTCTGCATTCTAATTTTCACCAAATTTGAGTGTGGAGACAAAGAGGAAAAAAAAAAGGAACCTTTTCCCCTCAGATCAGAAAGAGAGGTAGCACTTAATCTTTTCTGCCTCTCATCAAAGAGAAAAGTTTTTGTGTACCTGAACACAACCAAAGGTAATTTAATCCGTTCTGGTAATATTTCAAATGAAATGTGATGCTCTTAATTTAATGTTTAAGTCAGAATTTATCATACTGTTTGGCACTAAAGTAAATTGAAAGAAACTAAAAAACAGCGGAAAAATAGTGTAAGACGAATGAATTGTTTAGAGTGCATAGTAAAGTTGCAAAAGCAGGTTGGGAAGATATCGGGGGAGGGAGAGCCCTATTCAATTATCTCCCTTCAGAAATGAAAAAAGAAAGCTGTGTAGTAGTCTTGGTGAATGTAATTTGCGTGGGGGTCTTAAGTTCCCTACCCTTGGACGAGGATATTCTCTGAATAGCTTTAGATAGTTTAAGTAAGTTGAGAAGGTGTGAAGAAGTGGTATGTTTTAAAGTAGAAGGACGGAAAAATAAAATTCTTTTTTTTTTGCCTAATTTAAAAATCAATAGATAAAGTTATGGAGAGATGGAAGGAATTATGTCCACCCACCTTTCAGGCTAGATCCGTAGGTGGGTTCTATTAAATCTAATATGGATACTGACTATGATAAAGATATTGGTTATTGCGAGTTATGATTATTACTGTTCAATTAATTATTAAGCTCCAGAGGTGCCTACCTGGAGGGAAAGCAAAAAGAAGTAGTTGGGATACTGGCCCAGTACATTTTAAACTGACCTGATTAGAATAGGTAATTCCAAACTGTTTGTAAAACTTTTGCAAGAAAATGTGGCCATGAATGTGGATAATATCCCTTTATAAAGGGCCAAGGGTATTGAACTTAGAAATGTGTATTTGTGTAATTTTAAGAGCACATATTGTTATTTGGCATTAAGAAATTTATTCACTATGTGGTCCCAGGAAGCTGTTGAATCTGGTGAAGGGGTCTAGAAAGAAAGAAAGATTTGTCTTATTGAGTCTGTTTTCAACTGTATTAGCTATGTTGCTGGAAGGGCAATTTCTGGAATGTAAAATTAATTGCGTCTTCAGAGAAAAGAGAAAAAGGAATGAATCTGGCTGTTGGGGATTTAAGAAAGCATAGAATTTCCAAATTTTTATTTAAAGGGAATTTTCAGTTAGAATTGCTTTCTCATCATTTATGAAATTTGCGAGATTTTTTACTAAGTTGTTTGGGATTACCGTTTTTATGCTAAAACCTAAGAGGGATAATTGATTATTGCACCTGTGTGGGCAAGGTCATTTGCCCTGAGAAAAGAACTTGTTAGGATTATGCAGTTCCTAGACAATGAATTTGACTTGCTGAGAAGTTGCAAGTTTATGTACAGTAGATAGAAATGAGTTCTAGTTATTGGCTTTTACACCAGGGCAAGTTTAAATTTGAGAAGGAAAGATGTAAAATGAGATTTCTTATGTATGAGTCCTGGTAAACCTATATTGCTTATTGCAACTCCATGAGAGTAAAATTAACTACATCTGGCTTTAAGCTGTGATTAGTGAGACTTGCTGTTTGAGGCAAAAGGCTCTTGGGACTATAACTAATTTTGTTTTGAGTTTAAATTTGGGTATAGTTGTCTGCATTAACTCAGTATCTGAAAGAAATGCCACAAGAACAGGTGGAGGTCTACTTAGAGGAAATGTGATTCATTTGGGAAAAAGCTGAGGGGACAATTTTAGCCTCAGTCCCATCCTGCTGGCTCAGTTCCCCATTGTGTTTCTTTGGAAAGGAATGTTTCCCACCTCACTATTCCTGAGTTTGGCTATGAGGAGAAACAGATACTGCATGATTGGAGAACTGTGACTCTATCTGAATTTAAACAGAGCTAAGGATGTTTTATTCTGTCATATTTGATATGTCACCTGTCCCTGCTCCTTTTTCCTTCTATAGTAAGTTTCTATGATCAGAGCAAGTAGTCAGCATGAGACATAAGAACAGGATTAGATTATAGTCATATCTTAAACTTATTGTTGGAACTTGCTAGGACTAATGACTATTTCTGAGTCTAACTTCAGGTGTCCTTAGCTGAAACCTGGCAGATTTTAAATCTGGCTCAATGCAGTTTGCAGTTTGACATAACACTGTCTGGAGTTGACAGGAAGTTGAGGGAAATATTGTCCCCTTACTCTAATCTCTTAGTGGCTAGTTTCCGTAATCAGAAGGTTTTATAACTACAGTAACAAGTTTACTAAAATAATTGATTATGGAACAAAATGTTACTCAGTCCATAGGACAGTGGAAAAGACCCTAAAACCAGCAAGAGAGTGGAGGTAGAGGAAGAAGAGTACAAGGGCAATAGGAGAAGAAAGGAAGAGAGAGCCCCTTACCTGCTGGATGTATAAGAAGGATGGACACATGATGAGGAACTGCTCATGACAGCAGGCCAAACAAAAAGTCTACTCTCTGGTGGAGCTAGAGGATTAGGAATGTCAGGGGTTCATAGAAACAGCCCATCCGGAGCCCTTGATAAATTTAAGGGTGGGCCCAAAAGGGGAAGAGATGGTGCTTTTAGTGGACACTGGGGCAACCTGGTCGTCTGTGACTCAATTGCCCTGGGGAGCTGAATTGTCAAAAGAAACCCTCATGATTTCTGGAGTAAAAGGTGAAAATTTTGCTGTCTCCCTCTCTGAGGTTCTGGAGATTAAATACAAAAGAACAACTGTCTGGAGTCGGTTACTTCTGGTCCCAGAGGCGAGAATAAATTTATTGGGAAGGGATTTGATTACCAAATTAGCTATTCAGTTGGTAACTAGGGGAACCCGGATAGTCCCAGTAAACATGCTGATCTTAAGAGAGGAAGAAGAGCAACAAATTCACGCCAATGTGTGGGCTGGATCAACCAACAGGAGGAGGGTTAATATAACCCCTCTTAAGATCAAATTGAAGGAACCCACTACAGAGGTGAGAGTGAAACAATATCCTATACCCCTAGAGGGGAGGCAAGGACTTAGACTGGTGATTCAGGGGCTATTGGAAGGGGGACTTCTCAAACCTTGTATTTCCCCCTTCAATACTCCCATTTTGCCAGTCCAGAAAGGGACCGGACTGGAAAGGAACATATAGACTAGTCCAAGATTTGAGAGAAATTAACAAGGTTGTACTACCATCCCACCCAGTGGTCCCTGACCCCTACACGATCTTGGGAAGAATAAATGAAGGCAGTAGGTGGTTCAGTGTAATAGATTTAAAAGCTGCATTCTGGGCCTGTCCCTCAGACCCTAGTCTGACATCTTTGCCTTTGAATGGAAGGATCCTGAAACTGGGAGGAAGCAGCAGTATAGGTGGTGCGTCCTTCCTCAAGGGTATACCAAATCACCAAATTTGTTTGGACAAGTCCTTGAGAGAATCCTGGAGGGGTTTAGAGCTTCCCTTGGGACACAAGTATTACAATATGTAGATGATTTGCTGGTGACAAGTAAAAAGAGAATAGAAGCTAGTGAGGTCTCAATCAAATTGATAAATTATTTAGGATCAGAAGGTTTTAGGATTTCCAAGCATAAATTAAAATTTGTGGAACGGGAGGTAAAATATCTGAGACATTTAATCAGTGAGGGGCAGAAGAAGCTGGACCCAGAGTGGGTGGCAGGAATCCTTCGAACTCCACTCCTGAGAACAAAAAGGGAACTCAGAAAGTTCCTGGGGCTAGTAGGATACTGTAGAAATTGGATTGACTCTCATGCGTCCCTCACAAAACCCATGTATCAATATTTATTGGAAGAGGAACCAGAGCAAATTAGATGGGGCCCTGAAGGGGAGGGGGGGATTTAAGAAGTTGAAGGAAGTCCTCCCCTCCCCTCCCATTTTGACACTCCCCTCGTTGAAGAAACACTTTCACTTATTTGTAAATGTAGACTAAGGAGTGGCACTGGGGGTCTTGACACAAATGAGAGGAGGGCAAAAGAGACCCGTGGCTTTCTTATCAAAAATGTTGGACCCTGTAGTTAGAGGGTGGGGACCAGTATTCAAGCAGTAGCAGCTACTGCTATACTGGTGGAGGAGAGTAGGAAGCTGACCTTTGGGTCAGTGTTCCCCATCAGGTGTGAGCCATCCTGAATCAAAGGGCAGGGAGGTGGCTCACAGATTCCAGAATTCTCAGATATGAAGCTATATTACTGGAGAAAGATGATTTAATACTATCACAAGATAACAACTTAAATCCTGCCTCTTTTCTGACTTCAGAAGGCGGAGATGCATCTGAGTTAGAACATTATTGTGTTGACTTTATTGACCTTCAAACTCGGGAGGATTTACAAGAATCCCGATTCCTGGAGGAATCAATTTGTTCATTGATGGCTCCTCTAGAGTGGTAGGAGGAAAAGAAGAAATGGATATGCTATCATTAATGGGGATCAAGAATCCTTGGTTGAAACAGGAAGTTTGACGAAAAATTAGTCTGCCCAAATATGTGAACTATATGCCTTAAATCAGGCATTACAATTGTTAAAAGGAAAGGAGGGCAACATCTACACTGATTCAAAGTATGCCTGGGGAATAGTTCATGCCTTTGGAAAAATCTGCGAAGACAGGGGAATGGTTAACAGTAAAGGGAAGGAATTAGCACATACTACTTTAATTAGTCAGATCTTAGAAAAATCTAATGTTACCTGAGGCCACAGCAGTAATACATGTGGATGGTCATCCATCTGGTCAGTCCTTTGAGGCCAGGGGCAATAGCCTTGCAGATGAGGAAGCGAAAAGGGCAAGAATGACAGAACCTGAGTTGCTTAGTCAGATATTAGTTCTGATCCCCTCTTTTCCTCCGAGTCACCCTTCTCCCTCCTTTACCGAGGAAGAAAAACAGAAGGCGTTGGCATTGGGAGCCCAGGAAAGGGATGGGCAATGGTTCATCCCAGATGGAAGAGATACTGACCAGAGCAGGTATGGGGCGGGTCCTCCAACATTTACACCAGGGTAGTCATTGGGATATCCAGAACCTGGGCGATGCCATCCTGACTCAGTTTGTGTCTCCCAGTCTTTATACCCTGGCTTGGCAGTTGGTGAACGGATGCCTTGTATGTCGAAAGACAAAAAAGTCTGCATTGTGCCAGACTCCGGTAGGGGGAAGGCCCCCAGGTCTTAGACCTTTTCAGAGCATCCAGGTGGATTTCACCGAGCTGCCCCCTATAGGACACCTCAAATACCTACTGGTCATAGTGGACCACTTAACCTCTTGGGTCGAAGCCTTTCCTTTGCCACGTGCCACTGCTCCTGAGGTTAAGTTTTACTAGAGCAAATAATTCCAACGTATGGAGTGGTGGAACGGATTGATTCGGACCAGGGGACCCGTTTCACAGCCAAGGTTCTGTAGTCTCTAGGCCAAGCCTTGGACATTACCTGGGAGTTTCACACCCTCTGGCATCCTCCCTCATCTGGTAAATTTGAGAGGATGAATCAAGAGACAACTTAGTAAGTTAACCTTTGAAAACCAACTACCCTGGATTAAATGTCTGCCCCGATCCTTCTTGGAATCTGAACCAAACCCCGCAGGGTCATGGGGCTCTCTCCTTATGAACTTTCGTCTGGACACCCTTACCCTGGGGGAGAGAAAGGGAATTGGGACCCTCTGTTTGAACAAAAGGATAAATTCTTAAGAGAATACGTATCTTCCTTGGCAAAACATTTGAGTACTCTTCAGATGAGAGGACTAATTGCTCAAACCCCACCATTGGGATTCACAGTCCACAAGTACCACCCTGGAGATTGGGTCCTGATCAGAGTTTGGAAGGAGGAAAAGCTTACTCCCACATGGGAAGGTCCCTTTGAAGTCTTGCTGACCTTAGATACAGCCATTCGGACTAAGGAAAAAGGTTGGACTCATCACACGAGGGCAAAAGGACCAGTGGATCCCCCTCCGATGTGGACTGTTGAATCCAGACACCCTGAGGAGCTGAGACTGCATCTCCGGAGGGAGCCTCCTAGAAGGCCAAACTCATGAACAATAAGGGTTGGAAGTGCTTGGGTTGTGGGATCCTTATAGTTTTTATTCTGTTACTCCTTTATATATTAGGCATTTTTATCTGTTTGGGAGCCACACTTTTTGCTAAAGAATATTTCCCTTCTCCCCTCCTGTGGTATAATCAGAGTGTGACACCATGGTGAGGTTCCCTTGATTATATTCTTATTGAGCTTGTCCTCCCCTTCCTCTCCAGCCCCAATCCCCTGTCTCCCAGGGGACAGTAGCTTTCAAAGCCTTGTTCAGACTATAGCCAACACCTTTAACCTCACTAATTGCTGGATATGTGGAGGGCCACAGCAGTTAGAATATTGGCCTTGGGTCCCAGTCCCACTCAGTCCAGCCTGGATTTTGAGCAATAAGTCAAAAGTATGTAATGGCACTGGTTTCTGGCTGGATCAGGAAGGACATGAGTGGCCTCTGCAGAGGTGCGTGGGAGGTATTGTCTGAGACAGGCTGGGGAAGAGAAACAACGGGGTAATAGTACTTGTAACTACACCTACACTTCTCAGATTAGTTTTGTAAACTTTGCACCCCATTTGTAGTTAGGTGGAATGTCACTCATTAAATGTGACGATGGGACTTGGCAACCGTGTAAGAATTTAAACATGGGTAAGCTTACAAGGAGCAACTATTATATGGAGTGTGTGTATGTACTGAATGGGAGGGATACACTCCAGAGCTGTAAGGCCCCACCAAAACACATAGGGGAAGCACAGAGGATGCTCAAGTGCAAGCAAACGAACCTCAAGGCGATCAGGGCGCCCCGGTTCCTCGTCCTGCGAGGTGGGTTTCTCCACAGCTTTTTGAGAGGAAGGGGGGAGGGGACAGAAGCTCAAAGGTTTGTGGAAGAAGTTTCCGGGCCCCTTCCCCCAGCTGGGTGGGCCTACTGTGCGCCTTCCCCGCCCCCTGCAGGGAAGCCATTGGTCACTTGGTCCGGAAGAGAGGAGGGATATGCAAATGAAGAGTCTCCAAGTAGGCCTTGTATCCGAATGCTGGGAGAGTGGCTTCTTGGGCGAAGAAAGTGCTAAAATTTGTGAAAAGTCCGTTTTCTGGTGTGTTCTGAGGCGGCCTTGTGGTTGCGTGGAGGCGGAAGTCTGGCGGCTGAGCTATATGTTCGGGTGTGGGAGGTGTGGGAGAGACTTAGTGAAGTGTTTGTTAGTCGCCGCGTGTGCAAGAGGGTGATGTTGCGAAGGGGTAGGGGAGTGTGAGAGGAGATTTTTTTTTTTTTTTTTAGTATGTGGGATTTTTAGCTTACGTGAAATATGGCATTGGTTATTTTCAGTTTGATGAGCTTTGTACACGCAGACGAGGTGTTGAATGGGTGTTTGAAATAGAGAGTTGGTACAGAAGTTTTCCTTGTGAGCTTTGGGTATTGGCTGGCTGTTGCAGAACTTATAGGAACGGTGTGTTTTGCTCTGGGAAAAATTTCGTGTTATAAAATACAATTTTATGGTTGTTACTGGTTTGTGTTTTGGGTTGTGTTGTTTTTTTATTGTGTCCGTGGTGAGCAGTGTTGTCTACTGGTTTAAGAAGTTTTTCCAGTTGTTTTTGTACGTTTTTATGTCCCCAGTAAGGATGTGTGCTGTAATTTTTTGTCACTTTCTTGCGGCTGGGTCTGCTCTGGCACATGCTTTTGTGAGTGTTCTTATGATTATCCCACTGCTAATAATGATTCCGGAGTTTCTTGACGTTTTTCTGAATTACTTTAGCCTCCCAATATGGAGGAACTGTCACTATCTTAGTTCTGGGGAATTCGACAACAGACGATAGTGTTCCTATTTTCCAGCTCACTTGACAGATGAGGAAAATGAAGCAAACAGCATTATGACTTACACAGGGTCTGCTTTCAAGTCAGGTTTTCGCAATTGTGGGCTAGGTATTCTATGCACTGAGTCTCCCAGCTCCCTTGTACAAGTAAATAACCAGTTTCCTAAAGTATCTAGAGATGGAAGGGAAAAAAAGGTTCTGAGGAATCATTCTTTATATAGGTGGAATAGGATTAAAGGAAATTTCTGTAGCCCCAAAATTTAGTAGCAAAAACATATCATCAGTTTCATTCTCTTTTCCCAAGGTTAATTGTTTAAGGGTTATTTGTTTAACTTCCATCTTTTAAAATACCCCATCTTTTTTTAAGAAAAATGTAATATTTCATATTTTCTCCAATTACATGTAGAAAAAATTTTTAACATTTTTAAAAAAAATTTTGAGAACCAAATTCTCTTCCTCCTTCCCCTTCTCCCCATCAAGAAGGCAAGCAATTTGATATGTATGTGCAGTTATGCAACATTTCCACATTAGTCATGTTGAGAAAGAAGAGAAAAACGAAGAAAGTAAAGAAAAATTATGCTTGGATCTGCATTCAGACTCCATCAGTTCTCTCTCTGGCAATTGATAGAGTTTTTCATCATGAATCCTTTGTAAATTCCATCCTTTTAAAGATTATATTTAAATTACTCCAAAGTAATTTAAACTATCTTTCAAATGTTATAACATATAGACACATGTGAAAAGGGTGAGAAAAATTTTCATTTTATCTCTTTTCTCTGTGAAGGTAATAGTTTCCATACTGTCATTATCAAACTATCAATTTAAAATTACCTCCTAATCACTCTGACAAATTCCTATCCATTCATGAAGCATTTGGTTGTTCTTCACCCTTAGAATCAATTACACAAAGGTGGGGAGGGGAGGTGGCAGGAAGAAGAGATTTTCCTTTTTTGCTAGGTCAGATCTACTTGGTCAAAACCTTAATAGTTGAAAGGAAAGAAGCATGAGGTAAGCAGACTGAGCCAAAGAATTAGAGTATTATGCCAGGTGCCAAGTGGGCAAAATAAAAAAGTGTAGGAAACATGATGCCTTCTTTAAAGAGCTTTCCAAGCCGTAGTAGTGATACCACACCCAGTCCATAAAGAGAGTACAAAAGAGAACAAAAGTGCAAAGAATTCTAAACAGAATGCTCTTAGAAACCTAATTAAGTATCAGCTATGACCCAGTGTGAGCAGAAGCCAGACTTCCTGACCTATACAGACTGTCTTCCAGACCCTGCACAAATAAGTGAGCTCACCTCATGGCATTTCACTTTAAAGTCAGGAACTCTTTGTTTTTCCTAACTGTGGTCAAACAAGTGTGTAATTCCCACATAATTTTTTACCTAGATTAAATCTGTCACTGCTATGACAAAAAAACAATGCCTCTATCTGTTTGGGAGTGCCCATGGGAAATTCAGCCAGTGATACCATAGCAAAAAGGACAGAAGAATCAGACTTGATTGAGCAGTCACAGTGGCTCCCTGGCCAAAATTTAGTGATATATTCAATTCTACCAAGCATGTTATTCCATTTAAAGAATGGTGTGATCTCCAAGGATATGCTGTCTCCTGATAGAGCTATTATTCAGGCAAGAAAGGTTAACTGTCCCCCTAGAGATTTAATTCTTAACTGTACCTACACTACAACATAAGAGAGGCTAATTTATTGTCATTGACTATGGTCTCTGACATCAGCCATCACAGTTCACTATGCGGTGAGATTCTGTAAGTACCTGGATTTGAGTCATTTGTCCCATTAATTTCTTTGGGAGATTATCAAGAACAGGAGATGTGATCCACAGTTAGGTCACCTTACCAACTATCTTAGTGCCTCAATGAAGGGTGCTTTTGGCTGCTGAAACAACAATGCCGCCTCATATTTGAACATGCCTTCCAGGGACTACTTGATATTTAACATCAAAAATTAAAATCAATTGGAAATTAGACAAGGAGAGGACATGAATTTAGATTAACATATCCTTTGGCAGATAAGGGATTGGAACATTTATGGTGGCACTTCTCTAGCCATTTTACAAATGAGGAAACTGAGGCAAACAGGGTTAAGTGACTTGCTCAGGGTCTCAAAGCTAGTAAGTGTCTGAGGCCAGATTTAAACTTTCTTTTAGGGCAATTGGGGCTAAGTGACTTGCCCGGGGTCACACAGCTAGTAAGTGTCAAGTGTTTGGTCTGAGGCCGGATTTGAACTCAGGTCCTCCTGACTTCAGGGCCGGTGCTGTATCTTCTGTGCCACCTAGCTGCCCCCAGATTTAAACTCTTAAAGATGAATCTTTCTGGTTCTAAACCCAGTGCTCAATCTACAATGCAACCTAGTTGTCCTTCATTGCAGTTAGTGAATACTACAAGAAAAAAGTGATTAGTAAACCAAGGAAAAGTGCACATACAAGTAACTCTTGCTGCTTTGACTGAACTTTTTTGAAATGTGGAAGAACACTTGTTGCTGAATGGGACTTTTGCATGCTGTGTAGGACTGAAATGTGTTTTTTCTAGATGGTACATGATGCATTGTTGGGAGTGATAAACGTTTCTGTAGGTACAGGATGTGAGAAGGCTCCTCCTGTACCAAGGCACTATCATTGCCACTTAAGTAATGCCATAACCAGTAAACACAAGTCCATACTGGACCAATTGGTGAACAGCCTTTAGGGTTCCTAAAGTTCATGTTAACCAGATAGTTCCAGGCCTAAGTAGAAAAGTCGCTTTCACAGGCCTCCCTTGGTATGATTTCAAACCATGACAGCTGTAATAATTCATGTGACAGTTCGATTTAAAAATAGATGGCTTTTGGGCCTTTGATATTTCCATAATAATAATAATAATATTCAAGTATTAAATAGTAGTCTGTCTAGCATTAGGGTCAAGAAATTTAGAGTTAAAAAGGCCTTTAGGCTCAGAATAGGATTTTGGCCTGACTTGGCAATTTCTAACCAAGATTAAAACAAGACACACAGCAAAAACAGGCTACTTGTTATTCTACCTCATGCAGGGATTTTTGACTAAGAGCCATGAACTCAGTCGACCAAATGACAGATGTTCATCAATCTATCCCTTCCTACCCTCACCTTCCTTTACCTTCCCTAAATGAGTAAGTGAACACAACTTTGTGTTGTAGTAAATTATGGGGGACTTATAACACCATCAACAGCATACCTGTGGACTAGCTTGGGTTCATTGAATAAATTTGCTCTTGGGTGGGTTGGTGTCATGTGAGGCAACATGGATGACCCAGAGAACCATAGATTTGATTGTACTGAGATTGTCCAAAGACTTTGTTTTACCCTATTAACATATATGTCAGAGTAAGGCAGGATTCTTTTTAAAAATTTATTTTTAATTTATGGAATAAAACAAGCATTCCCACAGCAATACAATAAAAAAGGTGATTACACATGAACCCCATTTAAAATAACTCTAGACAGTATAAAGTACCTGGGAGTACACCTGCCAAAACAAACATAGGAGCTATATAAACAAAATTATTTTTTTAAAAAAACTTTTTATACAAATAAAATCAGATGTAAATAATTGGAGAAATAATAATTATTCATGGGTAGGCAGGGCTAATATAATAAAAATTACAATTTTACCCAACTAATTTATATATTCAATGCCATCCCAATTAAATTACCAAAAAATTATTGTACTGAATTGAAAAAATAATAACAGAATTCATTTAGAAGAACAAAAAGTCAAGAATATCAAAGGAAGTAAGGCAGGATTCTTACACAATATATTCCACAAGATGAACTTATTTTTATTTTGACTGCTGTGTTTGAGTAAATCAAATTGATAGCTGTAATGCCTTCCATCGTGTCTGATCTCCTAAGTCATCTGGGTCTGACTTAGGCTAGTCCTCTGGTAGTTCATCTCTGTGATGCGACTAAAATGAGACACTTGTAGGTCATCCCATAGTTAACAAAAACGGATTTACTTAGCCAGAGCAGGAGAACAATTTAATAAGCACAAGCTTTGAAGACTTCTGTGGAGTTTAAAATTGTCCAACCTACAATAAAAGAAACTGAGGTGGAGCTCTGGGTTATTAAAGGGTCCAGCATCCCCTCTAATGAAGTGAACCTCAGTTCTTCCTCATGATTTGAGATGCCCATGGTCCCCAGGATGTTATTTTTAAGAGGGTATGACGTCCAAATGTGCAAAAAAGGCATGGTAAAATATAGAATCTCATTGGCTGATAGACCTTGTTCTTAGGATCCAGAAATTAAGATGGACAAGGTAAGAGTCATCTCCAGTGACCAAGTGGTTATAAGATGGTCGGTCACCTGCTCATGTTGGGCAACAGAGGGTGGTCCAGAGATACAAAAACAATTTGTGGGACTTTTCAAAGAATCAAGGCATCCCACCCATGTTGGATGTGGACATGGAAATTGAGTAAAAGAGATTGGAGATATCTTTGTCAGCATTCATGGTTGCACAAGTGAGCTTCATGATAAGTAGTGAACATTATCTTAAAGTTTGAGGCCTACTATAAACGCCTTCTATAAGAACCTATCTTATCAAATTATCCCTGTATGATTTATGTAAAATATCAAACTGATTAGGGGCAGGTAGGTGGCACAGTGGATAGAGCGGCGGCCCTGGAGTCAGGCGGACCTGCGTTCAAATCCAGCCTGAGACCAGACACTTGACACTAACTGTATGACCCTGAGCAAGTCATTTAATCCCAATTGCCTAAAAGGAACAAACAAAAAAAGAATTGTGCAAACTGGTTAATATCTTTTGGAATAGAGTAGGGGTCCTAATGAATCATATCTCACACCTCCAGAGTTGATTCAGCTAAGCAAAGCTCTGCATTAGTAGCTTGTCACAATCCTCCAGTCAAGTATCAGTGGGTGCCTAGAACTCCTCTTGGCTGTTTTGTATCCAGGATATCTACTGATATCAGTAGCCTGAGCTTTTAGTCCTGAGCTGATCAAGGCTCAAGGATGTTTTCAATACTGTAGAGGGCCGGCTTTGGGGAGTTGGAGGGCTTAGGTCAGCCCGGGTCTTACCTGTAGTTTGTACTAAGCCTGACAGCTGTGAAACTCAGGCTGTTGGCTCAACACCCCCCTGTTCCATCTCTTGAGGACAGGATGCAGGAAGGGAGGAAACGGATGGGGTACAGGACAGGATGCAGGAAAGAATGTGACAGACAAGGTACAAGGAAGTAAGGAAATCACTTAATTAGATTTGTACTTTTCATGAATAATAATGTTACTATTGCTTAATCCAGTACTATATAAGCCTGAGCCCTCAGATCAATAAACTGAGTTTGTTCTTCACTGCTCTCACCTGGCCCGTGATTCTTTCTCTCTTCACACTCTGCCAGCATCCGACCACAGCCAGGGACGCAGACACTCCCAGCACAATACCCTTTAAAGAAAAATTATTCTTAGCTTAGGGAAGGTGGGTGGGAAAGTTAACATATTACTTGGAAATACTACACACTTTATGACGTCTATAAGAATGTTTGCTGTTTAGGATTTTTGTAACTGGAGGTCCTAGCCCTCATTTATAAGATATAGGTAAATTGATATTCCTTGCTAGAGAACTTATTCATGCATATATAGCACACTGTGAAGCTGACGCCTCTTCTACTTAAGGTTTGAATCTTTCTAAAGTCGCTCAATTTGTGTCATTCTATATTCCTTTGTGGACTTTCAAAGGAAAGTAGTAATTCTGAGCAAAAACTCATTTTCTCTCCCAAAGAGCAAGCCTCTTCTCTCTACACACACTGCACAGCAGTGGTGTTGCTAGGATAGTGTTAATACCTGGGACGAACCGGAGATGTTGTACCAGTTTTCCTCCATCCCCAATGCTCCCTACCACCTGATCTGAGATTGCAGGCTTCTGCCCTGCCCTGCCCTGCCCACAGAACTCGTGGCAAATCACCTTTTGATACTGCAACACCCTTCCGAGACTCTTGGAGTTGCCACTGGGGGGGTGGAGTTCACCTTCTCTTCCAACCTTTTCCTTCTATAATCTCACATGGTTTGTGGGGCCTTAACCCAAGAGCCTGACCTGAGGAGCAGCCTGTCTCCTCTTCAGTCATCCCAAGACCTACTGTACTGGTTATAAAGAATTTCCTTCAATAAAAATTTATAAATTCTATATCTGTGACCTCTTTCTCTTTTTTCTTTCCTGTCTGTGGTTACAAAATCACTTCAATAGAGGGTGATTACTGCTCGAGGTAGCTGGATTCCACTTTTCATTAACCTTTTGTGAACCTCCAAATAATCCAAACTCATTTAGTGGAAAACAAGTAGGGCATCACATCATTGGGTAGCAGGAGTAAGTAATTCTGGGATACCCTTCAGCCTTTTCCCCTGTCCTAATAACAAGGCAGCTTTTATAGCAGAAATGCTTCTTGTGTTTTGGGCTGATATTTCTAGTCAAGTGTTTTCATCTAAAATTGCTATTCTGTATTATTCTTCCAGCATGGTACTAATAGTAAATGCTGCTGTGACTAACAAAAATCAAGAAGGAAAAAACGTAAGAGGGAGTCCACTATTTGCTCCCACACCAGGTGGAGACTATAATGAGTGCTCTCAGGAATCAAAAAGCTAGGGCTTTAGAGCTCAAGTACCCATATCTTCCTGATGTTTGGAGCAGCTGGTATTTAGGAAAGCATTTCTTCAGGGGGATAGCCATGTTTTCTAGGTGGGAACAATTCATCATGTCTGTAACCAGCTTAATTATCAGGGAATAATCAGCTGAAACTAGTGATCTCCTAATGATGAATGATCTCTGGTATCTGGTGATCTGCATCATGAACCCCATATGGCCCTAGTAGTGCTTCTTTTAAATCTCATGAATCAGGAAACCCAGAAGGGCAGAGTTCTTTAAGCTATCAGAAATTCTGCATTTTCTGAAGCTATTAGGAGAAAAAAATAGCCAAAAGGTACAAGGAAAAGTGGCTTTGGCACTTCAGCAGTGCCCCATTGGCAGTGAGTAATTTATGGCCTGGACGTGTAGTACATGCCACTGTGTGTTTTTGAGTTTACTTAGGGTTTTGTTTTCTTTTTTTAAATCAATTTCAATTACTTTCTACTTATATTCAAACTGTGGCCAATAAAACAAGCATTTATTAAGCAACATATATGAGACAATGTTACAAAAATATGTATATACAGAATATATACAAAGTAAGGTATTTTTAGGAGGGAGGATTTCCTACCTCTTAGCAGAGAGGTGTAGAATGAGACAGAGGTTTTCAGGCATGGGGGAGAGTGTGTGTGTGTGTGTGTGTGTGTGTGTGTGTGTGTGTTACTTTTGTTTAAAGTAAGCTTTTTGTTACAAGGAAGGGCTTTGGGGAGGGGAGGGTCGTTATAATGATCTTAATTCCAAAAAGAAAGGAAGAGCATCAATGAAACATTTTAACAAATGTGTTACAAAAAAAGGAGAAGGCTGTTTAGATGCAGGCACAGAGTGGCCAGTATAGGAACATATTGAATCTGTTTATTTACCTTAAAAAAAACCCAAACAACCCAACAACTCTAAAGTGTAATGCAATTCAGGGTTTTGTAGACAATCCTGGCATTTCTTGTTTGTATATGGAAATGTTCATGTTTGTTGATGTTTATCAAGTTCATAATACAAAATTATAATTAAAAAAATTAAGGTAGGTCGGGCACTTGAGATGGGAAATTTGGAAAGGCTTTATGTAGAACATGGGATCTCAAGACAGCCTTGAGAGAAACAAGGGATTCTCAGAGTAGCAGGTGAGGAGGGAGTACATTGTAGGCAAAGGAGAAAGACCCTGCAAACGCCCAGAGAGGGAAGATGGAGGGTCCTGCGTGAGCAACAGGAAGAAGAGTTTGGCTGAAATGTAGAGTGCAGAAAGGGGAGGAATAAAGCTTGACAAGGTAAGGTAGATTGGGGCCATATTATGAAACACTTCACCAGGGTTGACCGAGAAAGGGAGTGACGTGGTCAGGAAAATCAGTTTGGTAGGTGGATGGAAGATGGGTGGAGAGGGGAGAGAGCTGAGGCGGGGATTCCAAGCAGGAGGCGGGAGTTCATTGCCGGGTTCTGAGGCTGATGTATTTGGAAAAGACCATCAAAGAGGTATGGCTTGAGCTGGCCAAATTCAGAAATATAGAGAAAAAGGAAGAGAGTCGAGAACAGGCATAATTGTAAATTAGGACTGGCTCGGTATAAAAATAAAAAAATAAAACGAAACCAATCTATCAGCAAAAGGAATCTGCTATCGTCCCATTGAAACGAGAAACTGTCTAATGTACAAGGTAGCTTATTTCCTTGTCCAAGTTCGTAGTTGCCTTGAACGTTAGCTTGTTAAACGTCTGTCTCTAGGAGACCGAGTGAGTGACGTTGCAAAAGGGGAGGCCGTATGCAGATGAAAGACTTGTGGGCCTGTTTTGTGACCAATTACTCCTTCTGGAAAATACAGATTTGAGGATCAGAGACTCATAGCTATGTTGCAATATTTGAAATGTTTCGAAATTTCTGTAGTTTACGTTCTTGGAGCTTGCTGCGTGGGATGTCAAACGCTTGTGGTAGTGACCGTGTCTTTAATATGTGAGTGTGTTGAGGGAGACGGCGAGTGTGAATTTGAAGTTTACTTGTTTTGGAGCGATGGTTGTGAATGTGTGAGAATGGTTTTTACAGAGTGAGATTTGACTCGTTAAGCTCAGCAGGTTGGCTTTTGCAACTTACTTCTGTGTGGGAAAGTACAATGTATGATATGTGGTAGCAGGGCATTGCGTGTGAGTTGTGTGAAAGTGATTTATGTTTTGGTTGCGGTCTGGTTTGTTTGAAAGCGGTTTGTGGAAGTCACCGTATGGGTTTATCGAATCCGAAGTCAATTACAAAATTTTTATGGTCGTTCTCATCGGTTTCTTAAATCTTTCTAATTGGAGTCACTTTGGTTCATTCAGTAAGGTTTTTCAAGTGAGAAAGAAGGGTACAAGTAAGTGCAAGAAATCACAAGAGCACGTTTGGTTACTACAGTCTTCACTGCTACGGTACTAAGCCTCGGGTTGCTGAAGAAGGTATTTGGTAAGAGATTAGTTACGCTGTGATTTTGAGAGTGCAGCAGGTTTATTTTTTCCTGTAGTGTAAAACATCTTGAGCACGGCGAGGGTTTTCCCCAAAGCGAAGCTTTTTTCTTTATTGCAAGGATGGGATGTAGACTCTTTCAATGTACCCCCACGACGAGAAACTACGATTTATTAGTGGTGGTGGAGGGTCTGCAGAGCTCTAGCTTTCTTTTGCACGTTTTACGCAATGTTTTTTCTTTAAGTGTCAAACCTCCCACCTCTTAGTTGGTGCAGAGACTCTTTTGCTTACCTAATTCCAGGGGGAAAAAAATTCACATACACTCTTGGTCACTTAAAGTCGTTTGTCTTAATTTTTTGCGCCAGTCTCTCTACATTTCATTTCACATTTCCTTGTTTTTTTCTCCTCAGGCTGATAACTACAGATCTTTCTCTCCTCCCCCTACCTCTTTTCTCAGCACAATCCTCCTACCTGTGACTTCCATTTCCCAAGGAAATAGAAAACATGCCAATAGTTATGAAAGTTAATCTTAGGAGAAAGGTGTATTCGGGACATCTACCCCACTGTCAGCTCAAGGGACATTAAAACTTTCTAGCCTAGTTTATTTTTTTTTAATATAAATTTATTTATTTTTAGTTTTCAACATTCACTTCCACAAGTTTTTGAGTTCCAAATTTTCACCCCATCTCACCCCTTCCCCCACCCCAAGATGGCATGCATTCTGAATATCCCTTCCCCTAGTCTGTCCTCTCTTCTATCTCTCCCCCCTTCTCTTATCCCCTTCCCCTTCTATTTTCCTGTAGGACAGAACAGACTTCTGTACCCCATTTCCTTTATTTCTTATTTCCCAGTAGCATGTGAAAACATTTTTTTAAACATATGTTTTTAAAACTTTAGTTTTCAAATTTTCTCTCTTCCTCCCTCCCCACCCACCTCATTGAAAAGGCAAGCAGCTCAATATAGGTTGTATGTGTGCAGTTATGCAAAACACTTCCATAGTAGACATGTTCTGAAAAACTAATTCTATTTCCCTTAATCCTATCCTGCCCTCCCATTTATTCTATTCTTTCTTTTGACCCTGTCCCTCCTCAGAAGTATTTACTTCTGATTACCCTCCTTTCCCAATCTGTCCTCCTCTCTATCATCCCCTTGCTCTCTTGTCCCCTTCTCCCCATATTTTCCTGTAGGGTAAGACAGATTTCCATACCCAATTGAATGTGTATATTATTCCCTCCTTAAGCCAAATCCTATGAGAATAAGATTCACTCATTCCCTCTCACCTTCCCCCATTTCCCCACCACCATAAGAGACTTTTCTTTTCTGTTTGGTTTTTTTTGTGAGATAATTTACCCCATTCTACCTCTCCCTTTTTTCTTCTCTGAGTATAATCCTCTCTCATCCCTTAATTTTATTCTCCAGATATGACCCCTTAATCTTCAACTCACCCTGTGCCTTCTATCTATCTATCTACATATACATACATATAATTTTTTTCCTCCAACTACCCTAATACTGACAAAGGTCTTATGAGTTATAATATCTTTCCATGCAGGAATGTAAGCAGTTCAATCTTAATACGTCTCTTATGATTTCTCTTTCCTGTTTACCTCTTCATGTTCCACTTGAGTCCTGTATTTGAAAGTCAAATTTTCTATTCAGCTCTGGTCTTTTCATCAAGAATGCTTGAAAGTCCTCTATTTCACTGAATGACCTTTTTTCCCCCCTGAAGGATTATACTCAGTTTTGCTGGGTAGGTGATTCTTGGTTGTAATCCTATCTCCTTTACCCTACAAAATATTATATTTTATGCCCTGCGGTCTTTTAATGTAGAAGCTGCTAAATCTTGTGTTATCCTGATTGTGTTTCCACAGTACTTGAATTGTTTCCTTCTGGCAGCTTGTAACATTTTCTCCTTGACCTGGGAACTCTGAAATCTGGCTATAATATTCCTAGGAGTTTTCCTTTGGGGATCTCTTTCAGGAGGAGATCTGTGGATTCGTTCAATTTCTATTTTGTCCTCTGGTTCTAATATATCAGGGCAGTTTTCCATGATAATTTCTTGAAAGATGATGTCTAGGCTCTTTTTTTGATCATGGCTTTCAGATAGTCCAATAATTTTTAAATTCTCTCTCCTGGATCTATTTTCCAGGTCAGTTGTTTTTCCAATGAGATATCTCACATTGTTCTCTAATTTTTCATTCTTTTGGATTTGTTTTACAGTGTCTTGATTTCTCATAAAGTCAGTAGCTTCCAATTGCTCTATTCTAATTTTTAAGGAAGTATTTTCTTCACTAATCTTTTGGACTCCCTTTTCCATTTGGCCAATTTTTCTTTTTAGGGCATTTTTTCTCCTCATTGGCTTTTTGGACCTCTTTTGCCATTTGGGTTAGGTTATTTTTTAAGGTGTTATTTTCTTCAGTATTTTTTTTGGGTCTCCTTTAGCAAGCTGTTGACTTGTTTTTCATGATTTTCTTGTGTTACTCTCATTTCTCTTCCCAGTTTTTCCTCTACTTCTCTTACTTGCTTCTCAAAATCCCTTTTGAGCTCTTCCAAAGCCTGGGACTGAGTCATATTTTTCTTGGAGGCTTTGGTTGTAGGAGTTTTGACTTTGTTGTCTTCTTCTGGTTGTATATTTTGATCTTCTTTTTCACCAAAGTAAGATAATATAGTCTGACTTTTTTTGTGCTGCTTGCTCATGATCCCGGCCAATTACTTGAGTTTTAAACTCTTTGTCAAGGTATGAATCTGCTTCCAATGTGGGAAATGTACTGTCCCAAGCTTCAGGGGTATATACAGCTGTTTTCAGAGATACTTGTAGGGACCTATAAATTTTCAGTTCTTCCAAGATGGTATGATCCAGGGTGAGGTGTTTACTCCTTTCCTGGCCTGTGACCACAAGTACTCCTTTCTGTCCTGTAACTGTGATGAGGGGTTCCTCTCTACAGCCACTACAAGCTCCAATACTCCAGCACTCCTCCTCACCCCAGCACCGCTGACCAGAACTGTGACCCAGATCCAAACACAGGCAAAGCAAGAGGTCCCTGCAATCCCTCTCTGATCAGCCACTGGATTCCCCCTCAGTCTGTGGGCCAGAAGCTCAGGAAGCAGCTGCCCCAACCCAGGGCCACGCTCTTGGGGAATGGAGCTGAGACCCCACCTTCCTGTCTCAGCACCGACAGAAACAGACTTTTCCCACTGACCTTCTAAGTTGTCTTTGGCATTGGTGGATTGAGGAGTCTGGAAGCCTCTACAGCTGCCCGAGATTCAGTCCTCTGAGGCCTGCTCTAGGTTCACTGCGGCCTGCGCGCCCATGCCGCGCTGCGCTCCCAGCCTGGTGCAATATGCCTTTCTGATCAACCATTCAGGTTGTCTTGGGCTGGAAATTTGTTTCACTCTGCCTTTTTGTGGGTTCTGTTGCTTTTGAATTTGTTTAGAGCCATTTTTTATGAGTATTTGGAGTAGTTTGGGGGAGAACTCAAGCAAGTCACTGCTTTCACTCTGCCATCTTGGCTCCCCCCCCACCGCCTAGTTTATTTCTTGACTAAAATTTCCCAGATCATGCCTGCCCGTCCTGGCTGGATCTTGACTTGTGGTACCAGCTAAAAACTCAAGGTCACCTCTCAAAAAACAGCTGGAATCGGATTTGGGGATTCATTCACTTGGACTCTCTGGATTACATAGGCTCATTATAATGTGTTTCCCCTCCCCAATCTAGGAGAGGACCACTCCTAGCGGTTTCAGTCTGAATTCACAGTTACAAATGGTAGCATGCAGAATCTCGATTTTCCCGAGGCACGTTCACTGCCAACACCACAAATTATAGCACTCACTACTTCCATTAGACACACTGACTCAGGTAAGTGGGAGCACAAGAGCATCACCAGAAAGGAAGATACGGGGTGTGAGGGGTGTGGGAATGGGGGAAGGCCTTGCATTGCAGGAGGTGTCAGGTTTCCAGGTGTCTGGCCCAAACTAGGTTCCTATGGGTGTATGTTTACTCATGTGTATTTCAGCTCTGCACCAGCACCTTATCTATTTGTTGAAGAGTGCTTCACAGATTTCGGAGGGGTGTGTGTCATTTCAGTATTTTTTTAAATTCAGAAATGACTATTTTCAGAGCACTATCACTTTTACAAAAAAAAAAGGAGGAAAGAAACAAGAGGAGGCATCACAACTAGCAAAGAATTTTCCAAAATTCAGTACTAGTTTTCGCAGAAGTCACAGACGATTGAATTGTGTCCTGTGTAAATATAAACATAGGTTTATTTTTCCTTCTGGTCACATGCATTCAAATCTTTCCAATTGCTTTACTGAAGAAGCACCTGTCCCTTTTGAGAATTGGTTTGCCAACAACAAAGTAAATGCCTTTTTGCTGCTGTGGCTATCTCTTTAAAAAACAAAAATGCCACCAAAATATTGTGGATTGTGTATATGTTTGGATCAGAACCAAGTCTTTTACTCATGATGGAAAATGCTATCCACATTTAGAGAAAGAACGGTGGAGTCAGAATGCAGATCAAAGCATATTATTTTCACTTTTTTTGTTTTTGTGGTTTCCCTCTTTTGTTCTGTTTCTTCTTTTACAAGATGACTAATGTGGAAATATGTGGAAAAATGATTGCACTTGTATAACCTATATCAGATTGCTTGCCCCCCTTGGGAAGGGCGGAGGGGAAGAAGAAAAATTTGAAATTCAAAATTTTATGAAAAAAAGAATGTTGAAAACTATCCCTACATGTAATTGGAAAAAATAGCATACTATTTACAAAAAAAAAAAGAACCAAATCTTTTGTAATTCCAACTACTCAACTACTTATCTAGTGCTGAAGAACCACCTGTGGTTAACTCTTCTTTCCATCTTGGAAAGGAGACATGTTTAGATCAGGAAGCAAATATAAGCAAAGAATAAGCAAAATTTAATTTTAGGAGACTATTTTACCTTACCACTGTGTTCTGTGAATGATTTAGAAGAATTTAATTGTCTAGGTAAATTAGAAGGCAAGTCACCTATAACAGGAATTAGAATAGACTTCAATTTGCAAGTTCTTTAAAAAGAAAAAAAATGTTTTGTTTCTTTTTTTACAAACTGTCTATAAAACATGAAATTCCATTTTGGTCAGGATACATTAAAGTTTTACAATTAATTGGTATCATATAAGAAAATTTGTGTTAATGTGCAAAGGAGAGATTTAGTGGAGTGAGAGAAACCAGTTCTGAGCATAGGCTTGGGAAATAATTGAAAAAAAAATGTGTAGGATTGAAGAAGTAGTGAAGGTAAATGAAGTGTGAAATTGGGGTATTCAAAGACTGGTTTGAGGAGATTTTGGATCTCATTGGGATAAAAAAGGAGATGGGAAGATTTCTATGCCTGTAAATTTATGAACACTATATACAGAAATGCCTGTTAGGATTAGTTTTGAGATTTATCGTGATCTCTGAGTTCTTTCACGTTCATTGTCCACATGGCCTGGTGTGACCTCACCTATTCTCTATCTTGGTGGGAATGTCCTAGGGACTCATTCTGGTCCAGCTGAGCTGAAGTTGGTCTTCCCTGGGAAATACCTATTCAGACTTCTTTCTGTATCCCACATATATACCAGTCCGGTATCCTCATTATCTCCTCCCTTCTCTTCCATACGTCCCACATATACTGTTTTCACTACTTGGAATGGTTGTCCTATGGAAGTGAGATTTGACTTAGTCTGGTGTGGCCAGAGAAAAGGTATAAATTGTAAAGACATCTACTCTCAATGAATAGAAAAAACAACTTTCTAATAATTAATTAGTTCTATCCACCAGTAGGATAGTTTTGTTCAGGAGATTATAATTTCCCATCACTTGAGATATTTAAGCAGACACTGAGTGATCTGCCAATTAGGATGTTGTGAAAAGAATTCACATCTGGATGAGGGGTAGATTAAATGGCCTCTCAGATCTCTTCTTGTTCTTGGCTTTTGTGATTCTATGTTATGCCACATGTATTCCCATGCTTCTTCCATTTCTCCAAACTGAAATGTCTGTTTCCTTTTGTCTCTCGTCAAAATACCACCCATTCTTTTTTGTTTTGTTATGTTTTTGCTTTTTGGTGAGGCAGTTGGGGTTCAGTGACTTGCCCAGGGTCACACAGCTAGTATCAAGTGTCTGAGGCCAGATTTGAATGCGGGTCCTCCTGACTGCAAGGCTAGAGCTCTATCCACTATGCCACCTAGCTGCCCCAATATTACCCATTCTTTAAGGCCCATCTCAAGTCCCTTTCCTGACTAGTCCAAGCACTTTGACCCCTCCCTTTCCTAAACTTTTGCACCCTTCAGAATAAATATAATCCAGCACCTAACTGTATGCTGTCTGGTACTGTTCTAACTGCTTTGCGTATGTTAGAGGCAGCTAGGTGCGCGGCAAGAAGTTATTGTTGTTGTTTAGTCAAGTCCGATTTTTTCTGATCATGCTGTCCATGGGATTTTCTTGGCGAGGATACTAGAGTGTCTTGCCATTTCTTTCTCCAGTGGATTAAGGCAAACAGAGGTTAAGTGACTTGCTCAGAATCACACAGCTAGTAAGTATCTGAGGTCAGATTGGAACTCAGGTCTTCCTGACTCCAGGCCCAGTGCTCTATCCACTGAGCCATCTAACTGCACTTGAGTCCAGAAGACTTGAGGTCAAATCTGGCCTCAGGCACTTACTAGCTGTGTGACCCTGGGCAAGTCACTGAACCTCTGTCTAGCTCAGTTTCCTCATTTTCTTTTGTTTTGGTTTTTGGTTTTGGTTTTTTGGCTAGGCGATGGGGTTAAGTGACTTGCCCAGGGTCACACAGCTAGTAAGTGTTATGTGTCTGAGGTCGGATTTGAACTCAGGTTGTCCTGAATCCAGGGCCGGTGCTCTATCCACTGCTCCACCTAGCTACCCCAAGTTTCCTCATTTTCAAATGGAAGTAAATATCACCTACCTCATAGGGTTGTTGTGAGCACCAAATGAGATAATATTTATAAAGTACTTTGCAAACTTTAAAGTGACATATTATTATTATTAATCTTGTTCACTCTAATTGTATTTCAAGTTCCATGAGAGCAGAGTTTGGGGCATATCCTCTCTGTTTGTCCTCCACAGTGCTTAGCATAGCACATGGTAGCCACTCAGATCAGTATTTACTGGCTTTGGTTGAAGAATATTGGGTTGTGGGGCCTGCTTAGGATATTATCAAGTCATAGATGCAGTCTATCACATTGTACATACTGCAGAAAGAAGTCCAGACCCCTCCAACGAGCATTGGAGGCTCTCCATCTGACTTTGACCTGTGGCAGTACTGCCTTTTACAAGGCACAGGTGGCCCCATTCATAACTACTTCTCAATTTCCTCTATTCTCTTTCCCAGCCTTTGTGATCACTATTAAAAAGGCAAGGCAGTTCATCTGTTCAACAGAAAGGCTATAGTAGCTCCTTCTAGTAGTCCTAATGAGGACATCAGCCTCTCTCCCACTCTGAGGCTACCCTGCAGCCAGCCCTACTCCTTGCTTTTCTAAGCTGGGTCCAGGTAACCCAGCCTTCTGCCCTAGGCCTTATGCTGCATAGCCGCAAGTGTTAACAGGAAGGATAAAAAGAGAGAGCCAGGATGAGCTTTATATTCAGCTCTGAGGAATCTTATTATCTGGCTTTCTCTAGGTGTCACTGAAGAGAGCGGCTTCAAAAGAGTGAGCTACAATATAGGCTCTCAAGGCTTAATCTGCATACTTCAAAGCAACAGGCAGCATTGAGTTGTGAGCACCAGGCCTGAGATAGCAGCATCCTGAAAACTCCCTGTGAATCTTTCCCCACTGTCCTGGGCATACTTGAGTCAAAGGTCACAGGTATCTGGCAGTCAAGGGTCACAGAACCCTGACAGCTCCCTTCCAAGAAGGAGCTCCCAGCAATGGATTCTGGGGCTTGAGATAGAATGCCCTGGGTCATGGTAAAACAAAACAAAACAAAAAACAGAAACAAACTACTTCTGCTCACATCAGGCTACTAGAAATGTATTAAAAGAACATAGGAAGCAAACACACATAAGGTCATGGGGAGCCTCCTTAAGAAAGCAGCCCCCATTTTCACAGAGTGAATATGGTTTCTACTATCCTTTAGGAATGATGGTTAGTTCTTACTGACCAGGGTCTAGCAGGTGAGCTAATCTATATTTCGGCCTTATTGTAGAATTTTATCTCTGTCGCTGTAGATTAAAGCCAGGATTGTCTGTTACATTAGCCCAGGAGCAAAGATGAGCAGAGAAAGGTTTGAAAATTGCAAGGATAAGGCTATATGTATGTATATATATATATATATATATATATATATACATACATATATATATGTATATATATGTATATATATATGTATATATATGTATATATATATATATATGTATATATATATGTATATATATGTATATAGATAGATAGATAGATAGATATAGATATAGATATATATCTGGAGGATATTGTTTAAGATGAAATGTTAGAAGAGGAAGAGGCACAATCACCACCCCCCCCTTCTACACCTTACAGATATGACCCTAACAAACAAAAAGGCGAAGACCAAAACCACATCCTTATCATAAGCTCTTATTGACTTAATGAACCTCTGTTGAAGGGAATTAAAATGACTTGTGCCTCATGATTTCTAGCATCTGACGAGATTTTCCCTGAGCTGCGCATGACACATGGGAACAAAATCAGAGACCAACAAGGAAGCCATTCAGGTAACTAGCCTCACTAGAGCTACTCAGTTTTTATGCTCTCCCTGCTGCTCACACAGTCAATTCTTTAGTATAAAAGCCAGTTTAGGGGCAGCTAGGTGACACAGTGAATAGAGCACCAGCCCTGGAGTCAGGAGGACCTGAGTTCAAATCCAGCTTCAGACACTTGACACTTACTAGCTGTGTGACCCTGGACAAGTCGCTTAACCCCATCACCTAGCAAAAAAACAAAAAATAAAAACAAAAAAAAATAAATAAAAGCCAGTTTAGAAACACTTACCTAGAAACCTGATTTTTAACACTATAAATTTGTTCAGGCAGCTAGGTGGTACAATGGATAAAGGAGGACTTGAATTGAAATCTGGCTTCAAACACTTACTATGACTGTGGGCAAGTCACTTAACCCTATTTGTCTCAGTTTCCTCAACTGTAAAATGAGCTGAAAAAAGTAATAGCAAACCACTACATTATCTTTGCCACAAAAACATCAGATGGGGTCATGAAGAGTCACACGTAAGCAAAACAATTCAACCTCAACAAAGATTTGTTCAGAAGGAGAAAAAAGCTCTTGTCCTTCTCAGAGTTATGAGGCATAACTGCTGTCTAGGTCAATTGCCTTATCTTCCTCATTGGACTGATAATAATCACTTTCCCAACCAAGGTAACTATGAGGCACCTGGAAATGTCTCTTCATCTATAAAATGGGCACAACAAATATTTGCCTCATGTGCCTTCCTGGGCTTTTTGTAGGGAAAATGCATTGCAAACCTTAGAACATAGGACAAGGAGTGAATTCCAGAACCTCCAGGATGGGGCATTTTCTTTCAAGAAGAGGACATAATGTGTCTTGTGGGCCCAAGAGTTTCATAAAGAACAGATTCTTTTTAAGACAACTATAATTTCCTAATCGATTGGGTGACCTGACTGAACAGTAACTAAGTTACAGTTGCTACTCTCTTACTTAATTTATACATCATAAATTATACATTAAATTTCTACATTCTCTCAAGTTTCTGACAACATGCAGGAAAGTCAGGCTGACTTCCCCAAAGTCAGTTCTTTAGTCTCAGACAGCATATTCAAAGAGAATCTTCTTATTTACCCTGGTTTCTCTTGTTTGTTTGTTTTTTTCTTCTTAATGCTAATCTGGCTTCTCCTACTTTTGACCTCACAAAGAAGGAGGAGCCTGAACCTTCCAGAATTCAAGGACAATGCTCTATTCCTTTTTAAGGAAAGATAGTAGAGGACAGAAAAACTGTCTACTTGGTGGGTGAGGGCTCAGACTTATGAAATTCTTGCCATGAGACAATGGGGGAGGGTGTCACAATGTTGTTTTATACCTTGACAAAGTGCTGACATTTTTGAAAGGGAGCCTCTCCTTACATGTTCTTTGTGAGGGTATCTTGTTGATGATGCTGTCCCAGGAAGCTGATAGTTTTCTGTAGAGGGCTGGCTTTGGGGAGTTGGAGGGCTTAGGCCAGCCCGGGTCTTACCTGTAGATTGTACTAAGCCTGACAGCTGTGAAACTCAGGATGTTGGCTCACCACCCCCCTGTTCCATCTCTTCAGAACAGGATGTAGGAAGGGAGGAAATGGATGGGGTACAGGACAGGATGCAGGAAAGAATGTAACAGACAAGGTACAAGGAAGTAAGGAAATCACTTAATTAGATTTGTACTTTTCATGAATAATAATGTTACTATTGCTTGATCCAGTACTATATAAGCCTGAGCCCTCAGATCAATAAACAGAGTTTGTTCTTCACTGCTCTCACCTGGCCCGTGTTTCTTTCTCTCTTCACACTTTGCCGGCATCAGACCACAACCGGGGATGCAGGCGCTCCCGGCAGTTTTCAGGGAGTAAAATGCAGAGGAAGGTAAGGGGTATTAGTGTGGTGTGGTATGGCATTGTATGTTGTTCCTTCCCGTTTACTTTCCACCCCTCCTTTTTAGGTTCCTTTTTGAATGACTCCCTTCCAGGATCACTTCATTGAGCTTGTGGAGCTCAATGAAACTATGAGCTATACTATAAGGGTTACCTAAAATGGGCAGATCATAGTGGAGAATTCAGACAAAAGGTGATTCCCCTGGAGAAGTAAATGGCAAACCACTCTAGTATATTGGCCAAGAAAACCCCATGGCCGGTATTACAATGCTAAAAGATATATCAGAATGGCATACTACTTTTGGTCCATGTGGTCATGAAGAGTCTGACAGTGAACAACATTTGAGTAAGTCTAAAAAAATTTTTTTAAAGGGGTTTAAAGTTGTGATTGGTTGTTTTATCTAAAGGTGTTTAGAGTTTCAGTTCTTTGTCTCCTTTTTAAGGTATTTGCTTTGTAATTCTCCTGTTAAATCCCGGTGCCCCCACCTTTTCTATTTCCATAATAATTTTTTGTTTTCTTATTATTTTGTCCCTGTAGTTTCTCTAAGAATTTGTGCTAGTTTACCTTTTTTCATGCTTCCTTAGTAACAGTGAATTTATCTTTTGTATTAAGGTCCTATGATCTCTTTGATGGGATTGCCTAGTAGAGATCTACTCTTGAAGATGGACTCATACATTGCTGAAGATCCACATTTGGAAAACTATTTGTTCCTTTTAATACTTGGTAACTTTAGGTGTTGTTGGTAATCCATTCAACTTTTGCAATGAAAATTTACCTAATTCTTTATAAAGGTATCAAGGACACCTTTCTTTAGCTGCATAGGGTGCCAAGTTGTTTTTTTTTTAACGTATGTAAAAGGAATGTACAGAGCTCATATTAAGGGAAAATGACAGTTTAAGTTGATCTTGTATTGAATCATTCATCTAAATACTGGGACAGCCATTGATTCTTTTTTTTTTATTAATTTATTTTGATTTATCAACCATCACTTCCATAAGCTTTTGAGTTTTAAATTTTTTCCCCCTCCCTCCCCACCTCCCTCTGCAAGACAGTTCACAATCTGATATAGGCTATACATATATATGCCTATTAAACATATCTTCACATTAGTGATGTTGTAAAGAAGAATTAGAACCAATAGAAGGAATCACAAGAAAGAGGAAGCAAAACAAAACAGAAGGGGAAAAAAAAGAGCAAATAGTAGGCTTTGGTCTGCATTCAAACCCCATAGTTCTTTCTTTGGATGTGGATAGCATTTTCCATCATGAGACTTTTGGAGTTGTCTTAGATCCTTGCATTGCTGAGAAGAGCTAAGTCTATCAAAGTTATTCATCTCACAATGTGGCTGTTGCTGTGTACAATGTTCTCCTGGTTCTGCTCACTTCACTCAGCATCAGTCATACAAGGCTTTCCAGGTTTTTCTGAAGTCTGCCTACTCATCATTTCTTTTTTTTTTTTTTGCTAGGCAGTGGGGTTAAGTGACTTGCCCAGAGTCACACAGCTAGTAAGTGTCATGTGTCTGAGGTCAGATTTGAACTCAGGTCCTCCTGAATCCAAGGTCGGCACTCTATCTACTGCGCCACCTAGCTTCCCCTACTCATCATTTCTTATAGCACAATAGTATTCCATTACATTCATATACCACAACTTGTTCAGCCATTCTCTAATTGATGGGCATTCCCTCCATTTCCAATTCTTTGCCGCCACAGAAGGAGCTGCTATAATTATTTTTGTACATGTGGGTTCCTTTCCCACTTTTATGATCTATTTGGTATACAGCCCTAGAAGTGCTATTGCTGGGTCAAAGGGTATGCACATTTTTATAGCCCTTTGGGCATGGTTCCAAATTGCTTCCCAAAATGGATGGATTAGCTCACAACTCCAGCAACAATGCATTAGTGTTCCAGTTTCCCCACATCTTCTCCAACATTTATCATTGTCCTGTTTTGTCATGTTGGCCAATCTGATAGGTGTGATGTGGTACCTCAGAGTTGTTTTGATTTGAATTTCTCTAATCAATACTGATTTAGAGCATTTTTTTCATATGACTATAGATGGCTTTAATTTCTTTATCTGAGAATTGCCTGTTTATATCCTTTGACCATTTATCAATTGGGGAATGACTTGTATTGTTATAAAATTGACTTAATTCTCTATATATTTTAGAAATGAGGACGTTAGCAGAACCAGGAGAAAATTGTGCATAGTAACAGCCAGGTGGTACGATGACTAACATTAATACTTTTAACCCTTCTCAGCAGTACAGGATCTAAGACATCTCCAAAGTCCTCATGATGCAAAATGCTATCCACATCCAAAGAAAGAACTATGGAGTTTGAATGCAGATGGAAGCATACTATTTGCTAATTTTTTCATCTGCTTTTGTTTTGTTCTTTCTGGTTCCTCCTTTTGGGTCTAATTCTTCCTTACAACATGACTAATGTGAAAATATATTTAATAGGAATGTATATGTATAGCCTATATCATATTGCTCGCTGTTTTGGGGAAGGTGGGGGGGAAGAAGGGAGAGAAAAATGTTAAACTCAAAAGCTTATGAAAACGATTGTTGATAAATAAAAATAAATTAATTTAAAAAAAAAAGAAATGAGGCCCTTATCAGAGACAATGGTTGCAAAAATTCTTTCCCAGTTTTCTGCTTCCCTCCTAATCTTGGTTGCATTGGCTTTGTTTGTGCAAAAACTTTTCAATTTAATGTAATCGAAATTATCCATTTTGCATTTCATGATGTCCTCTATCTCCTGTTTGGTCATGAATTCTTCTGTTCTCCATAAATCTGATAGGTAAACTATTCCTTGCTCTCCCAATTTGCTTATAGTATCAGCCTTTATATCTAAATCATGAACCCCTTTTGACTTTATTTTGGTATATGGTGTGAGATGTTGGTCTATGCCTAGTTTCTGCCATACTCTTTTTCAGTTTTCCCAGCAGTGTTTGTCAAACAGTGAATTCTTATCTCAGAAGCTGGGGTCTTTGGGTTTATCAAGTAGTAGATTATATAGTCATTGACCACTGATCCACCACTCTATTTCTTAGCCAGTACCAAGTAGTTTTGATGATTGCTGCTTTATAATACAATTTAAGATCTGGAAAGGTTAGGCCACCTTCTCTTGCATTTCTTTTCATGAGTTCCCTTGACATTCTGGACCTTTTGTTATTCCAAATAAATCTTGTTATTATTTTTTCTAGCTCCATAAAATAATTTTTTGGTAGTTTGATTGGTATGGAATGGAATAAGTAAATTACCTTAGGTAGAATTGTCATTTTTATTATATTAGCTTAGCCTACCCATGAGCAAATGATGTTTTTCCAATTATCTGACTTTGTGTGAAATCAGATCTGATTTTATTTGTGTGAAAAGTGTTTTGTAACTGTGTTCATATAGTTCCTGGGTTTATTTTGGTAGGTAGACACGTAAATATTTTATAATGTCTACTATTACTTTAAATGGAATTTCTCTTTCCATCTCTTGCTGTTGGGCTTTGTTGGTAATATATAGAAATGCCACTGATTTATATGGGTTTATTTTATAGCCTGCAACTTTGCTAAAGTTATTTATTATTTCAAGTAGTTTTTTACTTGATTCTCTAGCATTCTCTAAGTATAACATCATATCATCTGCAAAGACTAATAGCTTTATTTCTTCTTTGCCAATTCTAATACCTTCAATTTCCTTTTCTTGTATTATTGCTAAAGCTAACCTTCCAGTACCATGTTGAACAACAGTGGTGATAATGGACATCCTTGTTTCACCCGATCGTATTAGAAATGCTTCTAGATTATTCCCATTACATATGATGCTTGCTGAACATTTTAGGTAAATACTACTTATTCTTTTAAGGAAGACTCCACTTATTCCTATGCTCTCTAGTGTTTTTAATAGGTATGATATTTTGTCAAAAGTTTTTTCTGCATCTGTTAAGATGATCATGTGGTTTCTGTTAGTTTGTTGCTGACATGATCAATTATGCTGATAGTTTTCCTAATACTGAACCAGCCCTGCATTCCTCATATAAATCCTATGTGGTTGTAGTATATTATTCTCATGACAGATTGCTGTAATCTATTTGCTAATATTTTATTTACAATTTTTGCATCTATATTCATTAGGGAAATTGGTCTATAATTTTCTTCCTCTGTTTTGACTCTTTCCAGTTTAGGTATCAGCACCATATTTGTATCATAAAAAGAATTTTGGTAACATTCCTTCTTTGCCTATTTTCCCAAATAGTCTATATAGTATTAGAATTAATTGTTCTTTAAATGATTGATAGAGTTCACTTGTAAATCCATCTGGCCCTGGAGATTTTTTCCTAGGGAGTGCATCAATGGCTTGTTCAATTTATTTTTTCTGAGATGGGGTTATTTAAGTGTTTTACCTCCTCTTCTGCTAATCTGAGCAGTTTGTATTTTTGTAAATTTTCATCCATAAGATTGTCAAATTTATTGGCAAAGAGTTGAACAAAATAGTTCCTAGTTATTGTTTTAATTTCCTCTTCATTGGTGGTAGATTCATCCTTTTCATTTTTGATACTGGTAATTTAGTTTTCTTCTTTCTTTTTTTTTAAATTAAATTAACCAAAAGTTTATCTATTTTATTGGTTTTCCTTTTTCATAAACCAGCCCTTAGTTTTATGTATTAGTTCAATAGTTTTCTTAATTTCAATTTTGTTAATATCTCCTTTGGTTTTCAGTATTTCTAATTTGGTATTTGCCGGGAGCGCCTGCATCCCTGGCTGTGGTCTGATGCCGGCAGAGTGTGAAGAGAGAAAGAAACACGGGCCAGGTAGAAGATGTGAAGAACAAACTTCGTTTATTGATCTGAGGGCTCAGGCTTATATAGTACTGGATCAAGCAACAGTAACATTATTATTCATGAAAAGTACAAATCTAACTAAGTCATTTCCTTACTTCCTTGTACCTTGTCTGTTATATTCTTTGCTGCGTCCTGTCCTGTACCCCATCCATTTCCTCCCTTCCTGCATCCTGTTCTCAAGAGATGGAACAGGAGGGTGGTGAGCCAACATCCTGAGTTTCACAGCTGTCAGGCTTAGTACAATCTACAGGTAAGACCCGGGCTGGCCTGAGCCCTCCAACTCCCCAAAGCCGGCCCTTTACATCTCCCCCTTTCTTTTGTTCTAGCTTGAGAACGTGGGATGCACATCAGGAGAAAACTCAAGAGTAACAAGAATACTATCAGGGTGCGAAATGCAACAGCAAACTTGAAATATTCTGGAAAGTGTTAAGTTGCTTGATATAGTACAATAGCTTATAAACAATATCTTGAGGATCAATACCATCCATATTATGTTTTTGGAATGCCAAGCACCCTGAAGCTCATTCAATATTTGATCAAGAGTTATATTGGTAGTATTAGAAAGCAAATAGGGAGTTACACAGACAAAAGTATAGTGGTCAAGTTACAGGTTTAACCCAAAGTGGGGTAAGACATATAAGTCCAATGTAATCATGACTCTGTCCCGGAGCCATCTGCGACAGTCATCATTGCAAAAAGGACAGTCAGCATCTTATTACTGGCTCTTCGTCTTCTTGGTCTCGCCTTCCTCTTCTGCTTGTCTCTCCAACCAGTTTTTCCTTTGATGCTCAGGGTCTCTATCCCTCTGGTCAGTATGCTGACAGGTGCAGATGTTCATCTCAGGAACCCAGACTGGTTCTCCTGCATGTTCTGGAAAAATACAAGCATAACCTCAACCCCAGGTTAGTAATTTTACTGGACCATCCCAATTACCCATCTTTGGATCCTTCCACATTACTGTGACATCTGGTTGCTCATCTAACAACCTGTTCTTTTGCCCTGCAAAATGTTTTTGTGCAGGAGTACGTCCCTGATCATCTAGTGTCAAAAAATTTTATGGTATATATTACCTGATCCAATCTCCTTTTTAAATTTATGGTATATATTACCTGATCCAATCTCCTTCTTACCCTATTTTCTATTCCCTCTTTTTTCTGTTTATCAAGGAGGATTTTAATATCTTTGTTGCCCCTTTCAACAATGGCTTGTCCAGTAAGATTGTCGGGATGCCAGTAGAGTGAGTGATATTATAGGTGAGACAAAATTGTACAAAATTCCTGCTAGTATAGGCGGGACCATTGTCAGTCTTGAGGTGTCTTGGATTGCCAAGAATACTAATGCAAAACAAGAAATGATATTGCTTATGTCCTTCTTAAAATATGTAAGTAATCCAAAGTATCTGCTTGTCTTCATATGATATTCATCTTTCCCCACTTTTTTTTTGCACACACTCACACATACGTTGTAATTACACTTAAAAAAACATGAATGACACATTGATATGAAATAAAGGAATTTTAGAATAAAACTCTCCCTAACATTGTGTGATTGTTCAGTAGAAAAATAGCCAACTAAATATGATTAAGTAATGTTTAGAACAGCATAAATTTAGGTAGCTAAGAAATCAGTTATGTATAGAAATGTGTTTAAGGCTATGCTTCTTGGCAGAAAACACAGAAATAACTAAGTTTCCTATCTGTACTTAAAAAAAGATTCCCTAATTGTTTAATTAATAAAAATTATTTTCAACTCTTAAATGTTATTTTAACTACTGACCAGGCTATGACAAATTTATGCTGGATTTTCTAATACAAGAGGGGAGTTAGGCAATAGAACTCTGCAGCAAAGCAAAAGAATTTCTTTGGGCAAGGGTAAAAATCTATTTGTAAATATTCAAAGACAAATAAATGTCCTCTTTCCCACTTCACTTATTTAATTTGCTTCCAAACCCTCCCAAAGAACCACCAGGAGAAATGAAAGCCTAAAATATTGCTATTAATATTCTAACAAAGTCAGAATGAATAATTTTTTAAATCAAAAAGTTCTATCAAAGATATGTTAAAAAGGACTTATGAAGTTATAGCCTTTTTTATAGTGTAAAATATATTAAGATTTTAGCTATATTATAACTAGTACTAAGGAGCTGATTCAGAAAATTTACAAGCTGCATCTTACTGGAAATTTTAGTATACATACAGTGCATTAGACTGTGTTTAACATACAAACTGCTCATGTCAAATTTCTAAAGCAGAGAGTTTATTTACTGCTACCCTTGAACTTTCCTCCCCACCTGATTACGAAAACAAATTGGTTTGTTTTCTAATTATTGATATAATTTAGCTTCTCAAGTAATTTTCCTCTTTTTTGAATTGCAACGTAATTTTTTAGTTACCTAAATGGTGGTTGTAGATAAAATGATACAAGCTTTATTTTTCTAGAATTACCATTAAGATAGAACTCTTGATTTACAAACTGATCTGAAATGAATGGAAGATTGCAAAGGACATGTATCTACAAAGGCTATAAAATTAAGTATGCTATTTTAGCTCTAACTTCAATTTTATATATATATATATGGGGCAAATGTCCCATTTTGTTTGATTATGAAAAAGGATCTAAAACGAAATCCCGTTAACCACTGATTTTGGTTAGTCTGCTCATCTGCCATATCACATTTACCTTTGTTTTTTAAAAATACTGTTTGGAAATGTGATGGCTGACAAAAAAATGTTAATATACAATTTTCTTTGAGACTCTTGAAAACCACAAAAATTTCCAGTATCATAATGACTACAAATTCTAACATTTGATGTAAAGTCATCATAACTCTTTGCATGCCACAACGACATATATCTAAGGCCAACTTTTTTCAGAATGTACTATAACTAGAATAAAAGCAAATAGGGAGACATATATAAAACGGGAAATACAAAGTAGCTTCACATGGAGGGAGCAATAACTTCACTTACATACTGACTTTGTAAATGTGATCAGCTGCCAATGTCCTGAATATTTATGACACGGGTGTTTTTAACAAGAACGGGACAGCAGCATGGTAACCACTTTTCTACGTATATTTTCTATACAAAATAATTCCAAGATATAATCATTCAGTTCTCGTACAGTACTATTATTTTAAACAATAATCAATAAAATAGCAAATATGTAAAAATTGCAACACCACAAAGACTGAGCACTGCCATTTCCTAGTGTAATCAAAGTTAGTATTAGTACAGTCTTAGCAATGCAATGATTGGACAATACAGGTGTCTTATGCAGAGATTTCAGTAGCAGAATGGCACTTGGTTTGTTCTCAATAGAAATGACAAAGATGCAGTTGACAATTTAAAGAAAGACAATGTTCTTGTTTGCATGCTAAAATTCTAGTTGTGTCCCCTGTATTTGAACACTTTTAAATAATATTGTCTGTCTCTCTGTTCTGCCCACCAGCTCTGCCCCATATTAGCTAACTATCTTATGGGACACTACTTAGCCGGTGCAGTTTGCTTTCACTTTAAATTGGAGATGGAAAAGCGGCAGTCTCCTTCTGAAGTTCACTGTCACTTTAAGAGACTCCGATAAGCGGCAGTGTCTTTCTGTTGTTCACTTTCACTTTAAGAGACCCCGATAAGCGGCAGTCTGGTTTCTTTTTAATCCCTGCTTAACCTGGTGAAAATAAAAAACTGTATAGGAAAATTATCACCCTACCTTGTTAGCGTATTCCCTTGACGACCGGAGCTCCTTTTCTAGGGATGTTGGCCAAACAGCCCACCTTGTCCAGGGTCACTCTGCTGGGGGAAGCCTTCCTTTCAGGGCCCTGTCTAGGCACCAAATGCTGGGAGCGCCTGCGTCCCTGGCTGTGGTCTGATTCCGGCAGAGTGTGAAGAGAGAAAGAATCACAGGCTGGCTGAGAGCAGTGAAGAACAAACTCTGTTTATTGATCTGAGGGCTCAGGCTTATATAGTACTGGATTAAGCAATAGTAACATTATTATTCATGAAAAGTACAAATCTAATTAAGTGATTTCCTTACTTCCTTGTACCTTGTCTGTTACATTCTTTCCTGCGTCCTGTTCTGTACCCCATCTGTTTCCTCCCTTCCTGCATCCTGTTCTCAAGAGACAGAACAGGGGGGTGGTGAGCTGACATCCTGAGTTTCACAGCTGTCAGGCTTAGTACAAACTACAGGTAAGACCCGGGCTAGCCTAAGCCCTCCAACTCCTCAAAGCCGGCCCTCTACAGGTATTTAATTGGATTTTTAATTTGTCCTTTTTCTAGTTTTTTTTAGTTGCATGCCCAATTCATTGATCTCCTCTTTCTCTATGTTATTCATGTAAGCATTTAGAGGTATAAAACTTGCCCTGAGAACTGCTTTTGCTGCATCCCATAGGTTTTGGTATGTTTTCTCATTATTGTCATTCTCTTGAATGAAGTTATTGATTGTTTCTGTGATTTGTTATTTGAATCATTCATTCTTTAGGATTAGGATTATTTGGTTTCCAATTAATTTTTAGTCTATCTTTCCATGGCCCTTTATTACATATAATTTTTATTGTATCATGATCTGAAAAGGATGCATTTAATATTTCTGCCTTTCTGCATTGGATTGTGAGGTTTTTATGCTGTAGTACACCATCAATTTTTGTGTATGTGCCATGCACCGCCGAGAAAAAAGTATATTCCTTTCTATTCCCATTCAATTTTCTCCATAGGTCTATCATATCTAACTTTTCTAAAATTCTGTTCACCTCCTTAACTTCTTTCTTGTTAATTTTGTGGTTAGATTTATCTAGTTCAGAGAGGGGGAGGTTGAGGTCCCCCACTAGTACAATTTTGCTGTCTATTTCTACCTGTAACTCCCTGAACTTCTCCTCTAATAATTTGGATACTATATCACTTCATACTTTATTCTCTATGGTGCGTTTTAGCAGGATGTAGTTTCCTTCCTTATCCCTTTTGATAAGATCTATTTTTGCTTTTACTTTGTCTGAGATCAGAATTGCTACTCCTGCTTTTTTTTACTTCAGCTGAAGCATAATGTATTCTACTTCAGCCTTCTACCTTTACCCTGTGTGTGTCCCTCTGTTTCAAATGTGTTTCCTGTAAGCAACATATTGTAGGATTATAGTTTTTAATCCATTCTGCTGTCCATTTCCATTTTATGGGAGATTTCATCCCATTCACATTCACAGTTATGATTACTATCTGTGTCTTTCTCTCCATCCTGTTTCCCCTAGTTTATGCTTTTCTTTCTCCTCTTTCCCTCCTCACTAGTGCTTTGCTTTTGACTGCCGCTTACCTCAGTCCTTCCTCTCTCAGTCCAACCTCCCTTAATCCTACCTCCCTACTATTAGCCCCCTCTCTTTTCTTCCCTACCCTTACTACTTCTTCCCCCTCTTCTATCCTCCCTCCCTCTTCTTTCCCTTTTCCCCTCCTACTGCCTATAGGGCAAGTGAGATTTCTATGCCTAACTAATTATGTTATTCCCTCCTTGAGCCAAATCTTATGAGAGTAGGTTCAAACAACTCTCATCTCTGTCCCTTCTTTCCCTTTACTGTAATAGGTTTTTATGTCTTTTTCTATAATGTAGTTTAACCTTGTGTGCCTCCTCCTTTCCTTTTCTCCCAGTACAATCCCTTAATTAGATCAGATGAGTCCATTTACTTAGATCCATTTAACCAACTTTATCAGTACATCAAAGTCAACTTATACCCACCCCCTCTAGGTATATCCTTTTATAATGATATAATAACAATACAGTTCTCAAGAGTTGTAAGTGTCATCTTCCCTTGTAGGGATTTTTTTTTCTGTCTTGTTTACCTTTTTATGTCTCTCTTGAGTCTTGTATTTGAAGATCAAATTTTCCATTGAGTTCTTTTCAATCTGGAAGGTTTGGAAGTCCCCTATTTCATTGGATGTCTGTCTCCTCCCCTGAAAGAGTATGCTCATTTTTGCTGGGTAGTTGATCCTTGATTGTAATCCAAGTCCTTTGCCTTTATAGAATATCATATTCCATACCTTGTGATCTTTTAATGTAGAAGCAGCAAGGTCCTACATAATCCTGAATGTGGTTCCATGATATTTAAATTGTTTCTTTCTGGCTGCTTGCAGTATTTTCTCTTTGACCTAATAATTTTGGAATTTGGTTACTATATTCCTTGGTGTTTTCAATTTGGAATCTCTTTCAGGAGATGAGCAGTGGATTCTTTCTATGGCTATCTTACCCTCTGGTTCTAGGACCTCAGAGCAGTTTTCCTTGATGATTTCCTGAAAGATGCTGTCCAGGCTCTTTTTTTATCATGATTTTCAGATAGACCAATAATTTTTAAATTGTCTCTCCTGGATCTATTTTCCAAGTCAGTTGTTTTACCAAGAAGATATTTTACATTTTCATCTATTTTTTCATTTTTTTGTTTCTGTTTGGTTCTTGTTCTTTCATAGAGTCATTAGCTTCCACTTGCCCAATTCTAATTTTTAACAAATTGTTTATCTTCTATTAGATTTTGTACCTCCTTTTCCATTTGGCTTATTTTATTTTTTAAGGAGCTCTCCTCAGTAAGTTTTTGTGTCTCCTTTTCTGTCTTGCCAATTCTGCTTTTTAAGGTTTTTTGTTTGTTTGTTTGTTTTTGCTAGGCAGTGGGGTTAAGTGACTTCCTCAGGGTCACACAGCAATGAGTGTTTTGTGTCTGAGGCTGGATTTGAACTCAGGTCCTCCTGAATCCAGGGCCAGTGTTCTATCCACTGCGCCACCTAGCTGCCCCAGGAGTTGTTTTCTTCAGTGTACTTTTTTTTTCCAGTTGGCCAATTGTATTTTTTGGGACTTGTTTTCTTCAGGGTACTTTTTTCAATTTGGCCAATTATATATTGCTTTTTGGTGAGGTAATCAGGATTAAGTGACTTGCCCAGGGTCACACAGCTAGTAAGTGTGAAGTGTCTGGTCTGAGACCAGATTTCAAGTCAGGTCCACTTGACTCCAGAGCTGGTGCTCTATCTGCTGAGCCACCTAGCTACCCCACCAATTGTGTTTTTTTTATTAATTCATTTTTATTTACCAACTGTCACTTCTATAAGCTTTTGAGTTTTAAATTTTTCTCTCCTTCCCTCCTCACCTCCCTCTCCAAGACAGCATGCACTCTGATAGAGGCTATATATATACATGCCTATTAAATATATTTTCACATTAGTGATGTTGCAAGTAAGAATTAGAACCAATAAGAAGAACCACCAGAAAGAGGAAACAAAACACAACAGAAGAAAAAAAAATAGCAAATAGTATGCTTCAATCTGCATTCAAACTCCATAGTTCTTTCTTTGGATGTAGATAGCATTTTCCATCATGAGGCCTTTGCAGATGACCATAGGTAGTCATCTCACAACGTGGCTGTTATTGTGTATAAAGTTCTCTTGGTTCAGCTCCCTTCACTCAGCATCAAACCATACAAGTCTTTCCAGGCTTTTCTGAAGTCTGCCTGCTCATCATTTCTGATAGCACAATAGTACTCCATTACATTCATATACCACAACGTGTTCAGCCATTACCCAATTGATAGGCAATCCCTTCAATTTCCAATTCTTTGCCACCACAAAAAGAGCTGCTATAAATATTTTTGTACATGTAGATACTTTTCCCATTTGTATGCTCTCTTTGGGATATAGCCCTAGAAGTCCAACTGTATTTTGTAAGGACTTGTTTTCTATAGTTAATTTTTGTGCTTCCTTTCCTAAGCTATTGACTCTTTCTTGCATACCTTTCATTTCTTTTTCCCATTTTTCTTTTACCTTTATTATTTGACTTTTAAAATCCTTCTTGAGCTCTTCCTAGAAGGTTTTTTAGGTTTCAGACCAGTTCATACTCCATTTTGAGGTTCCAGATGTGAGTTTGTTGACAGTGTTGTCCTTTTCAGAATTTCTGCCTTGATCTTCACTGTTCCCATAATAAGCATCTATGATACGTTTCTTTTTGCTCATGGTGTTTGCTTATTTCCTGGCCTTTAAAAAAATTTAGCTCTCCTCTTGGGGAGTGGGAGACACTGACCCAAGCTTCTTGTGCTGGGAGCCCAGGGCCTGGTCACTGGCTTTGTGTGCTGGGGCCTTAGATGCTGGCAGTTGGAGGCTATAGGGTTCTGGCAGCTTGCCTGGTGTTGGGCTGGAATCAGTACCACTGAAGCTCTAGGGGTATGGGTGGGGAGTCTGGCCCCTGGAGGATGCCTGCTTACCCTGGCCTTTCCCTTTCTTTGGCTCCTTGCAGATGGATGTTTTGCTGCTGCAGGATGTTGCTCTGCCTGGGGCTTTCCCTCTTGGAGTTGTGCTTTCCAGAGTTTTGCTGAGACACCAGGAGACTTGGCTGCCGGAGAACAATGTGGCATGTGGCAGTTTTCCAAGTTGGTTTCCACTGGTTCCCCTGCCCGTACTGAGACACTTGAGGGGTCCTAGTGTTGGTGCTTGCCTGCTTCACCACTTGGGGTTCAGGCTTTCCCCCTGGTATGCTGAGGTGGAGCTTTCCACTAGCTTTCTGGGACATCTCCCACTGCTCCCCCTCCCCCAGGGCAAAAGGGGCCTTTCCTATTAATCCCTCAAGCTTCCTGGGCTGTAGCACTGCTGCACCCTGTCATTCTACCGGTTCAGCTGTTCCAGGGTTTTTCCTGAGGTTATATTTTCTGGGCTTTCAGAGGTTAATAAGGGAGAGTGAGAGCGACTTACTTCTTACTGGCCATCTTGGCTCCTGGAAGTGGAACTCATTCCTCCATCTCTTTTGGAAGAATTGTTTCCAGGTGCAACATCCTCAGTCAGGAGATGTGGATTTATATATTAACACCACCTGTAGCTATCTTTGCAGATATATTCCCTAAAGCCAAGGAGCAGTTATAACCACAAATGTGAAAGGGATTTGATGCCACAGAAATTTTACAGCATCAGAATACTGGAGAGATATGCATGACTAGTATAATATCTGGTCATTGCTACTATGTAAGACTGCACAAACTAAATAGAAGGCAATTTGGGAAGGAGAGGATGAGTAAATGGGTGGCTTCAGGAAAGGCTTAATGTGGGTGGTACTTGAACTGAGTCTTGAAGGAAACAAGGAATTTTAAGGGGTAGGAGGGAGGATGGGAATGTGTTCCAGGAATGGGGGACAGCCGAAGCATAGAGATAGGAGAAGTATCATGTGTGAAAAGTAGTAAGGTGAGTGTGGTTGACCTGCAGTGTTCAAGAAACACTGTAGTGTGGAGTAAGACTAGAGAGGTACAAGGTGGCCACAGTTTTAAATGCCACACAAAGGAGAGGATTGTTGATAGTAGAGTGAAGGAGGAAGTCACTGGAGCTTAAGTAGAGGAATGACTTGTTTTTAGGAAAATCACTGGCAGCTCTGTGGAGGAGCCCAGTTAGGAAATTATTGTGCAATAGTGCAGATATGTTGAGAACATGAGCTGTGTTGGTGCTTACCTGAGTATAAAATGTTGGGGATAAGGGAGGTATTGGAAAGGTATAAAAGACAAGATATGCCAACTAACTGAATAGGGTGTGTGTGTGTGTGTGTGTGTGTGTGTGTGTGTGTGTGTGTGTGTGTGTGTAAAAAAGAGTAAGGAGTGAAGAAAATGCCAGGGTTGCATTTTTAGAAGACTGGAAAGATAGTGTATTCACCCACCTTGTGAGTGATATTTTCATCAAGTGAGTACAGTAACAGAAATCTAAATATTCAAATACTGTCATTTACTTGTGGCAATCTGCCCCTATCGTCATTTTTGTAAAATAGTGTTCTAATAACTGTAATGATGACAATTGGATTTCCAGACTATTGCATCTGATTTTATTAGGAACATTCAGGAAGAGGAGTTTTGTCATTCTCATGATCAAGCAGCCAATCAGTCAGCCACAATTATCAAATGAAAGTAACCAGGAAGCAGGAAGCAGCCTGGATCCAAGACCGTACAGGATAGATCCTTATAGTCCACTTGTGTAAAGAACTCAGAAAGGCTCATCATTTTGTGAGAAACAACAGAACTGCATGACAGGAGGCTAGTCTTCCTGGTCTCTGCAGAAAATCTTCCATACTCTTGTCAGACACTTTTTTAGATGTTTGAAACTAAGTGAGCTCCCATCATTAGTGGGATTTTAGTTTAATGCCAGGACATGTACATCTTTGCTAATCAGTAGCTTAAACAAGAGTATGATTTCCACACAACTGTGTACCCAGGGTAACTGTTTCCAGTATAACTTTCCAGGTAACTCTCCATTTTCCAGCAGCAGCTTTCTGCTTTGTTTGGACTCTGTGCAGCATGGTACTCCACCCAGGATAAGCTGATCTCACCTGAAATCTCATGTTCTTGCTAATTAACTTAGCTTTGGATACCTTATACCTTCTTAATTCCCTTGGTTTCCTCTCTCTCCCCTCTGTCTGTCTGTCTGTCTGTCTGTCTCTCTCTCTCTCTCTCTCTCTCTCTCTCTCTCTCTCTCTCTGTCTCACTTCCCTAACCCTAACCCTAAATACTCAGGCTCTGGAGGGCCTGAGGGTAGAACATTAACCTCCTCCCAAAGCTTTCCTTTATAGAGAGCTGGAATTTAGTTTTTCCTGCTAACTTTCCACTTTACATCCACAGCCCCATATCTCCTGGTTGCTCTCCTCCCCTTTGTGTATTATCTTCCCCCGTTAGATTATAAGCTCCTTGAAGGCAGGGGACTGTTTCTTTTTCTTATATGTGTCCCTGGCACTTAGCACATTGCCTAGCTTAATAAATGTTTATTGAATTGAATTTGAATTGGTAGGACAGAGGAAAATGCCTCTGTCTATTTGGGAGTGCCCATGGGGAATTCAGCCAGTGGTGCCATAATATAAAAGGACAGAAGAATCAGCCTTGATTAGCAGTAAGGATGACATCCCAGAAAAAATTTTTGATGGCTGTCAACCCACTGATGAGTTGCTCATAAATAAACATTTAATTTCATTTAAAGAGTGGTACAATATTCAAGAGTGCTCTATTTCCTGGAGAGAGGCACTATTCTGGCAAGAAAGGGTTAACTTTTCCACAGAGCTATAACTTTTACCTATCCTACTCTACAAGGCAGGCAGGGTTAATTTCTTGCCATTGACTGTGGCCTCTGATCATGCAGTTCCGTTATTGAAGTATGTGCTTTTGACGAACAGTAACACTTTTATACATAGAACAAAAAAAATTGCATGTGAAATTGAACAGTTGTGTTTTTTGGGGGTTTTTTGTCTAGATTAAATTTAACATGATAACAACCTACTCTACCTGGTATGTCTTCTTTTCTGAAGTTCTGGTCTCTTTTGTTCTTTTTTTTTTTTAATGAGACTCTTTTTTAAAAAAAAAATTTATACTCTTAAGGTTCAAACTCTGGCCAAGATGTTGCCAAATGATGAACATATTGTTTGTGATGCTGTAAGGTGCAGTAGAGATATGTGGAACACAATAACCAAGCAGTGAAGCAGTTTGACAAGCCCAAAAGAAGTATTTGGAGTGAGGTATGATATGAATTTTATTAAACAGAGCTAGCAATATTAATTTATTATTCGCATTCACATGTTTTCTGTATCTTGAGCATTATTTATTAATTTAACATATTTTATGTAAATTTTAAATATAAAGGATATATACTCATACCTCATATACTTGCCATTGTGGTTTTACACAACTTTTACTTGATTGACTTTTATTTTTTTAACTTTTTTTTTGAGTTTTAAAAACTGATTATTTGCTACTGCTGTCAATATGACACTTCCATGATTACTTCTACGCTTTTGTTAAAGTGTATTTGCTAATATGTTGCCTGATAATTAATGTTAATGTGTTGGGTTATTTTCAATAAGTGTTGTTTTGATTTTGCAGTTAATTTGATCTCCTGGTCCCTCCTGAAAGACCTTCTTGGTGATACCCTTTGTTGTACCAGTTGGCTTTTATTTCATCTCTGGATTGTCCAGTTCTGTGGAGCCTATATTACCTTCACCACCTTCTTACAACATCTGGATCTTCTTCATCCACCTTCTTCCGTTCATCATCCAGCCAGTCTTCTTTGAAGGCTCTTTAACTTTGTGGGTGATCCTGCTTCTTGAATAGAGAACTCTGTCATTTAATGGCTCCAGAGGAAAATGAAAGGGGTCCAGTTAAGAATTCCTTTGCAGAAAAGGAAGGACTCTTCCCTGGTTTTTGTACTGGCTATTTGTTGAACCAGCTATTTATTTTCAATGTGACCTAGAGAAACACTACTGGACTAGAGAAGGCTAGGAGAGTCAAATAGTTCTAGGCTTGGAAGAGGCACTTTGACCTGACTTGGTGATGTCAAACCAGAAAACTACCAGAAAAAACCAAAGAAACAAACAAAAAATACCCAGGCTCTCTTCTCCCTCCCTCTGGAATTCTCAACCAGGAACTCCATGGAATGCATGACAACAACTCCTGTACCTATCAGTTCCCAGCTCCTTCAACCTGTTCTATTTCCAAGTTCTTTTAATTCACGTAAGTTCAATTCTCCTTATTTCTCTCTTTCTTCCCTTTAGATCCTTCTACTTATTCCCACTTAAGTGGGTTTTAATTGCAGTATATTATCAGAGGCATATACCCTCAACAGCATACATTTGGATTACTTTGGAGGCGTTTAGCAAATTCTTTGGCGTCAGTGACATGTGCTATGCTCTGGTTAAGTCATACATGGATGATCTGATCTGAATGAAGATTGTGTTGAGATTATCTATGGATTTGTCATACTGGTTTTGCCCTGACTATTAATATATATAACAGATGACAGGATTATCTTATGCAATGTCCTTTACAAGATTAACATTTTTAGTATTACAATGTGGCAAAGTGAATAAAAGTGATTACTGCAATGCATTCCATAATGTCTGGTATCGGTAGTCCTATAACCTGGTTTATAATGTACACAGTTATGGTATCTATTTTTATTTTATTTTACTTTTTTAGTTTTTAGGAGAGTTGGAGTTAAGTGACTTGCCCAGGGTCACATAGCTAGTAAGTGTCAAGTATTTGGTCTGAGGCTGAATTTGAACTCAAGTTCTCCTGACTCCAGGGCCAGTGCTCTATCCACTGCACCACCTAGCTGCCCCAATAATGGTATCTATTTAAGATTGTTGTCACTGCAAATTCCTCTTTAACTGTAATCCAATTGATATTCCATGGACATATATCAATATTGTTAAATTTATGGCTACTCTCCTTAATGTCCAAATTCATGCCAAGTCCTTTCCTACATTTGTATTCTCTTTATGTTGAGTGTAGGTGGTATCAACCCCATGAGGTAGAAAGCTCTTTGAAAAGGGTACCATGGGGCAGCTAGGTGGCTCAGTGGATAGAGCACTGGCCCTGAAGTCAGGAGGACCTGAGTTCAAATCCGGCCTCAGACCAAACACTTGACACTTACTAGCTGTGTGACCTGGGCAAGTCACTTAACCCCAATTGCCTTAAAAAGAAAAAAAGAAAGAAAAAGAAAAAGGTATCATGTTTTACACATCTTTGTATTATTTTCCCTTTTGTTTCTTTAGAGAAACTTGCCACTGTGGATTCAATTTTTTTTCTATCCTGTCAATTATTTCTGCTGCGTAGACCACAATTCATGTTTTCACAGTTAGTGTTTTTCTTGTAAACCATTCAGGAGTGCACTGCTCTGGTTCCATGCTTTCTTTTAAATCCATATGATTCTCTGCATTATCAAGTGTTGGTTTCTTTTCCTTTGTCCTGTGCTATTTTTTCATCAATGTCTGGACTTGGTTGGCTGCTCTTGAAGCCACATTCCCTTCTCTTATTCATATCTTCACTGTTAGTTCATTTATTTATTCTCTGGGTCTATAATTTGGTTTTCTTCCTCCTGAGATCTTTGGTCATTCTTTTCATTATGTTCTCTTGCTTACTTTCTCTTTCCCTTCTGATTTCAGTAGCATGGGGACTAGACCTCAAAGCCATGTCAGATTCATCTCATGATTCTCTGGCCTCAGCCCCCAGTTAACTTTTGGGAGACTGAATTAGTCCTAGCTGGGTTCTGGACCCTTCCTCTCAGGCTTAGTGGAGGGTGACAAATGTGTCCTGCCCCAGTTTTCTCTGTTCTTCAGTTCTCTGGCTGATCTCTTTTGAAGGACATGGCACTACCATGCTGCTTTTTCAGCCAAGACAAACTCCTGCCTATTGGTTTCTCCCTGAGCTATAAAGGCATTTGCAGCCCTGCCCTCTTGGAGAGTGATGTGGGAGAGGGTGGTGTTGAGTGAACAAGTTAAAGGTTAGGGCAGGGGTGGGGAACCTGGCCTTCTAGGTGCTTGAGTTAGGCCTTTTGACTGAGTCCAAACTTTACAGAACAAATCCTAGGCCTAAAGGGCCACATGTGGCCTTGAGACTGCAGGTTCCCCCCCCCCCCAGGTTATAGATGACAGGCATATCACATTTTATTACACTTTGCTTTATTGCACTTCACAGATATTGTGGCTTTTCTTTTTTAATTGAAGATTTGTGGCAACCCTGCATCAAACAAGTCTATTGGCACCATTTTTTCCCATAGTACATACTCACATCATGTCTTTGTGTCACGTTTTGCTAATTCTTACAACGTTTCAAACTTTTTCATTATAATTATCTCAGTTATGGTGTGATCAGTGATCTTTGATGTTACTATTGTAATTGTTTTAGGATACCATATAAGATGATGAACTTAATAAATGTTGTGTGTGTTCTGACTGCTCCACTGATTGGTCATTCCTCCATCTCTCTCCTTCTCCGTGGGTCTCCCTATTCTGTGAGACACAATATTGAAGAATATTACACAAACTTAGTTGACAGCAGCAGGGTTTGAGACGATTTGACTCCAATTTTGAAAGAAGTTCTATTGTGGGTAAAAATTCTATTAAACAAAAAAAATTCCATTTAACAGTATTTCATACTATGGAGAAATCTTTTGTGAAAGAGTCAGTCTATGGGGCAAAATTCATTGTCTTATTTTAAGAAATTGCCAACCACTATCCTGATCGGTCAGCAGTCATCAATGTAAGGCAAGACCCTGCACCAGCAAAAAGATTATGACTTGATGAAGGCTCAGAGGATGGTTAACACTTTTAGTAATAAAGTATTTTTAAAATTAAGGTATATACATTTTTAGACATAATACTACTTGAACACTTAGTAGACTACAGTACAGTGTACACATAACTTTTATATGCACTGGAAAATAAAATTCAGGTGACTCGATTTATTGCAATATTTACTTCATTGCAGTGGTCTGGAACTGAACCCACAATTTCTCCAAGGTATGCCTGCAGCCTTCTCTGCAATTAGTTCAATGGGGTTTTTTTACCTTGTTTGAGTGCTTGGTGTCCTACATAATGGAGAGAGCTGAAATTTACTTTATCTCTTGCACTACTGTTTTGATCTCTTAACCCAGAAATGATTAATTATTTACCTTTTACAGGGATATTGAAATACTATTCTTGTTAATAATTTACTATTTATCCTGTTTATTCTACTTATCTTGCTTTGTATATATTTGTTTGCATGTTATTTTCCCCCATTAGACTGTAAACTCCTTGAGAACAGGGACTGTCTTGCCTCTTTTTGCATACCCAGTACTTAACACAATGCCTGGTGAATAGCTGGCACTTAAAAATGTTTATAGGTTATTGTTTTTATATCCTGTTATTATTGTTAGAAAGATATTGAATATATATGGTTTATTTCATTGGTAATTTTTTTAAGAATGAAAATTTCAGATTTATATCATTACAATGTGGTGATAGTTGTACATTTGCTTTTTTAATTATTGATTAGTTAAAATTCTATATAACATCTTTTCTTATCAGATTAATACCAGATAAGTCTTCTATGTGAAGATAATATATTAAAGGGAGTTTTGAAACAGAGAGATGTAATAGGGACTTGCTCTCTCCTTCCCACACATCCACCTCAGTACTGAAGGACTTCTGGAAATGGTTTACCTCCCCTTAGGGAGTAAGTTTTCTGTTTAATAGAAAGATATGGCTTTCTTTTTCAGGGAGTATATCTGTCAGAAGCTCTGATTTTCCCATTAAGTATGGAAGAACACATTTTCTTTGTGCCTAGTAGAGGTGGGGAAGCAGAGGCCTTATGCTATCGGTGTTGTAGGGAAAAGGGAGAAGGAAAGTTTTTTGTTTTATATTGTCTATTGGCTGATATTAAACATAGAGAATTATTAAATGAAAGGGGTGTACAGACTGTTCAATTTTGCCCCAGAGGACATTTTTCAGCAAAAAAGACATGATAAGTTTGGTAGCCTTTTGGTAGGAATAAGGCTGAGACACAGTGCTTGCAAAATAAAAAAAACCAAAACTTTCAAATAGAAATCTCTGATTTTGTCTAAAGGATGTAATAAGGATATTAGTAATGCTATTTTGAAGAGAAATCTGAAGAACAGGCTGGAAACATTAAATCCTACAGGGGAAATTACTTTGTGGTGGTTGGTGAAAAGAATCCATTTTTGAGTTCAATTCTTATCCTGGAATCGGGCTCATCCTGTTGTTGTCATTGTCATTTAGTTGTTCAGTCACGTTCAACTCTTCATGATCCTGTGAATCATAGCATGTCAGTACCGTCCATGGAGTTTTCTTGGCAAAGATACAGGAATGGTTTGCCATTTCCTTTTCCAGTGGCTTAAGGCCATCAGAATTTAAGTGACTTGCCCAGGGTCATACACCTAGCAAGTATACGAGGCCAAATTTGAACTGAGATGTTTCGGACTCCAGGCCCAGTGCCCTAACTATTTAGCTACCTTGCTGCCTCCATACTGTCATTAGGCAGCTGGAAAATTGAAAATTGATTTTAATTCTATTTTGCTGAGACTTAATCAGGTGTGGGGATTTTCAAAATTGTCCAATCTACAAGAAAAAACATTGAGGCAGAGTTCTGAGCCAATGCACTATATGAAAACGTCTATGACCCCCTCTAATAAAGTGGGCCTCAGATCTTCCTCACCATCTGTGATGCCCACTTTCTCCAGGGTCTTAGTTTTATAGTGCTTGCTACCTGGACAATACAGGTGAAGCAGACCAAAAAACCAGAATCTCATCAGTTGACAAATGGGCTAGTGAGCAGACCTTAACAGATCTATCTTGACCTTTCGGGAGGTCCTACCAAGCTGAAGAGCTTTAGACTGATAGGTGGATGCCAAAACATCTACATGGGCCAACAGATCAATAGAAGGGCAGACCAGAGGCCGGCAATCTCTCCATGTTGGGCAATAGAGAGATGACAAAGGATGGAGAGGCAAAAAAACAGCTGGGAGACTTTCCATGTTAATAAAACCTTAGAACTTATTACTAAAACATACTTAAAGCTTAAATTTTCATGTTAGATAAATTTGGAAGCCAATCATATACATCTGTATGTAGTTCTTAGATAAAACAGCCTGATTCTGTTGCTTTTCTCAAAATTACTGTTCCAATTAATTAAAAAATTTTTTTGACATTACGTCTTTGTCTTATTAACTTGTTTAATCACACCTAGGGAGCCTCCTCACCCTGAAAGTTCGCTCTGCCTCTAGATTTCTCACACTGGAAATATGCTTTGCCACAGAGGTACCTTTCCCATTGGCTGGTTCCTCCCAGAAGCTCCATTTTAAGGAAAGTACCCCATCTTAATTCCTCTCCAGGATCCACTCCTGACTCTCTAGGTTTTCTCTGCCATGCCCCTTCACAAATACCTTCTTTCTTCCAACCCACTCTGGGCTTTTCAGCTTCCAGGTATGTATTGTCTTCTCCATTAGAAGGAAGGTCCTTGAGGGCAGGGACTGTCTTCTTTCTGCTTGTATTTGCATTCACAGCAGTTAGCCCAGTGCCAGGCCCATGGGAAGCACTGAATAAATGCTTGTTCCCTTGATTTGACTATGTTTGGGTAATAGAAATTCCAACTACCAATGATGACTTTTCTCTAAATATTGATATTTGTGCAGAAATTTTAAAATTTAGTTGTGGAATTTGTGATCTGATTTGTGTAGAGGACAATTCTGGGCTTTGATCCACACCGCAGGAAAAGAGATATCCTGGCCTATGAAGAAGATCTAACCATGTTGGCTGACACCTCAGAATCACTCCTAAGAATGTTGAATAATGTGAGTGAGGTCAGAGATGAAATGTGCTATTGTTAAGTATTGATGGCAAATAAAAGCCTGTACTCCCTATCCAATGTGAGATCCAAAAGTAAGGGATTTCCATGACTACAGAGAAGACATAATTCTAGCTAGAAATCACTATGAGGTACCACACCACAAATCCAGCCTAACATGCAGTATTGACTATGACACCAAACCTAGATTGTTCAAATCTAGCACCCTGGCAGAAATGTAGGTCCAGTCAACATTTTTATTTGACCCTGCATTTCCTTTCAACTTATGGATGGTGTGCTCCCAAAGAGTACCCTTAGCCTCTTGGATTGAATAAAGAAAAATGAGAGCTAATATTGAACCTCTGTATATCTCTTCTTCTGGGGCAACTAGGTAGTGCAGTGGATTGAGTGCTGGGCCTGGAGTCAGGAGGACCTGAGTTCAAATTTGGCCTCGGACACTTCTTTAGCTGTGCGACCCTGGGCAAGTAACTTAACCCTCTTTGCCTCAGTAAGTGCAAAATGAGCTGGAGAAGGAAAGGGCAAACTGCTCCAGTATCTTTACCAAGAAAACCCCAAATGGGGTAATGAAGAGTTGGACTGGACTGAACAACAAAGCCTCTCTTCTGGAAGTGTAGGGGAAGGGTTGTGAACTTGCTGTCCCTGGTTATCGCCATTGGTATCCAACAGGCGATTCATGAGGTGAGATGACTTGCTTCAGTGGATTTGGGCAACTCTCTCACCATTTCCTCACTGATTCTGTGAGCCACAGAGTTACACCTTATTCAAAGCCAGAGAGTCTTGCTGCACACCTGAATGGTTTGGAGCATTTACCAATTAGCATTTACTTACCTTGTGGCCTGATGGAGGCAGAGCTTGGAAATGAGGGAGCAAATGCATCCTGGGTACAAGTCCGATTTTCACCACAAAGGTCAAAGTCGACTAGAAGGCAACCAACAGGGTTTGAGCCTTGTGCCTCTGTGATTGGCTTCCATAGTGATAGAAGAACTGCAGCAAATGTTTTGCCAGTTTTATAAGCAGCAGTTAGTTGACAGACTAGACCAGGGTAATGTATATTTGGTCTCTTCTCTGGCTTCAACCTTAAATTAATATGTGAGCAAAGGCATTCTTTACCTGGTTAGCAAACTTGAGTTTTATTCACAGAGCCAAGTTAGACTGTTTCCCTTTGATACCAGGAGATTGGGCTCCAGAGACAAACACTGCCATCAGTTTGGTGTACATTCTGTGCCACTATAAACATCACTACAGCTGGCCTATCATCCTGCAACACAATTTAAACAGACCAGTAAAAACCATGACAATGCCAAAGATCACCAAGGTTTGGGCAAACCTAACTTCCCGGAGACATGGACCTGAATGTTAAGATCATATCCTGTGAAGATTGGAATTGAAGGAAATGAACATGTGATTTGGGGGTGGTGGGAGAGGTGATGGGGAAAGGCTTGATATGATAGTTATCTTTTAATATCTGGGGAGCTGTTAAGTGAAATTGGGATTATAGTAATTTTGCTTGGTTCCAAAGGGCAGAGCTAGGAGTTAGAAACTGTAGAGAGGCAGATTTTCAAGAATCAGTGTTGCTGCCTCCAGAGTTGGTGTGTGTATTGTGTGTGTTCCTGCTTTGGGGGAGGGTGGAAAGGGGGATCTGTAGTAGATTTCCTCCTCATCACTGGAAAATTGTAACACTGTCACCTACCTCTTTTTTGATGGGGACTGCCCACACCTCATATCATCCTATAGTCTTTTCCGTCAGTAACCTGAAGTGAGGTTGGTGTCTTCATCTTCTCTCTGGAAGCCAGAAGCCAATGAGATGTTGCAATGGAAAAATATTTGAAGATTCTTGCTTGAAGAGTCCCTAAAGATGAAGAATCCCAAAGTAGGACTCAAAGGAGACTCTCACGTGAGAGTCTCAAAAAGGCACCCACTGAGAGCTCTCACCTTTTGCCAACTCTGCCCTGACTCTCACACAGCCATCCATTTCCACCAATAAGGAGAGAGTCTCATACCAATAGGCTTTAGGGTAGGGATTACACTAAATTAATAAAGAGTGAAAAACAAGGGGTGGAGAAGTATGAATGAGGAATGGAGATGTAAGGAATTTAACGCTGATATTATCCTCTCAGCCAGAGGCTGAGGCAATGTTCCCCATATCTCTCTATAGCAATGTCAGTTAATGTCAGACCAAGACCAGGACCAGGACCAAGACCAAGACCAAAGCCCGGCACCTGGCCTGATCGAGTTAGGCTGAGGAAAACCCTTGAAGTTTGCGCAGCTTCGCTTTCCTTTCCTCGTTAAAAGTTCCTCCGAACAGCCATTAGATGGCGGTGTGCATTCGGACAGGCTTGGTGAGTGACGTCGTCAGGAAGAGGCAGGGTGTATGCAGATGAGATTTCTGGTCCCGTTTTCTCCGACCGGGGTCTTGCGGCTGGAAAACAGAGATTTTTGGGGGGTCGGAGAGGCCTAGCTCCTTTTGTCTTGTTCGAAGTGCTGGAAGCATGTGTAGTTTGTGTATATATAGCGTGTTGTGTGAGACGCGGAAGTGTGGTGTAAGTGAGCATGACTTTGGAGTGTGTGTGTGGTGGAGGAGTGCGCGCGTGTGAACAATAACAGCATACTTACATGGCAGGGGTGATTCCATGATCACGAAGGTGGTATTTCCGAGGGGAAGGTTTATCCATTGCACTCGGGATGGGCTGACCCCTGCGATTTCCCCAAATGCGGGAAACTCGACTGCACAATTTGTGGTAGTGGGGGACTGCGTTCGCGCTCTCCCCTGATTAGTCGTTTTAAAAGAAGTAATGATTCTGGTTTGTAGGGTTGTAACTGTGCACGATAACAGCAGTGAGGTTGTGTTTAATTTCCGCTGGTTGCTTTTGCTGTTGCTGTTAGTAGACTGAAAGTTCAGTGTTACAGATGTTGGGGGTTTCTTTTTTCAACGACACTATAACGTTTTTTTAGTGTATATAGAAGAGAACTAATTGAGGGAACGCATATTTTAAGAAGGGTTGTCTGTGTCACAAACAACACACATTTCTTCAAGGATTAAACTACACCCTTTCTCTCTCCTGCTCTTCGAGGAGCGGGCCGCCACCACGAACATCAGAACCAGGAAGTTCATGACAAACGGACTTCTTCAGCGTTAACAGGTGGTTACAGATGTCCTTCATCCTGGAAAGGCCACAGTGCCCAAGACTGAAATTCGAGAAAAACTGGCCAGGATGTATAAGACAATTCCAGACGTCATTTTTGTCTTTGGATTCAGAACTCATTTTGGTGGTGGCAAAACAACAGGCTTTGGCACGATTTATGATTCCCTTGACTATGCAAAGAAAAATGAACCAAAGCACAGACTAGCAAGGCATGGCCTGTATGAGAAGAAAAAGACATCAATAAAACAGCAAAAGGAACGCAAGAACAGAAAGAAGAAAGTCAGGGGTACTGCAAAGGCAAATATTGGTGCTGGCAAAAAGAAGGATTAAAAGGCAGTATGGAAATTGTTTATCCGTGAAGAAAATTTTTCATCAGAGCATAAACTATGTAAAAACTTTTTTAAAAAAAAAGTTAAAGTACAGTTACAAATATGATATACTTGCAAACTTCTTCGAGTGCACTTAAGGCAACAGGGAAAACGTGCAATTAGCCTTTGCCTTTTCCCCATGTAATTGCTGTCAAAAAAAAAAACCCTACTAGGATACATCCTCCACATTCCAGGATGCATAAAAGTCAAACTTGACACCTGAAAGAGATCACTTACAGGAATGTCATAGCCAAGTTTCATAATTGCCAGGTTAAAGATAATATTGCAGGCAACAAAAAGGGGGGGGGGAATTTAAATACTTCAGAAAAACAATCAGGATTTCACAAGACCTAGCAGCTTCTACCTTAAAAGACTACAGGTTTTGGAACATTATATTTTGAAGAGCAAAGGACGTGGTGTTGCGTCCAGGAAGGACATTTGATGAACTGAAAAACTTTTGGGTATTTGTAACAAAAAGACCAGAACTCAAAGGAATATTCGATATTTTTAAAAGATCCAGAAGAAATATAAGTTAATCATTAAGACTATAAAACACTGAAGGGTCAGTTATGATACATAAAAGTGTTATTATTAGTAATTATCAGTAGTATTATTTAAAGCAGTTCTGTACAACATACCTTCAGGTCTACATTTTACATGGGCTACCTGAAATCCTCTTAGGGATCTAAATGGTCCACAGGCCGAATATTGTGCAGCTCTACTTTAGACTTATTACTAAGGTAGTTTGAAAGACGGTTGGAGCTGAGTTGTGTATGATGTTGATTGTAAAAAACAAAATTGGGTAGTAAAAGGTTAAAAAATGATTTATAAAAATATGGTCTGAAAGTTAGAACACACAGAAAGGAAGGGCGAGGGTGGAAAGCTGGTGGTATTTATGGGTTAACGAAACAACGTACATACCTGAACACGTTTTGCAAGTATTCCGAACTTCTACAGAAATCAAAAAACTGACGCAATGTAAGAACTACAAAAAATTAACTTCTGAAAAGAACGGCAAAACAACGAATTAAGAAAATCCGCTTTGTTGTTTTATTAATTATGGCTTGAACACTATAAGTTCAGAATGACAAAACTAACAAACTTAATCAAATCAGTTCCAGCACCTGAAAAAGTAAAACATCTGAAAAAGCCTATCGTAACAACCACATACCGAACAAAACATACAGAAGAATATTTAAGCGAACGTAGTACACCACCGCCAACCTTCACGATTCTAGCGCTTAGCTAAATACTAGCGCCTAAGCAAGCGAAACCTAATACATTAATAAACTCACTCTGGTAAAAGAACTAGCGTGATTACAAAATGTAGATTTCCAAGTAAATTTATCCTTTCTCGCCGCACCCCACCACTCCCTCCACGCACACACACTCTAAACGCACGATCACTCACGCGGCGCTTCCACAGCCCAACGACACACGCTCCACAAGCACAAACCGCCAACACCCGCAAGCGCTTCAACCCCTCCCAACTCGCCTCCCCTCCGACCCCCAAATCCACCTTTTCCAGACGCACTATCTGCTTGGTCTCCTCATCTGCATAACGGTCTGTCCCTTACTGACGTCACTCGCCAAACCTGCACCACAGGCGACCACCGTCTATTGGCTGATCATACTCCCCGCATTATCTCGACAATGACTCCATGCAGGCCAATCAGCTACTGTTCCCTGCCCTGTTGTTTGAGTCCTGAACCTGTCCCTCATAGAGATCCAGGTCAGTGGGTCATCTACTTTAGCTCTCGCCTCTACCAGATGACTTCATCCATCTCTTTCTAAAACTTTTTTTTTCTTTCAGTTCTGGCTTTGTTCCCAACTGACTGGATGTCAACAGAAATTGTACAGGATCAGAACCCTGCAGAGGATAGGGCACCATCACTTCTACATAACCATGTGCACACAAACAAGAGTCAAAACTGGTTGGAAGTCAGGCAGGGAGAGGAAGTGATTGTGCCTTAAGACATTCCCTGCAGAACTGCAGGAAGTGAAATACTCGTTGTGATGAGATGTACTAATACTACAGGCAAGAGGAAAGGAAGGGTACAACAAGGGAAGGAAAAGTGCACATGCAAATAACTTGCTCCCTCGGTTTCTTTTTCATTTTAGGTTTTGCTGCATTGGCTTCACTTTCTTGAAATGAAGGAGGGTAGTTTTTGCTTTAAATAGTAGGTGACACTTTTCTTGGGGGTCACAGATATTTCTGTAAGTGCAGGGTGTACCGTGAGACTCTTCCTCCTCTCCCGTGGCATAATCACCACCACGTAAATTATGCCATAACCAATAAACACAAGTCCACGCTGGAGCAGTTGATGAAGAGCCCAAAGTTCATACTAGCCAGATAGTTTCAGGTCTAAGTAGAAAAGTCACTTTGCCCTCCTTTGGTCTGATTTCAAACCGTGACAGCTACAGTCATCCATGCGACAGTTCCATTCAAAAACAGATGGCCTACCGCTTTTGGGACTTCCAGAATAAGCCAACAAAATCTAAGCATCAACAGCAGTGTTCTGCCCAGCATTTGGGTCAAGATATGGATCAATTGAGCAGAGCTATATATTACATTTCCAAATGAGACCGTTTGATAACCCAGAAAGAAACATATGGAGTCAGCTATGACTTGATTTTTATCAAAGAACTGACTGAGCTAGTAATATTAATTTGTTATTTGTGGTCCCATACATTTTATGCATATTTAACAATTGCTTTCTTAGCTGTAGCTTTCCTATTTTAAATGGTAAAGTTATAGTCTTTGTGGCATTACATATTTGTCACTGTTAGTTTATCTCAATTTCACTTGGATGACTTTTAGTTTTTAGTGTTTTGCTTTCTGGTGAGGCAATCGGGGTTAAGTGCCTCGCCCAAGGTCACACAGCTAGTAAGTGTTAAGGGTCTGAGGCTGGATTTGAAACTCAGGTCCTTCTGACTCCCAAGCCAGAGCTCTATTCAACTGAGCCACCTAGCTGCCCCTTGGATGACTTTTAAAGAATTGCTTCTCTACTGCTGCTGGAGGTTCATGACATTTGCATGATAACTGCTTTGATATTCCTCAACTGCATTTGCTAACACATGGGCTTGACCACTAACATGCATTGCCCTGTGTTGTACTGTTTCAGTATGACTGTCTGAGTTTTTCAATTGAATTCTCCGGGATTTCTCTGGACACCTGCTTGGTCATGATGTCCTTTCTTGTACCTGACAACTTCTATCCCACATCTTGATCATTTATCTCTGTTAGATCCACATCCACCTTCACCACCTGACTTGCTGATTTCAGCTAGATCTTTTCCATTTGCCCTCTTCTCTTCAACATCCAGCCAGTCACCTTTAAAACCTTTCTGACTTTCTGGTCTTGCT